>NC_042615.1:591288151-591646535 GCF_901001135.1 Rhinatrema bivittatum
TGTGCTTTTCTTTGTATAAGTCTTTCCTCGTGGTTTCCACCTCCCTTTAAAAGAGGAACTGATCCCAGTCTAAGCACTCTTAGGTGTGAATTTTTAAAAAGTTGCTCACGTTAAAAGGCCCGTATATGCGAATATCTGGGCTAGTGCAAGCAATTTGTGTTTTAAAATGGCCCAATTATGTGTGTATATGTGCGTGTGCATGAACAACCCAACGCATGGTAAAAAGGGGCAGAGTTAGGGCATTCTGGGGCGGGGCCAATATTTATGCATGCAAATATGGATTTAAAATCCCATACCTGCAGCATGTGCTTATTTACTTCTTCTTTTGATGAAGTTTAAGTCTGAAGAAAACTCATTTTAGGCTTGAAACAACTGGGTGAGGGGTCTGGGTACACTGTGGGTGGGCAAACTGGTGGACTAATAGATCAAACGGCTATTTCCTTCACTACACATTTTAAATTGCTTAGCTGCATGTGTTAAGCCAACAAATTCCTAAAGAAGGTATGCGAATAACAGTTTGCACATATACGTGCACTACCTGTATTTTAAATAGTATGGGGCGGATTTTTAAAGGGTTTTGCACGTAATTATACGCATGTAACCCTTAAAACCCCTCCTGCGCATGCCGAGCCTATTTTGCATAGGCTTGGTGATGCGCGCAAGCCCCAGGACGCACGTATGTCCTGGGGCTTGGAAAAATGGGCGGTGCCGGGGCGTGGAGGGGCGGGGCAGGGCATGGCCAGAGATGTCACCACTGCCAGCTGGCCTGGGATCGCGTGCTGGCACTCGGCGGGTTTACATAGGGGAAGGGAGGGGAAGGTGGAGCTGCGGAAGGAATGGGGAAAGCCATCGGGGCTCCCCTAGGGCTTGGCACGTGCAAGGGGGTGCACCCGGATTTTATAACATGCACGTGGCTGTATTTTCTTTTGCATTGTCCTCTGATGAAATGCCCACCAAGGGATTGAGATGACAGCTAACACACTTGTTGCACTTGGTGGTCCATGGGCTGTCCCCTGAGAACCACCGTACTCACCTGCCAGCTGGGACACTTCACTCCCAGCATGGCCCACCTGCTGGAGTATTCATGGTGCTCCACCATTCACCAGTATAGCAGGATGCCACTGACAGCTCTTGTGGCAGGACATCACCGGCATCATCTTGCCCCATTCCTAAGGCGCGAATGCACCTGACTCTCCAGCTATTAAGGGCCCATGGTGGGAAAAGGGCTGACAGCGCCTCTAGATAATGTCACTCTTCTGACCTATAAAAGACCCCTGCAGACTCTCCACTGACACTTTGGCAACAGTGTAGTGTGAGTTGCCTCAACATGCCTCATCATTCTTCAGCTTTTGCGTTCCATATCTTCAGTTCCAGTAGTCCTTGACCTTGTCTTTATCTTCAGTTCTTCAGTCATCAACTCTTCCTCAGTTCCTTGCCTGTCCGTTCAGCATCTTGCCTTCCTGCCCTGCCTATCCATCCCTCCTTCCGTACGAATGGATAACCAGTATTGACCTTGGCCTGACTCCTGGACACTCTTGCCTGCTACCTGCCACTGACCATGGCCTGTTTCCTGGACATTATCACCTGCTGCCTGCCAGTGACCACTGCCTGAATCCTGGAAATGCCTAACCATTGCCTGTCTCCGATCATATCCTGCCTTTGATTACACCTCCTCTACTCCTGCTCCTACCCAACTACATTGACAGATCTCTCCACCAGCAGAGGCCCCCATCTAAAACCTGCCAGCCCCAGGGAAATGTGGGTTGGTAGAGGTGAATCTCCAGTTGGGCTCTCTCTTATCTGGGTCTGCCTGTCAATGGTGGAGACCTGCAGGTCTGCCTCGGTGTTAGGATCCACTCCCGCAACAATACTGTTCCAGATTTTTTAAAATTTGTTGACAGTGCCAGATTCATTCTCTCTGAAGCTTTGCACATTATGACCTGTGTTCTTGGATTATCAACACCTCTAACACAGCTTTGGTTTTTCTAAGAGACATTTGCTGAGTGCAGAGTTTTCTTTAAAAATAACCATTTTTATGGTTTTGACAATTTTTCTTGAATATCCAGTGTTAGGGAGCAGCACTCCACGTTGATGGAGCAATCTCTCTTCAAACCACAGCTTGCATTTAGAAGACCCTGAAATCTTTAATTCATAACTGCATGGACTAAAATTGGCTAGGCACCAGCTTATCCTGACATCATCAGAAGCTGGTGCCAAGCCAATATTTGCTTGTACAGCTATGAATTAAATAATTCACTTTTTTTTTCTTAAGTGCAAGCAATGGTTTGAAGGAGTGTTTCTTCACTGATGTGGATGTTTTCTTATATTTTTTAAAATATTTCCATAAGTGGGAGATGGAAAATGTCTCCAAATATTTTTTAGAAGTACGGCTGCACCCTTACTTGACTTGTGATGTTACAAAAATAATCAAATATGACAGTGCTGTGGGCTAGTCATTTTTACCTAAAGCATTCATTCATCTACTCATTATGCTTAAGCAAAATCAAGACAATGTCAATTCTTGTCTCACCAAAAGAACACCTGAAAAGTGACTGGCAATGTGATTTTAGGACAGTATTGAAAACCTGGATATCATTTGTGGGCTCTCACTCCAAAGCATCCAATAGCTACTTTTGGTTACATATCCGACTATATGACTGTTACAGGGATCAAGCAAAAATAGGAGGGACGTTGGAAGGTAGGGACTACCTTGTGGCTGTGTTAAACTATAGTCTCCTGCATTAGAATTTGAAGTCAAATAAACTACAAGAAGCCAATGGGATAAATATTCCTCCTTTCTCCAATGCTTTTTCCCCTTCTTCCTCCTCCCCCTACTAATCTCCATAATTACAAAAAGGGGTTGTATTTTCCTAATTTTTTTTTATTATTGTGTTATATTTTATTTATTTTAGATGCATTACCTCAGAGTTTGACACCCCCCCTTTCCCCCCAAAGGCAATGAAATCAACAACCTCGGAAGCAAAAGACTATGCACAAGAATTAGGCAGGTGATAAAAAAAAATCAAATCATTCAAAATCCCAGTTCAATGTGCTGGCAAAAAAACAAAACAACAAATAAACTGTTGAGAAACCAAAAGTCATTTGGGAAATAAAGAAAAAAGCAAGCAAAGATAGAAGCATGGAAATAGCATGCAATATGAATGGAATAAAGGTGGAAAACTCTGTAAAAGTAATTTTCTCAATTTTAATAAGCATTATACCCCTAATTAATAACACAATTGTCCCATTGTTCATAATTTATGTTGAATTTTTCCTTCTGAAAGATATTACATTAAAAAATGTATTTTATCTATCAAACTCAAAACACATGAATGGCGTTCATATGCTATCATATGGAATCCATTAGCATCCCGGCAGTTATAAATTGTATAGCATTTATAGTGATTTGCAAGGCATGAAACCTTTATTATCAGTCACAGACAAATAGAAATATAGACTGTGACAGCAGATAAGGACAATTAAGCCCATCAAATTTGCCCAATTTCATTTCTGGTGCAATGCCAAGACCACGGTCCTTCCATACAAATCACCAGCAGCGTAAGATGATCATATCATTGCTGTTTTGGACTGTAACTGTTGCTCCATGCAGGTTACCCTAGTGTATCATTACCATCCTCTGCCACTAAGGATCTTCTGTGTTTATCAAAACACTTTTTTGAATTCCATTACCATTTTTTGTCACCCCCCATCTCACCCAGGAAGAAAGGAGGATGGTAATGAAGCAGAAGGGCAACCTATACAGAGTGGCAATTACATTGACTTGTGCTTTCAAAAGGCAGTTACAACCCTGACAATAACATCAGCTCCCAGCAGCACAAGGGTGACCTCCATGGAAGGACCATAGTCTTAGCATTGTATATTGTATAATTTAATTGTTGTTCACAACCTTGATCTATTTCTGGAAAGACAGCATTCAAATTGAATAAGTAAATATTATTAATATGCCATCTAGCCAAAATGGAGAAATCTGAAGTAGGCAGACTGGATGGGTTATTTGGGGATTTAGCTGCCATCATTTACTGTGTAACTATGTTACTTCAATTGATTTCTGACTTTCCTCTCACTTTTTCACCTATCCCATGCTTTCTTTTTATAAGCCCTTTACTGTTTTTCTCTACCACCTCCATTGAAAACCAGTTCCATGGATTTATTCACTACCCTTTCTGTGAAGAAATATTTTCTGATATTGCTCCAGAATTTACCTGGAGCCTTTTTCTAAAGCATCCTTTCTTTTGAAAAATGGTTTGCTTCCTGTGCCTGATTTATACCTTTGCGGTATTTGAATGTTTCTATCATATCGCCCATCTCTCTCCTTCTGTAGGGTGTACATATTTAGTTCCTCATTTCATATGACTTTTGGTGTTGTCCCTGCAATCACTGTTGCAATTAGTCGACCACTTTTAAATGTATTAGATTGCTTCATAAAATTATAGATTA
The DNA here is from genome assembly GCF_901001135.1 of Rhinatrema bivittatum. Classification (NCBI taxonomy): domain Eukaryota; kingdom Metazoa; phylum Chordata; class Amphibia; order Gymnophiona; family Rhinatrematidae; genus Rhinatrema; species Rhinatrema bivittatum. The sequence goes on from NC_042615.1 coordinate 591,292,610, forward strand.
AGACGGTAACTTTCAAACTGGCATGCGTGCGCACATACAACAGCCTGTGCCCAGGGATGAAGCCATTTTTTTAACATATGTGCGTATATGCGTTAATGTTATAAAATAGCCTGGCAGCATGCACATGTGCCAAATTTTATGTGGGCACCCACACGTGTACACAAATGCCGCTTCTACCACATGAATCAGGGAATTTTAAAAGGGGCATGTGCCAACGCAATTCCCAGTTTTACCAGTTCATCCCCAGTTTACCCAGTTAAGAGATAGGTCCTCCAAACCCCCTAGTTTAATAGCTTTCACTCTGCTCAGTTATCCCTGACCCTTAAAACCTTGCAGATTTGTCTTTCTTAATTTTTTAACTTACATGTTATCCATAGCAGAAGTAAAGTTACACAGCATCGTCCCTCAGCGCATGCCGGATTGCATAAGTATTTACGGGTACAACTCATGTTCACACCCCAAAATATCCATGCCCCATCCAGACCACGCGCTACCCCTTATTGAAAACTTCCAAGATGTGCATGCTCTGGAAAATATGTGCCTATCTCAGTAGTTTTTAAAATCTGCTCGGTGCGCACAAGCCCTAACTTATTCCTGCATCCTCTAATTAATGCACAAGTCGGGCTTTTAAAATTTACCTTTAAAAATATTTACAATGTCATAATATGCATGGGACATTCCTTTTTCATTCAGATTCTAATACACAGCAAATTCCTCTTACATGCATACCTTAAGTATGGAGAAAGTGTTGCATCCAAAATTCTACACCTTCAGAATGTGTTTCTAAAACTGACGTTAAGGGGGTAATATTCAATTATTGGCCCGGATTGCAAAGTTAGCCGGATAAACTTATCTGGCTAACTTTAGAAGGACATTTAGTGGTGCAGCCACATTATTAAATCTTAAAGATAGGCGGATACGTTTATCCGGCTAACTTTAGGACAGATATACAGCATGATCAGAATTAACAGGATATGTTATTCAGCTAACTCTGAACATTAGTTAGCCAGATATCTTATCTGGCTAACTTAATTCCTCCCAGAAAATCCTCCAGAATGCCCCTATGCTATCCATCTCCATTTTAGCCAATTAATGAGATACTCAGCGAACGTTTATACATATAAGTACCCAAAATATTCAAAAGTTAACCTTTAGCTAAATGCCTGTGTGAATATGGACTTCATAGATTTGAAACTAACTGTATGATTTCAAGAGTCATTATTTTTTCAGTTTTATTTAACACTAGCTGTACCCTTCGGAGTGAGGAAACTCACCCAAAGATGAGATTTGTGCAGTGTTCTCTCAACCTAGCTTGATGTTACGCAGGTAGAGAGTCCATCAAGCTAGGCTGAGAGAACATTGCACAAATCTCATCTATGTGTGAGTTTCCTCACTCCGAAAGTCATCAAATCTTTACAAGGGAGCACTGTTCTGTTTGTATGTCTCATTTTGAATGTCAAAGTGGCCCCTAACCCCTACACTAATACCTAAACCTCACTTCGAGTTACTAGGTGGGCCTCCTATAGAGATATAAATACCTACCTACCTACCTACCTACCTACAATAAGGGTATTATGGCTAGGCTCTGTCTCTCAGAAATACAACAACTCTGTGCTCCTTTTCCTTTCACATATGATATTTAGTGCATTTTGATAAATCCAGGCCTTAGATTGTAAGCCCTCCAGGGTTAGCGAAATACCTACAGTACCTGAATGTAATCCACTTTGAAGCGCTGAAAAAAATAAAAGTGCGAAAAGCGGAATATAAATCTAAATAACTAAATGTAGAGTAGTAAGCAACACAGCATGGGGCAGAAGGCAGGATCTTTTCAGCTCAAAGCAAGGTCTTTTTATTTATTTTATTTATTATTTTTGATATACCGAGTTTCATGATAGGAATCACATCAACCCGGTCTTGCCTTCTGCCCTATTCTGTGCTGACCTGTTTGAAAAGCTGCAAGAACTAGGAGTGCAGGGACATTTAGAGCTGACTGCAGTCTGCACCATCCATGCAGAGCCAGAGCAGAAGGCGAGGGAGGCAGGCATCAGAAGAGACTGCAGTGCTTCATGGAAATAGAAAGATCAGCACAGGGTCATTTTTGTTAGGATCTCCAGCATCTTGAGCCCATCAGAAGGTCACTGTCTGGCAGACGCTGCAGGGGACCTGAGGGGAGGGAGCTCTAGTTCAGAGTGAGGAAGAAAAGGGGGATTCAGCTTTTCAACCCCCTTTCTCCCCACATCCCAGAGCCCCAAGCAGTCTGGTTCTCAAACCCCCTCTTCCACTTTCACCTCCATTTCTACTTTAGAATGAGACAGCTGAGGATTTGGAGGCTGGGAGGGGGGAGGGGGCTCAGGGAGCAATAGTGACGGGAGACTGAGGGATGGGAAGGGAGAGGGGGCCGAGTGGGCAAGACTGATGGGGGACTAGGGTGGAGGGGAGAGGGGTTCAGAGGGCAAAACTGATAGGGACTAGGTGGGTGGGGGGAGTTGAAGGGGCAAGACTGATGGGGACAGGGGTTATTAGAGAGACTGCAGGGGACAGGGTAGGGCTTGGGGAGTGAACTGTAGTTGTTGTTTCTTCTGTTTCTGAGATGGGACGTGGGAGGAATTTGATTTTCACTAGGGTAAAGTCATTTGGTTGCTGTGTTGGTCTACTTGAATACACAGAAATAAAAGTTAATACATTTTTGAGAAGTGTGCTTCTCTGAATATTTCTATTTTGTGTAGTACAGGAAAAATGCATTTGTTTTTATTTCTCTGATGTTTCTGTGCAGGCAGAGTCTGGCATTTTGGGGTTTCCAGTTCAGCTTTTGTCTCCATGTTTCTTTTTCTAATTTATGGTCACTTATTCTGTATTTGGTGAGGATTTGTCTGTGCTTTGTGAGACTGAAGTGCAATATTCTGCTAGAGTGTAGTTGCTGTATCAGGATCTGCAGTTGTCCAACTTATGTTTTCCAATCTGCACCTTCTGATATGAGAATGTATTATGTTCTAGGGCAGTGGTTCTCAAACTTGTATGACTATTGTACCCCTTTCAAGAGTTTTCGATGTCTTTTATACCCCTAGGGTCACAAAAATTCTGCCAGGAAGGTGGGGGAGGGGGAGGAAATGATGGGAAGGAGGGATGGTGAATATGTCATGGGGTTGTGGGTTAGAAGGAAGGGAAGGTGATTATACCAGGAAGGAGGGGGGAAAGGGAAGGGAAGGAGGTAAGGTGAATATGCCAGGGCGTGGGAGGGAAGGAGAGTAAGGGGAAGAAGGGAATGATTATGTTAGTAGTTGGTGGGGGACGGAAGAGAAGATTATTATACTGTGGGATGCATTTACTGAATCCCCCTGCTGTGAATGTCACTGCATGCCACTGGGTAGGACACTCAAAAAATGAAACAATGTGTGAATGACAGTGAACTGTGTATATACCCAAAATGAAAGTCAGTGGAACTGGCTGAATTTAAGCAAGCAGCAATGATATCAAGAGGATAATTTTCATTTACAGAAGTCTTTATCAAATATTCCACTGCGAAGACTGTTCTGATTTCTTCTTCTAGTCATGTTCAGTAACACTGAATAATCTAAAAACTTCAAATATATAAGATTGATCTGAAAGAGATATGTTAATTCTACTTTAACCTGTTTTACACCAAAATCTTAGTCATTGACAAGTAAGCACTATCTTATTTGAAGTTAGATGACACTAGGGCCTCATTTACTAAGAATTTTTCCCATAGGCACAGACTGTGAGAAAAGTCTTAGTAAGTCAAGCCCTCAAAGTGGTAAACATATATCAACCATTAAGATACACTGTAAAAGTAATAATTAAAACAGTGAAAATTACCCTGCCCTGAACTATGAAAGGATGCAAATAAAAACTTTAAATAAATAAATAAATAAATAAATAAATACACCTTCTGAATTGATATTTAATAGTGAAATAAATAGTTATAACAGCCATAACACAGGACAAACAGAATCTAACCAAAAAATTATAACATAAATATAAAAGTACTAGAAACACAATTAAAGATGAACATAATTAACCAAACAACCATGAAGAAACAGTCTACCCACTTATTGGCAATAGCAGATATAAAATAGCAGCCATGCATCTACTTCTTCAGTTCCACAATATTTCCCTTCTGAATGTCAATCATCTACAGCTTTAAAACCAGCATGAAAAAGGCCAAGCTTTTAGTTGGTGTCTAAATACCAAATAATCCAATTCTAATCTCATATCACTAGGCATACTATTCAAGGGCTTTGAGCCAATTCAAGAGAAAACATCCATTTCATATTCCTATCAAGAATATACAAAAAAAGGCAAAATAATCCCCAAAATGTTCCATGGACACCAAACCTAATGTATACAAAAAATAGTCCAAAAAGAACACATTTCTAAAAAAGAAAAACAGATGTTCTTAATTCTTAAAACATTTTTAGGTGTATATCTGAGCCAAGTGCAATATGCTCAGACATAGGCTAACACTTATAATATTATAAGCAGCGTTAGGCTACATTATTTAATCATTACATATGCAAACATTAGCTTAAGTGTAATCTCCCTCAAAAAAAAAACCAAAACAAGAATAGTGTAGTTCTATGTTGTAGTTATCAAAAAAACTTTGCAGATTCAAAATCAGTCCAAATGATTTTTTTTAGCCTGCAAGGTATAGTTCTGTATCATAGCTTTCACAAACCCTACAGAAATACAGTCATAAACTGCATAACAGATTTGTTTTCCATCTTTTCTTATGGTGCATTGTACAAACAATGGCCTGGATTTATCAAAATGCACTAAATATCGCATGCGATAGGAAAAGGGATGTGTTTTATGATAATAGGCAGTTTATCACAATTTGCACTAATACCTATATGAAGTGCAAATTGCAATAATGAGAGAGTGAGAGAAAGAGAGAGAGGAAAGCACCTAACCACAATGCTCTTCCACTAGATTGCTATTTATATTTATTTTATTTATTTATTTAACAGTTTTTTATACCGACCTTCATAGTAGATAACCATATCTGATCGGTTTACATTTTAACAAGGGTAAAACTAAGGTAACAATTCTGGTTAATAATAGATAACAAAGGAAAAAGGAATAAGTCAAAAAGTTACAATCAACAAGGAATAAAAACTTGGAGGCTTGAAGGCAAGCTGGAAGGAAGATAAAGGCAGGTAGAATAAATATAACGTGATACGAATAATTTAACGGGTTAGAGCATATGCTTTAACCTGGAGATGCCAGGCCTCTATGGGAGGCCTACCTAGTAGCTCGAGATGAGGTTTAGGTATTAGTGAAGGGGTTTGGGGCCACTTTGACATTCAAAGTGAGATGTATGAAGAGAACAGTGCTCTCTTGTGAAGATTTCATGACCTTCGGAGTGCGGAAACTCACCTAAAGATGAGATTTGTGAAATGTTCTCTCAACCTAGCTTGATGTTACCCAGGTTGAGAGTCCATCAAGCTAGGTTGAAAGTACACTGCACAAATCTAATCTTTGGGTGAGTTTCCTCACTCTAAAGTTCATCAAATCTTCACAAGAGAGCATTGTTCTGTTCATACGTCTCACTTTGAATGTCAAAGTGGCCCCTAATCCCTACACTAATACCTAAACTGATGAGGCTCCTCAGTAGAGCTGATACGGTAGTGGTCCGTGGAGCAGGGCACACCAGTGAAGGGTCCTCAGAAGAGATGACATGGTAGTGGTCCGCAGAGTGGGGTACACCGATGAGGGTTCCTCACTAGAGATGGTACGGTAGTGGTCCGTAGAGCGGAGGTACTCACAGTAGCAAAGGTTCCAGGAGAAGCTCCAGGGAAAGGGGCAAGCAGTAGTCCAAGGCAAAGGCCCTCCGAGGAGCGGATAGCCAGAGACGAGGAAGGGCCCCTGAGGAGCGGATACCCAGAGCATCTCATGCCAAGGTAGCAGGAACTGGAACGGGAAGTCCCTAGTGAGCGAAGCGGATTCAGCAATGAGGGAACTCATTGCCAAGTTGTAGGTAGGCAGGGCCAGCCAGCTTAAATGTCCTGGAAGGATGACGTCATCCAGAAGGGATGCCCCCGAGGTTCCCGCCATGACATGCTTAAGACTGGCCCATGCGCACGTGTGCACCTAGGGGATTCCGAGGGCAAGAAGGAGGTCGGCAGCATCCGCGGCATCCAGGGAGCCCTGGGAACGGTAGGCAGGCCGGGGATAGCTGGCGGAGGCCACAAGTCTTCCCAACAGAGTCAAAGCAGCAAAGAAGGAGGTGAGCAACAGCGGTCGCAGCCGTCTGCGACCAATGGGTGTAACAGAAGTTAAGTTTATTAGTAATTAATGCATGAACTACTTTGATAAAATATACTCTATGCATAAAAGGGAAAGTTGCTTGAGAAGGCATAAGTGCACAAAGCCAGATTTATAGACCTTCTCATCTGTGGAACCATAGATAAAGAGCTGTGAATTAGAACTTTGAGATTATGATCCTGAGTTTGCACTGGTATGGTTACTTCATCAAAAGAGAAACATGAGTTAGGTCCATGGATCCTGGTGTAGCCAGTCAGATGACCCCAGTTTTAGTTGAGTTTAACTTTAAAAATTTGAGCACACAAATATAAAGTTAAATTATGCAATGCTTTCATTCTATCCTTACTTGCTCCTAGATTTATCAAAATGCTATAAATATAAAAATAGTGCCTGCAATAATGAGGAGGGAAGAGAGAGAGAGAGACAGAGAACCTCTGTATTGGATCAGTATGATACTCTATATATGTACCAATGTAAGAGGGCACTTCAATCAGAGTGGGCTTTGAAAGGTGGGGTGCGGTTGGAGGGGGCGAGTGGAAGAGAAACATTCTGAGGTATTCATAGTAATATTGACATCACTAAACATTTGAGGTCATTATAATGGATGAAAAGTATAACAAGAGGAGTTGATTTGTACAATGATGCCTCTGCTAACTGCATTGTACAAATCAACTCCTCTTGTTATACTTTTCATCCATTATAATGACCTCAAATGTTTAGTGATGTCAATATTACTAAGAATGCCTCAGAATGTTTCTATTACAACACCACCCAAACCACATCCCACCTTTCAAAGCCCACCCCGCTTGAAAGTGCCCCTCTTACAGTGGTATATATATACAAAGTCATACTGACATTGTGTCACAATTTATGACTGCAGTTCACAACCCTCCGGTAAAAAAACTTCCTCTGCCCAGCAGTTGCAGTGCCACTTTGGGCTCAGGCTCACCCAAATCAGCAATGCTAGTGGCCTGAGAAGAGAAGCCCTGCTGCAGAGCACATCCTGATGCAACATGAGAAGAGGAGACCATGTCGCAGGGCCACAGCATAGCTCATCCTGCAGCGACGAGAAAAGAGTGGACCCTGCCATAGGCCACCATGGAGCTCATCCTGAGGTGACCCAAGGAGGCTTTGCAGCAAGGAGACCTCTAAGAGAAGGGGAGGCCCTGATAGAGTGTATGTGTGTGTGAGAGAGAGAAAGACAGCAAGGAAGTGAAAAACCTGTGTATGTGTGTGAGACAGAGTATGGGAAAGAGAATTTCATGTGTCTGGCTATATGTGTGAAATAGAGATACTGGTCAGGGAGGTGACTGGAGTGTGTATGAAAGAGACTGGTTGGGATGACTGGTATGTGTGTGAGAGAGAGAGAGACTGGTCAAGGTGTGACTGGTATGAAAGAGAAAGAAAGAGAGAAATAGTTGGGGAAGTGGCTGAGGTTTGAGAGATAGACTGGTTGTGGGGTGTGATGTGTGTAGGTGAGAGAGAGTAGCCAGGGAGGTGTCTGGTGTATGAGAGACAGAGACTGGTCATGGGGTGTGACTGCTGTGTGTGTGAGAGAGAGAGCTTGGTCATTTTATGTATTGGCCTTGAGTTCGGAGAAGGGGGAGTACCATCTCAACTCTCACCTCAGGCAGCAGGTTGCCTTTAACCACAGGAGACCAAGGGTGGTGTTGGTCCAAATGCTTTCCACTCGAGGAGGCACGGAAGAGAGAGAAGCATGGGTAAATTCCAATTCTGAAGGCAGCAGAAGACAACCTGTGGTGTGGTGATGTTCAAATTTTCCCACCCCTCCAAAGTTTAGGAAAGAGGCTAGGTCTAGGTCCTAAGAAAGAGGACTATGAGGACAGAGCTTCAGCAGCAGCTGGTGGTTCTGGTGTGCAAGGGAAAGGAAGAGGAGAGTTTCTGGAGAGGTTAAGTAAAGGTGGATTTTTTAAAGTTTATTTTTCTTCATTGCTGTTTTAATTATTGACTATTATTTGATTGGTGTTCAGAAAATTAAAATATTTAATAATTTTTAAGAGTTTTTAATTATTGGATGTTATTCTGCTCATCAGCTGTTTTAAAACATTTATTCTGTTTTTGCATGAGGAATGTATAAATAGAAATGACAAAAATTGAACTGAAAACAGCAAGAAGCCATACTCTGTATGCAGTGCAACAGTGGAAAAATGAAGAACATAAAAAGTTGCCATACTGGGACAGACAAGGGTCCATCAAGCCCAGCATCCTGTTTCCAACAGTGGCCAATCCAGGTTACAAGTACCTGGCAAGTATCCAAAGATTAAATAGATCCCATGCTACTAAAGCCGTGGTCATTGTTGCGCTGGAGGTGGACCCTTGGCCTGGCAAAGGATTGGTACGGCCCTCAGGGAGGTCCCAGAGGGCGCCTGCCGCCAGGAGGCGGCGCACATGAGGAGACAGAGGCAAACTGGAGCTTTACCAATAACAGTCCAGGATTTCCGTAGGTTGAGCCCCTGGGTACCCGGACCGCCTGGGCTTAGGTGGGCCTCAGAGGGTCTCCCGGAGAGGTAGCGGAGAGGTGTGCCCACCAAGGTTTGGGTAATTGCCAGGTTCTTGTGGCCTGGTTTGGCCTCTGTTGGAAACAGGATGCTGAGCTTGATGGACCCTTGGTCTGACCCAGCATGGCAATTTCTTATGTTCTTATGTACTTAAGAGCAAGGATGTGCGCCTAGTGGAGAACAGATAAGCTAGACCAGAACAGAGTTTACCAGAGACCAAAGGAAGGAAACAGGAACTGAAAGTCCTCTGGGCAGGATAGGCAGCGCCTAGTGGTTTAGCTTGTAGAAGGCTGCGGGCAGTGTCAGAGCAGGCAGACTTGGTGGTCACAGGAGAAGCAAAGAGAGTGTCCATATGGAGCGCAAGGGTCAAAGCCAGGGTATCCATCTGAGGGTGGTCAGCCAAAGCAAGGGTCAGTTCCAGGTATCAATCCAAGTGAGGTCAGTGGCGAGCAGAGGTCAGTTCCAGACAGTGGTCCAAATGTGGTCAGTAGCAAGCAGAGGTCAATACCGGGTATCAGTCCACACGTGGTCAGATGGAAGCCGAGGTTAGTACCGTGAATCAGTCCTAGAAGGTACAACCTGGGTAGCGGAACAGAAATCAGGAACAGACGCTGGCACACTGGAAGGACCATGGGAACACAGACGCAGGAACACTGGAACAAACACAGGAATGCAGGAACACTGGAACAAGGACAGGAACACAGGAACACTGGAACAAGCACAGGATCAAGGAAACATGAACAAAGGATGGCAACTAGCTTCACATAAATGGGACGACCTGTTTGCCAAGGCGAGGAACTGAGGGAAGGGCTTTGCCTTAAATACTGTGCTTATGTGACGTCATCGGTAGGCATCCAAGCCAAAGTTCCCGCTCTGGGCCCTTTAAAAGAGGGAGTGTTGGCCATGTGCATACCTAGGGGCGGGGCCGAGGACGCAGAGCCCCTGTGGGAGCTCCGTTGTAAGGCCTGTGAAGCCAGAGGCATTAGGGACAGGCGCTGGGGACGCAGAGAGCTGGCTGCTGCAGCTAGGGAGGATGGAACAGAGCCTGCGGAGGAAGGCCCAAGGTGAGCAGGGCTGGTCGTGGCACCATCGCGGCCGGGACACGCAACAGTCATTCCCTAAGTCAACTTGACTAATAGCAGTTTATGGACTTCTCTTCAGAAAACTATCCAAACCTTTTTTAAATCCAACTAAAATAATTGCCTTAACTGCATCCTCTGGCAATGAATTCCAGAGCTTAAATGTGCATTGAGTAAAAATAATTTTCTTCCATAGGTTTTAATTTTGCTATTTGCTAACTTCATGAAGTGTCCCCTAGTCCTTCTATTATCTTGAAAGTGTGAATAACTGATTCAAATTTACCCGTTCAAATTCTTTCATGATCTTATAGACCTCTATCATATCCCCCTTCAGCTGTCTCTTCTCCCAGCTGAATAGCCCTAACGTCTTTATCCTTTCTTCATAAGGGAGCAGTTTCATCCCCTTTATCATTTTGGTCACCCTTCTCTGTACCTTCACCAGTACAACTATATCTTTTTTGAGATGTGGTGACCAGAATTGCACACAATATTCAAGGTGCAGTCTCACCATGGAATGATACAGAGCCATTATGACATTCTCCATTTTATTCACCATTCCCTTCCTAATAATTCCTAACATTCTGTTTGCTTTTTTGACCACTGTGGCACACTGAGCTGATGATTTTAATGTATTATCCTCTATGATGCCTAGATCTTTTTTCTGGGTGGTAATTCCTAATATGGAACTTAACATCTTGTAACTACAGCACAGGTAATTTTTCCCTATATGCATGACTTTGTACTTGTCCACATTAAATTTCATCTGCCATTTCAATACCCAATCTTCCAGTCTTACAAGGTCCTCCTGCAATTTATCACAATCCACTTGTAATTTATCACATGCAATAACGCCCTAATGCATGTGATAAGGTGACATTGCAATTTGATGAATGACCCTGCATGTTTTCTATGAGTCGTAGCAAAATTCAACACTTCCTCTTTTTCTCCATATTTCTTCCTCAAAGTTTCATAGTAAGTAGTAGGTCTATCTTCCATCTTCTATCCTCTCTTTAGAGTTGAATGATATAGGTACTTGGTTAGTCAACAACAGTGTCAACTAATACTCTGAAAACTAGGATTTCTAAAAGTCTAGTATCCTTTTTATTCAAAACAAATCCTGTCTTATGACACCAATTTTTGTAACCACCCCTGAGGAATCAGAAAACCCTTCTGCAGAATAAGAAAAAGAATATTATAATTACCGGTTTTCTAAGATGTCCACCCTCACCAGTAGTCACAAAAGATAACCGCTTTTCCCTACCAAGCTTTTTATTTTTATTTTAATAGGGCCCAGAACCCACTTGCTTTTGTCTCCCGGGGATAGGGAGCCAATTAATGTTTTAGAAAAAAACCCAAATTAAATAATTGTTAAAAATATAAATTAGGAGGCGGAGGAATGTGGGGAGGGGGAGGAGTGTGAGAATGTCGATTTCCTGCTTTACCTGTTACAGCTGAGGCCATCCGGGGGTGATGAGGAGCCCTCTCAGCCCCAACAGGGCTACAGTGAACACTTCCTCAATGCTGACACCATCAGGGAGGGACCGGCAGGAACACCTAAAACCGGCCCCTCTGCAGTGCTTCTATGAGGCGGAGGAGTGTGGGAGTGCTGATTTCCTACTTTACCTGTTAAGAACATAAGAAATTGCCATGCTGAGTCAGACCAAGGGTCCATCAAGCCCAGCATCCTGTTTCCAACAGAGGCCAAAACCAGGCCACAAGAACCTGGCAATTACCCAAACACTAAGAAGAACCCATGCTACTGATGCAATTAATAGCAGTGGCTATTCCCTAAGGGGCGGATTTTAAGAGCCCTGCTCGCCTAAATCCGCCCAAATCCGGGCGGATTTAGGCGAGCAGGGCCCTGCGCGCCGGTGAGCCTATTTTACATAGGCTCACCGGGGCGCGCAGACCCCGGGACTCGCGTAAGTCCCGGGGTTCTCCGAGGGGGGCGTGTCGGGGGGGGGGCGGGCCCAGTCGTCGCAGCGTTTAGGGGGCGTGTCGGCAGCGTTTTGGGGGCGAGTCCGGGGGCGTGGTTACGGCCCGGGGCGGTCCGGGGGCATGGCCGCGCCCTCCGTACCCACCCCCAGGTTGCGTCCCGGGGCGCTAGTGGCCCGCTGGCGCGCGGGGATTTACGTCTCCCTCCGGGAGGCGTAAATCCCCCGACAAAGGTAAGGGGGGGGTTTAGACAGGGCCGGGGGGGTGGGTTAGGTAGAGGAAGGGAGGGGAAGGTGAGGGGAGGGCGTTAGAGGATTTCGGAGCGGCCTTGGAGGGAACGGGGGTAGGCTGCGCGGCTCGGCGCGCGCTGGCTATACGTAATCGATAGCCTTGCGCGCGCCGATCCAGGATTTTAGCGGATACGTGCGACTACGCGCGTATCTACTAAAATCCCGCGTACTTTTGCTTGCGCCTGATACGCCAGCAAAAGTACACGAACGCACCGTGTTTGAAAATCTACCCCAAGTATAATTGATTAATAGCCATTAATGGACTTCTCCTCCAAGAACTTATCCAAACCTTTTTTGAACCCAGCTACACTAACTGCACTAACCACATCCTCTGGCAACAAATTCCAGAGCTTTATTGTGTGTTGAGTGAAAAAGAATTTTTTCCGATTAGTCTTAAATGTGCTACTTGCTAACTTCATGGAATGCCCCCTAGTCCTTCTATTATTCGAAAGTGTAAATAACCGAGTCACATCTACTCGTTCAAGACCTCTCATGATCTTAAAGACCTCTATCATATCCCCCCTCAGCCATCTCTTCTCCAAGCTGAACAGCCCTAACCTCTTCAGCCATTCCCCATAGGAGAGCTGCTCCATCCCCTTTATCATTTTGGTTGCCCTTCTCTGTACCTTCTCCATCGCAACTATATCTTTTTTGAGATGCGGCGACCAGAATTCTACACAGTATTCAAGGTGCGGTCTCACCATGGAGCGATACAGAGGCATTATGACATTTTCCGTTCTATTAACCATTCCCTTGCTAATAATTCCTAACATTCTATTTGCTTTTTTGACTGCTGCAGCACACTGAGCCGACGATTTTAAAGTATTATCCACTATGATGCCTAGATCTTTTTCCTGAGTGGTAGCTCCTAATACGGAACCTAACATCGTGTAACTACAGCAAGGGTTATTTTTCCCTATATGCAACACCTTGCACTTGTCCACATTAAATTTCATCTGCCATTTGGATGCCTAATCTTCCAGTCTTGCAAGGTCCTCCTGTAATGTATCACAGTCTGCTTGTGATTTAACTACTCTGAATAATTTTGTATCATCCACAAATTTGATAACCTCACTCGTCGTATTCCTTTCCAGATCATTTATATATATATTGAAAAGCACCGGTCCAAGTACAGATCCCTGAGGCACTCCACTGTTTTTACCCTTTTCCACTGAGAAAATAGACCATTTAATCCTACTCTCTGTTTCCTGTCTTTTAACCAGTTTGTAATCCACGAAAGGACATCGCCTCTTATCCCATGACTTTTTATTTTTCGTTGAAGCTTCTCATGAGGGACTTTGTCAAACGCCTTCTGAAAATCCAAATACACTACATCTACCAGTTCACCTTTATCCACATGTTTTTTAACCCCTTCAAAAAAATGAAGCAGATTTGTTAGGCAAGACTTCCCTTGGGTAAATCCATGTTGACTGTGTCCCATTAAATCATGTCTTTCTATATGCTCTACGATTTTGTTCTTGAGAATAGTTTCCACTATTTTTCCTGGCACTGAAGTCAGGCTCACTGGTCTATAGTTACCCGGATCGCCCCTGGAGCCTTTTTTAAATATTGGGGTTTCATTGGCCACCCTCCAGTCTTCAGGTACAATGGATGATTTTAATGATAGGTTACAAATTTTAACTAATAGATCAGAAATTTCATTTTTGAGTTCCTTCAGAACCCTAGGATGCATACCATCCAGTCCAGGTGATTTGCTACTCTTTAATTTGTCAATTTGGCCTACTACATCTTCCAGGTTCACAGTGATTTTGTTCAGTTCGTCTGACTCATCACCCCTGAAAACCATCTCTGGAACTGGTATCTCCCGAACATCCTCATTAGTAAACATGGAGGCAAAGAATTAATTTAGTCTTTCTGCAATGGCCTTATCTTCCCTAAGAGCCCCTTTAACCCCTCGGTCATCTAATGGTCCAACCAACTCCCTCACAGGTTTCTTGCTTTGGATATATTTTAAAAAGTTTTTATTATGAGTTTTTGCCTCTATGGCCAACTTCAATTCAAATTCTCTCTTCGCCTGTCTTATCAATGTTTTACACTTACCTTGACAATACTTATGTTTTATTCTATTTTCTTCAGATGGATCCTTCTTCCAATTTTTGAAGGATGTTTTTTTGGCTAAAATAGCCTCTTTCACCTCACCTTTTAACCATGACGGTAATCGTTTTGCCTTTCTTCCACCTTTCTTAATGCGCGGAATACATATGGACTGCGCCTCTAGGATTGTATTTTTAAACAATGTCCAAGCCTGTTGAACACTTTTAACCTTTGCAGCTGCACCTTTCAGTTTTTTTCTAACTATTTTCCTCATTTTGTCAAAGTTTCCCTTTTTAAAATTTAGTGTTAGAGCTGCAGATTTACTTATTGTCCCCCTTCCAGTTATTAGCTTAAATTTGATCATGTTATGATCACTGTTGCCAAGTGGCCCCACCACCATTACTTCTCTCACCAAATCTTGCGTTCCACTAAGAATTAAATCTAAAATAGCTCCCTCTCTTGTTGGTTCCTGAAACAATTGCTCCATGAAGCAATCATTTATTACATCCAGGAACTTTATGTCTCTAGCAAATCCTGATGTTACATTTACCCAGTCAATATTGGGGTAATTAAAATCTAAAAATCCACAGAAGCAATCCTTGCACATAAGCAAGTACTCAGAGTCACTGGTGCAGGCAAAAGGATAAAGTTCCATTCAGTAATATAAGAAGTTTTTATTGTAAAGATTCACAATTCATTCAATGCGGCAACTCCATTCAAAGTAGCAGTAAGGCATTTAAAGTCCCCCGACACGGTCCCGTGTTTCGCGGTGGCTGCATTGGGAGGGACCAAATAATATTCCAAATCTGCAATATAACATAGGTAATAAAGAATAGAACAAAAACAAAAGGCTGCTGTATAGAGAATACTAGTGTGGTTCACATACCTTATAGAAGAACTTCAGGAGCGCAATCGCCCTCTAATTTTGACAACCATTTAAAGAGCAAAAAAAGGCGCGAAAAACAAACTCTCACGGGATGCTGTTACTAGCGGGACAACACCTGTGATCGTGATGACATGTTAACAACAAGTACTAGTAGAACAGATACCATTCTATGTCTTTGTTTAATCCATTGGGAAAAACTGTATTGAGGGTATAAATCCATCGCTGCTCCCTCCGACCCAGTATACCGGCGAAATCTCCTCCCCGCGCGGAGGGCAGACCACCTCTAATACTGAGAAGGAGAGAGCAGTGATGGAGTGTTCAGCCTGAAGCCAGTGGGTTACTAGAGGTTCATCAGTCCTAGAGGATCTAATATTGGAGCAATGTTCTATAATACGCGTTTTAATCATGCGTGAGGTCTTGCCCACATATAATAGTGAACAAGGATATTTAACCACATAGATAACTCCTTAGTGCTACAGTTTGACTGGGAGTACAATTTGAACACACGTCCTGTCACAGGATGTATAAACTCTGTCGAAGACTCCGTGTGGCTGCACATCGTGCAGCGGCCACAGGGGTTGTGCTGACCACTTGTGCGTGGGTGATTATGTAAAGACGATAAAGATGTATGCACTAGACGGTCTCTTAAATTTGTACCTCTTTTGAATGTAAAACGTGGGGGACCATGCATTAGATCAGTGAGGGACAAAGCTGCCCAATGTTGTTTAATCATATTCACTATAGTCCTACCTACGATGGAAAAGGGGAGGATACAGTTATGAGTAACGTCATCAGACTGTATAGAAGATGTAAAAAGCCAGTCCTGGTGCGTGTACAATGCCTGTTTAAAAGCCTTTTTAATGACCCGCAATGGGTAACCCCTTTCAACAAAACGGGTAAACATACCCCGGGATTGGGAGAGGAATTCCATCCGTGTAGAACAAAGACAACGAAGTCTTAAAAATTGCCCCGTGGGTATGTTATTTCGAAGTGCCCGGGGATGACAGCTGTTATAGGCAAGCAAGGTGTTCCGGTCAGTATTTCTGCGGAACAAAGTGGTCTCAAAGTGGTCCTCCACCCAAGTGATAGAGATATCTAAAAAGGCTATATAAGTAGGATGAATGCAGTGATTAAATTGAATATGAGGATTAAGTGAATTAACCCAATCTAGAAACATAAAAAACTGAATGTCAGAGCCCGTCCAAATAATAAAGATGTCATCAATGTAGCGTAGCCATACATGGATGTATTGAAAACAAGTAGATGAATAAATATTTGATGTTTCATATTCATCCATGTATAGGCATGCTAAACTCGGGGCCATCATGGCCCCCATAGCGGTCCCCTTAACCTGTTGATATATTGTATCCTGAAATTGAAAGAAATTCTTGGTTAATGCTATTTCAGCAAGTTGAACAAGAAAAGATGTGGTAACCCTGTGTGGTAATGGACGTGTGTTCAAAAATTTTTCAATGACAGTAAGAGCCTCACTTTGAGGAATGTTGGAGTAAAGTGAGACCACATCTAATGTGATGAGAAACATTGCGGACTGAGAGACCTCTATTTGTGACAATATTGACATAAAATGGGAAGAGTCCCGCACATAGGACCTAATCTGAGGTACCAATGGTTTAAGGAAAACATCCACAAATTGGGACAGGGGTTCCAGTAAGGATCCTATGCCAGACACTATGGGCCGACCCGGGGGGTGTACCAAAGATTTATGAACCTTTGGCAGAGTGTAAAACAAAGGCATAATGGGGTGGGTGGAAATCAGAAATTTAGCTTCTTTACTCGTGATAATATTAGCATCTAAGGCTGATTGAACCAGGGATTTAATGTTCTGAAGCAATGACTCAGTCGGGTCCGAAGATAACGATAAGTAGAATGAAGTATCTCCAAGTTGTCTTAAGGCTTCAGCCTCATAATCTGATCTATCTAAAATCACTATCCCACCCCCCTTATCAGCCGGCTTAATGACAATAGATGAGTCATTGGATAGGGTCTCAAGGGCACCAGCCTCATCTTTAGACAGATTATACCTAATATACTGTTGTTGTGAACAAATCAAAGCAACATCTTTGCATACAAGGCGCTCAAAGGCTCCCAAGGAAACATCACCCACCCCCGGAGGAGTCCATTTAGATTTAGTATGCACAACAGATGAATCAGAGGATGGTGGAAAATCCTCAAAAAACAGCTTAAGTTTTAGTGTCCGAAAAAAACGGTGTAAATGAACCTGAAGATCAAACAAGTCCCCTTTTTGGGTAGGAACAAAAGAGAGTCCCCGATGTAATAAACAAAGTTCAGTAGGGGATAGATTGCGTGATGAAAGATTAAAGACAGTTTCTTCCATCATTGCCAAAGGTCTGCCTGGGTCCGAGGAGGGCGGAATGCACGATTCTGTAGAGTGTTCTGCGAGGGAGGGACCCCTCGAGGTCGAAGCTGTCGAGAGTCCTGCTTCGGCTGTGGCTGGCCAGAATCTAAAAAAGATGCAGCTATGGAGGAGTAGCGGGAGGAGGCAGAGGCCAATGACGTAAGAGAGGCATCGCCAAGTGTAGGTCCAAGAACACACGGGGTGCGTGTTGGGCGTGCGGAATCTGAGGAAGCGGAAGCACCGCGGGCTTGACGAGTCTGACCGCGGGTACGTTGGGCACGAGAGTCCTCTCCGGATGAGTCTCCAGAAGAGGAGCTGTCTGTAAATGTGACTTTCTTGGCTGGTTTTTGTGCCATCCATTTGTACACGTACCCGGTTTGATAGTCAGCTGCGTCCCTTTGAAATTTACTGTACTTGACAGCTTTGAGGTCAGATCTAAACTTCTGCAGGTTGTCCTGAAATTCTCCCAGCTGCTGGTCAAACAGTTCTACCGAGCAGGATTGTTTAATCAGATCCAATTTCTGTGTAACCTCATCCTGGAGAAGGTCATGAAGTTCTCTGTTGGTCTCAATAATCAGGACCATAAGGTCCAGGGAACACTTATTGAGGATCTGATTCCACCGGTTCACAAACGCGGTATTGTCTGTGTGCAGCCTCGGCTCTTTCTGAATACGCAGTCCCCTTGGAATTCGGCAGACTCGGCAGTACTCAATCAATGTGGCAGAATGCAGCTCCGCCCGAGTGAGGCGTTTCTGTGTATTGATAAGCTCAGTCCATGACACAGGAGGAACAGAATCTGAAGAATCTTCTGAGAAGAACAAGGTGTCTGTAAGTACAGCGTTTACAGCATCCTCAGTGTAACTAAAAGTGTAATCATCAGAAGCAGCCATTAAAGCTTCAGTCGTGCGGCAAAGTCCAAAAATCCACAGAAGCAATCCTTGCACATAAGCAAGTACTCAGAGTCACTGGTGCAGGCAAAAGGATAAAGTTCCATTCAGTAATATAAGAAGTTTTTATTGTAAAGATTCACAATTCATTCAATGCGGCAACTCCATTCAAAGTAGCAGTAAGGCATTTAAAGTCCCCCGACACGGTCCCGTGTTTCGCGGTGGCTGCATCGGGAGGGACCAAATAATATTCCAAATCTGCAATATAACATAGGTAATAAAGAATAGAACAAAAACAAAAGGCTGCTGTATAGAGAATACTAGTGTGGTTCACATAACCTTATAGAAGAACTTCAGGAGCGCAATCGCCCTCTAATTTTGACAACCATTTAAAGAGCAAAAAAAGGCGTGAAAAAAAAACTCTCGCGGGATGCTGTTACTAGCGGGACAACACCTGTGATCGTGATGACATGTTAACAACAAGTACTAGTAGAACAGATACCATTCTATGTCTTTGTTTAATCCATTGGGAAAAACTGTATTGAGGGTATAAATCCATCCCGCGGGGAGGAGATTTCGCCGGTATTCTGGGTCGGAGGGAGCAGCGATGGATTTATACCCATCTTAAATGTTGGGACACATATTATGTATATAAGTTAAATGTTGGGACACATATTATGTATATAAGTTTGCTATACTGCTTTCAAGCCTTAAGCTATTGCGCCTACGTGCACCTTCCTCTGCACCTCCCAGTTCTTCCTTAACCTGTTTTTTGTAACTGCTCTCTTCATGCTTTGTTTTCCCCTGTTACATGTAAACCGGCATGATATCTCTGATGATGGTCAGTCAAGAAAAAGCACAAATAAATAAATAAATATGTGTGTGGCCGGGCCATTTATAAAAGGCCAAATTTTAAAAAGGTTACGCATTCCGGGCCTATTTTCAAAAGGCCTGGCGATGCGCGTAAAGCCCTGGGATGCATGTAGGTCCCGGGGCTTTACTAAAGGAGCGGGAAGGGGGTGGGGAATGGGCGGGGAAGGGTGGTTCGGGGGTGGGGCAGGGGCAGGGTCAGAGGCCTGAGGCACAGCGGCCATTTGCTGCTGTACCAGGAATCGCTCGCCGGCTGTTGGCCGGCGCACGCAACTTAATGCAGCCCCAAGGCTGAAGTAAGTTTTGCAATAAAAAAAAGAAGTCAT
The DNA here is from genome assembly GCF_901001135.1 of Rhinatrema bivittatum. NCBI lineage: Eukaryota > Metazoa > Chordata > Amphibia > Gymnophiona > Rhinatrematidae > Rhinatrema > Rhinatrema bivittatum. Next base: position 591,312,116 of record NC_042615.1, read on the forward strand.
CAAAGGTAGAGGAGAAAGGGCGGGGGGGAAGGCTGGGGGAGGTAGGGGAAGGGAAGATGGAGTGGAGGGAACGGGGGAAAGCAGCGCGGCTCGGAGCAGGCTCAGCACGTGCAAGGTGCACAATTGTGCACCCCCTTGCGTGCGCCAACCCCGGATTTTATAACATGCATGTGCCTGCGCACACATGTTATAAAATCGGGCGTACATGTGTGCGCGCCGGGTAGCGTGCGCACATGTACGCCCATGCGCTCCTTTTTAAAATCTACCCCAAAATGCGCTTGGCACGCATGGCCCGGCTCCCAGATTTTACGCTTGTAAGCTTTTTAAAATTCTGGACGGACATGTAAATGCCTAATTGTGCGGGATATAAAACTTTTTCAATAAATAAAGCTGGAGTGGTCCCAACACCGATCCTTGCGGCACTCAGCTTAACACTGTTCTCTCTTCAGAGTAGGTTCCATTTACCATCACACACTGTCTTCTATCCGTCAACCAGTTTGTAATCCATACCCCCACCTAGGCGCTCAATCCCAAGCTTCTCATTTTATTCACCAGCCTCCTATACGGGACCATATCAAAAGCTTTGCTAAATCCAAGTAGATCACATCAAGCGCTCTTCCTCGATCCAATTCTTTAGTCACCTAATCAAAAAAATCAATCAGATTTGTCAGACAGCACTGGACCCCAGGCAGCATGGTGAATCCATGCTGCCTGGGGTCCAGCAATCCTCCTAACTGTAGATAGGTCACTATCCTTTCCTTCAGCAAAGTCTCCATTACTTTTCTCACCACCGAGGTGAGGTAACTGGTCTGTAGTTTCCAGCCTCCTGTCTGCTCCCACTCTTGTGACGCAGAACCATCACCATTCTTCCAATCACGCAGCACAACTCCCATTTCCATGGATCTATTGAACAGGTCTTGCAGCGAACCCACCAACACATCTCTGAACTCCCTCAGTATCCTGGGATGAATCTCATCAGGCCAACGGCTTTGTCCACTTTCAGTTTTCCTAGCTCTTCCCATACATTTTCTTCTGTAAACGGAGTTTCGTCTACTCCAACCCCCTCCAATGTCTTGCTAATTAGCGATGGTCCCTCTCCATGGTCTTCTTTAGTGAACAAAAAATCTTTACACACATTGATCCTTGTCACCTTTCAATTTTACTATACCATTTTGCAGCTTTCTCATAAGAACATAAGAAATTGCCATGCTGGATCAGACTAAGGGTCCATGAAGCCCAGCATCCTGTTTCCAACAGTGGCCAATCCAGGTTACAAGTACCTGGCAAGTACCCAAAAATGAAGTATATCCCATGCTACTGATGCTAGTAATAGCAGTGGCTATTTTCTAAGTCAACTTGATTAATAGCAGGTAATGGACTTCTCCTCCAAGAACGTATCCAAATATTTTTAAACTCAGCTATACTAACTGCACTAACCACATCCCCTGGCAACAAATTCCAGAGTTTAATTGTGGTTGAGTGAAAATTTTCTCCGATTAGTTTTAAATGTGTTACAAGCTAACTTCATGGAGCACTCCCTAGTCCTTGTATTATCCGAAAGAGTAAATAACCGATTCACATCTACTAGTTCAAGACCTCTCATGATTTTAAACACCTCTATCATATCCCCCCTCAGTCATCTCTTCTCCAAGCTGAACAGCCTTAACCTCTTTAGCCTTTCCTCCTGGGGGAGCTGTTCCATCCCCTTTATCACTTTGGTTGCCCTTCTCTGTACCTTCTCCATCGTAACTATATCTTTTTTGAGATGTGATGACCAGAACTGTACACAGTACTCAAAGTGTAGTCTCACCATGGAGAGAAACAGAGCCATTATGACATTTTCCGTTTTCTTCACCATTCCCTTTCTAATAATTCTTAACATCCTGTTTGCTTTTTTGACTGCTGCAGCACACTGAGCCAACAATTTCAATGTATTATCCACTATGACGCCTAGATCTCTTTCCTGGGTGGTAGCACCTAATATGGAACCTAACATTGTGTAACTACAGTATAGGTCATTTTTCCCTATATGCATCACCTTGCACTTACCTACATTAAATTTCATCTGCCATTTAGATGCCCAAATTTCCAGTCTCACAAGGTCCTTCTGCAATTTATCACAATCTGCTTGTGATTTAACTACAGTGAATAATAATCATCTGCAAATATGATTACATCACTCTTCGTATTCCTTTCCAGATCATTTATATATATATTGAGAAGCACGGGTCCCAGTACAGATCCTTGAGGCATTCCACTGTTTACCTTTTCCACTGAGAAAATTGTCCATTTAATCCTACTCTCTGTTTCCTGTCTTTTAGCCAGTTTGTAATCCACAAAAGGACATCACCACCTAATCCCATGACTTTTTACTTAGCAGCTTCTCAAGGACCTTTTGTCAAATGCCTTCTGAAAATTCAAATGTATCTGAAAAATGTTTTGTCCCCTCTCTTTACCTCTTTCTTCCACCTGACTTTTTGTTTTCTTGATTGCTTTCTTTGTCTCCCTCAGTTTCACCATCTATTCTTCCTTGTGTTCCTCTTTTTGGAATCCTTTATATTTCTTGAACGCTGTTTTTTTTTCCTTTTATCAATCACTTCCTTTGAGAACCAGATCCATTTCTTATTTCTCTTGCTTTTGTTTACTTTTCTAACATATAGATTAATTGCCTTAGTAATTGTTCTTTTTAGTTTGGCCCACTGTTGTTCCCCTCTCTCATTTTCTCCCAGTAAAACCATACTACAAAATAAACATTTCAAAACAGCTGATGAACAGAATAATATTCCATAACTAGAAGCTCCTGTATACATTTTTAAACATTTCCTAAACACTGATAAAATATTTCAAAACAGCAAACATCAAATAACACCCAGTAATTAAAATTAATAAGGATTTTAAAAATCCCCCTCGCTCCATACCTGACACTCTGATTGTTATGAACTGGGGGTACACACACACATACAGACAGACACAAACAAAATATGCTCCCTCTGTCTCTCATACACATATACACTTGGTTAGAGACAGAGGGAACTTGAGTGTGTGTGTGTGAAATGGACACACACACGTTTCCTCCTTCTCTCTCACACACATACACACTTCCTCCGTATCTCTCACACATGATTCCTGTCTCACCCACATACACACACACGTGCTTCCTCTATCTCACACCCACCCCCGCACATAGGCATCCTCTCAAACACACACATAGGCACCCTCTCATACACACACACACACACACACATGCACTCTCTCCCACATACACAAGCACAGGCACACACACACTCACTCTTCAATACACTCATCAATAAAAGGATTTATTTTTTAACAACTATGTGTAGTGGGGTTTTGTTTTTCTTTTACTGGATAATAGCAGAAGCCCTCTAGGTGGCCTAAGGCTTTGAAAGACTTTACCTCCCCACCCCGTCAGGAAAAGAACCCTGGAACATGGACGGGAATGTGGCCCCAGCACGCCCAAGTCAGTCCCTAAGCTCTACTATCTGGTGGACAAGATGCTACATTTATTATCTTCATTTTCCAAATCTATATAAAATAATCCTTCTGACTTAGAGTCAGCTTGCATCTGTTTTCAAAATTTTGTGTGATATTACTTTTTGTTTTTGCAGTAAGTAGAGAGTTGCATGAAAAGCAATTCATTACCTTTATTCGCATAACTAAAAATTATGTACGAAATTGTGTAAAACCATGTTTTTTGTGAAACTTAACCCCATTTCAGAGAAGTATTTTATGAATTTTGTGATAAAGACCTCAATTTTGTGCAAACGATGGCAATAAAACCCCAAGGCAAATGTGATTTCCATATTATGAAAATGGTCTGGTATCATGGGAAAAATATTTTCTATTGCTGGGACATTTCTGCAGACCCCCTCAGTGGGATAGTACATTGACCTGTAGGTATATATCTTCTTTCACAGCAGTAAGATATTAATGTATAAGTTGTAAACCCTGCTGCATATGTGAAAAAGTTTATTTTATCAACAGAACGCATGGCAACGATAAGCCCACATTATCCCTTTTTTATCCTGTCACTCTATCATGCGGCTTGCAATAGATCCAGGGTGATCTTTTGTATGCACTTGTGCTTGAGCTGAAAAAAAAAAAAAAGGTACTTTTTCTGTGATTTTCTTCTTAATTCTTCAGAGATTACACGCACAGTAGGCCATGAACTAAAGGCATAATCTTCCAGACAAGCACATGGTATTAGTACCTTTGAAACTGGTCCAAGCCCCTGCTGTTTATACAGTAGCTGGTAAACCGTAGCAGCTGGCCTGCTGCAGAGCTGAACAGGATACCTGGTCTAGACATTTAGGAACAGATGACAGAGCCCTAAATTATGCTGCATTAGCAAATGCATATATGTCATGCAAAATTATCCTGCCCAAATGGAATTCAGTGAACAAAATCAGTAAGCATATGAAAGCATTTTCCAAAGAGAATCCAATTCATTTTTGTTAAATTATAGTACAAGGAAGAAGAGTGTGCAACACGGACACAAGGTAATAGAGGAAAAAACGATATCATTAGCATAGCTTTCAAACAAGTAAGCAGTAACTTTACCGTGATGTGAATTTACAACATATTGAGCTTCAAATTTGTGCTAATTCATCCTTTCTTTGTTAAATTTATAGCAGTAATCTTTCAATTGGAGGCAGCTTTTCTTGTTTTAATGCAGTATTGTTCTATAAATAAACCTTCAGGTCCCATGCTGAAACCTTTTAATTTGAATGCACTATACCACCTTAAATATTATCAAAATGATGAATAAACCTTAGTGGCTGATACATGTGTCACTCATCCAAAAATCTCAAAGGTAGGTAAATAATAATTGGAATTTTATTCAGGAGGAAAACTGAACTGCAGAAAAGCCAGGGCAACTGAAGTTTAGATGTGGACATTTTTGGGATCCTGGACAATGTGGGGAAGAGGGGAATAAATGGAAAAACTTGTGGGAGAACAAATGTGTTTGAGAATTTACTGGCAATTTGTAGTAAATTGTATTCCTCAATAAAGATATATTGAAAAGATGGCCATGTGATATGGTGAGCCTGAGAGGTCAGATTTCAAAGTGCTACGGGTGCCTTGCTCCACAATCTTTCTGAATTGGAGCCTAGAATGGAGTCCACAGTAGTAAAAACCTTATGAACAAAAACCTTTAATGTCAATTGACTTATGCATAAATTGCCCAGTAGCATGCCCATCAAGGGGGCAAAAAAAGATAAAGAAAAAAATTGGAGAGGGAGAAATCAAGATGGCCGTGACACAGCTGAGCCCTTCAGGGCCTAACCTCTCAAGAGAAACGATCGCCGAACTAACCGATGCAGTAGTAGAAGCTTTAAAGGATACCGTATTGTTGATCTCAGAGCAAATAACAGAAGTGAAATCTGCAATGTCTGACTTCTGCTGATTCCTGAATTGATAACGTAGAGGGATGACTTTCTGTTATCAAAGATGAGGCCACCATGCAGGCCGGCAGGCTACTTAATTTAGAGAAACTAACAAAAACGAAAGCAAAAACAAAATCAATGATTTGGAGAATCGCTCCCGTAGAAACAATATCTGCCTAGTTGGTCTCCCGGAAGAGATCCCCAATCCTTCCCTGCCTTACTTCTTGGAATCTGGCTCCCGGAGATTATCTCATTACCACATCTACAGGGCGCCCTAAAAATAGAGCGTGCACACCGGGTTGGAAGCAAAAAAGATGGCGACCCCTGGCCAAGAATCATCCTATGTATCACCAAGTATGGTTAAACCTGGTATATCATTCATATAATCATATTCAAGCTGTCTGGCTTCAAAAAAGTACAAATTTTGTAGGACTCTTACTCGTGGAGTCAATGGAATAAACCAGACTCTTCTTGTGGTATCGGGTCCCTTTATTTTGTTTATATCTTTTTTATCATTTTTATCAATTTTCTATTTCTTTATATAAAGTCCAAAACTGATGGAAACTCCAAGATTCGAAAAAACTTAACAATTCCTTAATCTAGCTGACCTGGTAGACACAGTCACAAAATGAAGTAATAATGATGTCACACATTCAAATATAAGCACAAGATTGTAATGGTGATACTCATCTACACTCAGTCCCGACACAATCGCGTTTCGGACCCCAAAAACCGGGGTCCTGCTTCAGGGGAGTAGTCCTTCACACTTGTTCATCTGTGACATCCAGCAAGGCATCCATCAGTATTCAATTCATAATAACCATCAGCTATTCTTTAATCCAAGGCTATGTTCGCGGTCTATATTTAGACTCGCACTATTTCAAAACACGGCAACCAACTGGACCCTTTAAACCACTCAAACCGGAAGTTGGGACAGACGCCTAGATTTACATCAAAGACGTAACTGTTTTCAACCAGGTCATACACTTTCATTTGAACCCTGTTCTGCCCCTGTATGGGCGAGAATGGTACGCTCCTCTTGATGAACCTAAAAAAGGTTGTATCTGTTGTGTCTGTTTCCTTGCATCACCATCCCCACTACTACCGCTTGACTCATCAGAACTATCTTGAAAGGTGATATGAGGATGTTTAGTAGACTCTTTTTTATTCTTCCAAAAGTATACATCCACACATCCACCAGACCCATCAGAGAAGCCTACAGAGGATCACTCCTCGTTCCACAAACCAAAACCACTCACCACCTAACTTTCAGAGACCGAGCCTTTTCCACAGCCGGACCTTCACTATGGAATTCTATTCCTCCCGATCTAAGACAAGAACCATGCCTTCCTACTTTCAGAAAAAGGCTTAAGACATGGCTATTTAAGCAAGCCTTCCCAGATCCCAATTGAATGACAGCAACATCTTATAAGAGACTACACAATATTATGTAAATAATTAATGTAAATAATTAATCTTTACTACTCAATTATCTTACTCTAATTCTCTCCCCAGTTATATGACCCTGTTGTAATGTAACTTTATCTCTTCGCACTTGTTTTTGTTCCATTTTTGTTCACACCCTCTTGTTATATGTAAACCGGCATGATGGGGTTTCTAATCTCAAATGTCGGTATAGAAAAACTATAAATAAATAAATAAATATATTATTTTTCAAAAAAAGCCTAAAAACCTGGCTCTACAAAAAAGCATTTCACAGTGAGAACGCTGAATAACATCAAAATATTCAGCCGAATGTCACCTGTAAAAAACTGAACTTATTTTATTATTGTAGTCATTGTTAAATATTAAATTAAAACAGTATTCACACATGAGTAACCCCAATCCACTTATCATTTAGATTATATTATTGATCTATGTAACCGCATAATATTGGCACCCTATGGATAACTTAGAAACCGACCAAACCTATTTTGTGCCTATATGTAAACCGTTGTGATGGTACACCACTGAGCGACGGTATAGAAAAGCTTTTAAATAAATATTATCGTTCTTATAGTCATTTTCATCACGCCGAAACTTCTGAACCTTGAACTGTTTCAACTGATTCCTAAATTGAGAAATCATGTGTTCCAATTGTTTTGTAGATGCTTCCACGATATCTACATTATTGGTAGTAGCTAAATACGCCTGTATGTCTTCAACTTCCTTCTGACACTGATTCACTGAGATGGCTATGCATTCGACAATCAAGACCATCAGGTCTAAAGAACATTTGTTCAGAAAGGCTATCCATCGAGCCACAAACTCCTGATCATCCTGAAACATCAAGGGGCCCTTTTGCATCCTGAGACCCCTTGGTATCATCTGTTGCTTGATATATTCTACTATGGTTGCTTGATGCAACTCAGCACGAGTTAGCTACTTCGAGGCCGTTGTCAAATCTGCCCAAGTGTTCCCAGTCTCATTCAATTCTCCTGAGTCAAACAAAGACGTCTGTTTTGCTATAGCTGCTATCTGTGAGTCCGAGAAACTCAGTGTTCTTCCATTCCACATCCAGGGTCGCCATGTGAGCCATAATATACGATATCAATCACACAAAAAAGGCCCTCAAACTCAAACTGTGTATTCCAGTAACCAGATTGTAAACAATGTATCACAAAGTATGGTTAAACCTGGTATATCATTCATATAATCATATTCAAGCTGTCCGGCTTCAAAAAAGTACAAATTTGTAGGACCCTTATTCGTGGAGTCAATGGAATAAACCAGACTCTTCTTGTGGTATCGGGTCCCTTTACTTTGTTTATATCTTTTTTATCATTTTTATCAATTTTCTATTTCTTTATATAAAGTCCAAAACTGATGGAAACTCCAAGATTCAAAAAAACGTAACAATTCCTTAATCCAGCTGACCTGGTAGACACAGTCACAATATGAAGTAATAATAATGTCACACATTCAAATATAAGCACAAGATTGTAACGGTGATACTCATCTACACTCAGTCCCGACACGATCGCGTTTTGGACCCCCCCAAAAACTGGGGTCCTGCTTCAGGGGAGTAGTCCTTCACACTTGTTCATCCGTGACATCCAGCAAGGCATCCATCAGTATTCAATTCATAATAACCAACAGCTATTCTTTAATCCAAGGCTATGTTCGCGGTCTACATTTAGACTCGCACTATTTCAAAACACGGCAACCAACTGGACCCTTTAAACCACTCAAACCAGAAGTTCCGACAGACGCCTAGATTTACATCAAAGACGTAACTGTTTTCAACCAGGTCGTACACTTTCATTACTCCCTCACTTCACTAGTCTTCTATCAGGTCACGCATAGATGGAATCCCGGAAATGATGTCAGGCGCCTACGTTTCCAACGAGGTCGTATTAGTTTTCAACCAGGTCGTACCTTTTCAATACTCCCTCAATGCACTAGTCTTCTATCAGGTCCCACATCGGAAATGACGGCACATCCTTCAAACATCCAACCAAATTGTATTTTATATACACTGACATTATAGTTGAAATCCAATATGTGAAAATATTTTATTGTCAAAAACTGACACTCGATCATAACTGTATCGACCAACCAATACACAACACTGAAAAAGATCCCACAAAAAATCCCAAAAAGTGACGGACCATACCTTGAGCTTGTTGCAGCACTACTACTGGTGGCCAAATGTGGAGAGGGACCTCAAGGCCCACTTGGACTCTTGCCCTATCTGTGCCTGGCAAGAACCCTTGGCAGGGAAACCCTGGGGCCTATTACAGCCACTGCCAGCCCCCAGGGAACCCTGGACCCACCTGTCTACAGACTTTGCGGTGGACCTACCTCCCTTAAATGGCCACCATGTCATCTGGGTTGTCGTTGACAGGTTTTTGAAGATGGCCCACTTCACTGCTCTCCCTAGTTTTCCTTTGGCTCCTGAACTGGCTAAACTGTTTAGCCAGCATATCTTCCACCTTCATGGACTTCGCAGCATATCATTTCTGACCGTGGAGTTCAATTTACTGCAATTTCTGGCATTCCCTGTGCAGGAAGTTCGGTATTCAGCTGGACTTCACCTCGGCCTATCACCCCCAGGCCAACAGCCAGGCCGAACATACAAACCGAACCCTGAAAACCTTTATCCGCTCCTTCATGAACAACAGACAGGATAACTGGTCCACCCTTCTCCCCTGGGCTGAGTTTTCTCACAACTCACATGCCAACTCGGCTATCGGTCCCTCTCCATTCTTTGTTGTCTACGGGAGACAGCCTATACCATTGCTTCCAATGCCTCTCTTGGTAGCCTCTCCAGCATCCCTGCTCACCGCCCAGGAACTTCAAGGACTATAGAACCACACTCAGAAGAGGCTCCAGGAAGTGGTAGAAAAAGCTAAGAAGACAGCCAACAAGCACCAACGAGCAGCACCTCCCTTTAATCCTGGAGATAGAGTGTGACTTAGCACCCAGCACATCCACCTTAGGGTACCTTCTATGAGACTGGCTTCCTGCTACATCGGTCCCTTCTCAATTATTAAATGTATAGGGCCGGTCACTTATCGACTGCTACTACCATGATCTCTGAAGATTCACAACACTTTCATATGTCTCTCCTCAAACCCTTGGTTCTGTCCTGGCCACATTGGAAGCTCCCTGAACCCCAGATCTGTCATCAGAGGAGGACCAGACCTATCAAGTGAAGGAGATTCTTGATGTAAGGCATCCTCACAAGAGATGGGGATATCTAATCTCTTGGAGGGTTTCGGCCCTGATGAAAATGCATTGGGGTCCGCTTCCAACATCCTGGATAAAACGCTGCTTCAACATTTCCACCGCACTCATCACAAGAAACCCATACCTTCTGGGAGAGGGTGTAGAGGGGAGGGGGTACTATTAGATGCCCCGGCCATGGGCCCACGCAGCCGGTTCCCCTCACCTTGAGGGTCAGAAGGCACGCTCCTGCCCCGTCCACGGCCAGCTCCCATCCCTGGCACTGGCTCCCACTCATGCAGCCTGCTCCAGTGCTCACCGCATCTTCCGACACTGACTACACCACTACTCTCCACGGGCCCTTTAGGCGAACGCACATGCCATGCTCTTCAATTTAAAGGGCCAGCGGCGGGAAAGTTCCCCACGGCTTGGGATTATGACATCAGGCAAGGTAAGTATAAATACCCTGCCTTGCCATCTCTTTCTGTTGCATCAGAAGTGGACCCTTCAGCTGAGGTGGGGTTGACGCAACCTGTAGGCGAAGGCCTATGGGTCCCCACCATCAGCAGGTGGAGTGGGCTGAAGCTAGGGGCCACTGGAACTTCACTTATACCAGCCCTCGTTCCCCTCGGATTGAGCCTTTGGGTGGTGAGGCCGGCAGGATTTAGGTGGGCCTTGAGGTTAGCTAGAGGTGAGTAGCTGTTCAGCCCAAAGACAGCAGTCGGTAGATGGCGTAGTTCTACCCTGGACTGGATATGGTATGAGGGCTCAGGTGCCAAAGGAACAATAAGGAACTGGAGGTACCCGAGCAAAGGAAGCCCTAAGCCTTGAAAGTCCACATCCAGAGGATAGGCGAGCAGAGGCGTCACTGACAGGCTGGATTCTGAGCCGGCGGTGAATGGAAGTTGTGGCAAGCAATGAAGAACTCTGGATGAAGGAGAGTCTGTAGCGTAGTCATACAAAGCAAGGGTCAGGGCGCGGAGAAGGCAGGCGTAGTCAGGCAAGGCAGTGATCAGGGTGCGGAGAAAGCAGAGATGGTCAGATGTAGCAAAGGTCCGGGGCTGGAGAGAGGCTGAAGAATAATTGGGTGTAGTGGAGGTCCAGGGCTGGAGAGAAGCTGAAGAGTAGTCAGGCGTAGCGAAGGTCCGGGGCTGGAGAGTAGCTGAAGAGTAGTCAAGCATAGCGAAGGTCCGGGGCTGGAGAGAAGCTGAAGAGTAGTCAGGTGTAGCAAAGGTCCAGGGCTGGAGAGAAGCTGAAGAGTTGTCAGGCATAGCGAAGGTTCGGAGCTGAAGAGAAGTCAGGCGTAGCGAAGGTCAAGTCCAGAGAGTCAATTCAAAAATAGATGAACAGGAAGTAGGAGAACAGAAACCAGGAACCACAGGAAGACAGGAACACATGATGAGACGATTCAAGGAATAGCAATGAGTACTTGGAGTATGAGGAGATCTGTTGCAAAAGCTACACTATGGAGCGAGGCCTGAGCTTTTATATGCTGAAGAGTCTGACGTCAGCATCTGGGTCCACGGCCTGGTTCCCACCGTGGGCCCATTAAAAGAATCACTGATGCGAGCGCGCACGCCTATGAAGGGGCGCGGCACTGGTGGCGGCGTCTCTCTCTGTGGACCACATGGAGAGGCCCAATGAACAGGAACATCCTGGCTGGCAACACTGGGCAGTGCGGCAGGGCCGGAGGCACAGGAGGGAACCCAAGGTCGGAGCTGGCGGCCCACCACCGCCAGCGAAGAGGAGCTAGCAGCTGGAGTCCATCTGAAGAGGTGAGAGGGCCGTGCCACGGGGCTGCCGCGGGCAGCATGCATAACACTTCCTCGCCTCAGCAACAGGTCCTGCTCTGCCTAGAGTGTGAGTTGCTCCGTGATCCTGCTCCTGCTCCTGGTTCCGTGATCCTGCTCCCGCTCCTAAGAACATAAGAACATGCCATACTGGGTCAGACCAAGGGTCCATCAAGCCCAGCATCCTGTTTCCAACAGTGGCCAATCCAGGCCATAAGAACCTGGCAAGTACCCAAAAACTAAGTCTATTCCATGTTACCGTTGCTAGTAATAGCAGTGGCTATTTTCTAAGTCAACTTAATTAATAGCAGATAATGGATTTCTCCTCCAAGAACTTATCCAATCCTTTTTTAAACACAGCTATACTAACTGCACTAACAACATCCTCTGGCAACAAATTCCAGAGTTTAATTGTGTGTTGAGTAAAAAAGAACTTTCTCTGATTAGTTTTAAATGTGCCACATGCTAACTTCATGGAGTGCCCCCTAGTATTTCTATTATCCGAAAGAGGTTTTGCAATAGATTCACCCTATATTTTTGGGAAACAACTTGCTTCTTTCAACTAACTGTTGCTCACACTGCCTTTCATATTACCTGCTCACTTAACCCCCACATGGCTTTTCACAGCTACCACCAGCCACTCAGAGAAGGAAGAACAGGCACCTCCAGTATCTGTTCCAGCCCCACTGCCAGCAGCAGGAGCCAGTTGGAGCCTGCACAACCCCCACCCCCCATCACTGCCAACAGCAGGGCTGGCGCTCTCCTCACTGCCTCCACCACCAGCAGGGCTGGAGCTCACCCAACTGCTCCTGCTATCACTGTCAATCGGCTGGAACTTGTCCCACTACTCACTGGTGACCGGCCTCTACCCTTTCGCCCCTCTTTTCTTACCACCTTTCGGACTATCCTCCATTTTGCCCCCAGGACTGAGCAAAAAGGTGCTAGATTGGTACTCCTTTAGGATGTGGAAGGCCAGGATGGTGTGCCATCTCTCGCCAGGCGCACACACAGGAGCCACCCACAACCTCTGAAGTTGAGCTGCAGCTCTCAAGGCAATACCATATTGAACAACCTGGATTTTGCAATATAAAATAAAATTGAATTGAGTCTGTGGGAAGAGTGCTGGCTCCTCTAGCAGAGTTCAGCTGGAGGAGTGGCTATGCCAAAATGTGGCCACTAAGGATGTGCTTTCATTTTGAATGACATATTTGTTGCGGATCTGGCCGCGAGCACCGCAGCCAGGCCCTTACCTCCGGGTTCCCGGAGCTGCTCCCGCTTCCAGAGGCCTGGTTGGCGGCGTCCCCGCTGGGGCTGCGCCGCTGCAAGCCCTCCCATGGACGCCCGGCTCCTAGGCGCACGTGCGTGCCACTTGAGCACTTTTCTAGGCCGTTTCCCGCCAGTGGTGACTCCACCCAACTTCTGACGTCAGGCGCCGCGGCCTTGATAAGCCGGCCGTGGTCATCCAGTCTTTGCCTTGCAACAGGTTAGCTTCCCGGTTTCCTGTTGCACTGTGCCCCGGAGTGACTCACTTCGCTTCGTCGCTCCGTTCCTGCTACAGTACCTGCCCGGTTCCTGCCTGCCTGCTACAGTACCTGCCCGGTTCCTGCCTGCTTGCTACAGTACCTGCCTGGTTCCTGCTTGCTTGCTACAGTCCCAGCCTGCCTGCTACAGTTCCTGCCTGGTTCCAGAAGCCGAACCCAGTTACAGTGTAGCTACTGTCCTAGTCTGGTTCCAGTTACCTGTCCTGATCCACAACCCGCCTAAGTCCCAGCGGCCGGGTCCCTACGGGCTTTTCCTGGGGGGGGGGGGGCTTCGGCTTCCAAGGGTGAAGCCACCTAAGTCCCAGTGGTTGGGCTCTTACGGGCTCCTCCCGGGGCAGCACCAGCTTCCAGGGTGAAGAGCGTCTACGTCCTGCCTGAACATCTGCCTCCCGGCCTGCTATTCACTAGAGACATTGACCACCTTTCCCAGTCTCCAGCAGGTCGGCCCAAGGGTCCACTAAACAGAGACTCCCATAACAATATTTTATTTCATAGAATTTCTAAACCAAAACGATTTTTTAAAAGTCACAAAATTTTGTTTCTAAAATGTTTTATTTTGTTTTTTTGTTTTAATACAGTGCACACTATTTTGATTTAGTGTGCACTATTTGAGTTAGTGCACATTATTACAACTCACATAGTGCGCACTAACTCAATTAGCACGTACTAAATAAAAAATGGTGTGCTCTAAATGAAAAAGAAAAAAAAAAGAAAAATCTAATGAAACAAAAAACCGGTGGGGGTGGGGGAAATGAAACAAAAAAAATCAAAACTTTTACCGATGTACACCCCTAGTGGCCACCAATCAGGATGACCTCAGAGGGGCTATTGGCAGAAGTAGGCCACCTGGCTAACATTCAAGAATGCCTATCAGCCAATTTTGAGATCCCAGCCGTGGCTAGTATTTCAACATCCTGCCCCTTAAACCCCCCAGGAGCCCTCCTCCCCAGTTCTTTAGGTACCTTTTATATTTTTCCATTTTTCCCCCTAGTTATTCCTTCTACCTTTTTAAAAATGAAATATTTTTGCATAAAAACATAAGAACATATTAAATGCATTTTGGTCAGACCAAGGTCCATTGAGGGCAGAATCCTTTTTCTGTCAGTGGCCAGACTGAGTCACAAATACCCAGGGGTTTGGCGAGGGAAAGGGTCAGCAGCGGACCATGGGTCATTGCTGAGATTTAGGAAAGAATGTGGGGTTGAGGATGCAAGGGGGTAAAATTTGGTGGGGGGGGGGGGGAGGAAATTGTGCTATAGATCCCTGTAATTCTTTTTAATTTGACTTTCCCAGTGCTCATTATCTGGGTATTTTCAAAAGCTGGTCTAAAGCTATCTGGTTAACTTAGCTGAATAGCACTGAAAATTGGCTAAGTTAGCCAGATAACTTTACTTCTCCCTGAAACACCCATGGAACACCTCTTTTTATCTAGCTAGATTTCAGTTGGATAATGACTTATCCAGCTACAATCTAGCTGGATAAGTGGCTGAATATCTCAAATCTTGCCATTTATTTATTTAACAATATTTATGTACCACGTCACAAATTAAAAATTGCTCGAGTTATCTGTCTATGGCTTTTGAATATTGACCTCTTCATTCATCAGATTTTGAAAAGCAGCAGAAGTGTTTCTTACCCTAAATAGCATCACCAGGTATTCAAAATGGCCATAGCATGTTTAAAACCCTACCTTCCATTAATCTCTTTCCCTGAGCTGGACAGCAGTCATGGAGAGCCTTCAGCTCCAGCTCTGACAAAGGATAAATTCTCTGAAAAAGAATTTCTGCCCCAGCTGCAAATCTATTGGACAGTTATATGGCCTATGTGAGAAGGGAGGGTGTCAATTTCCTTTTTACCAAAGATATCCCTGTATGCTGTTACTTTTTTGGCAGTTCTCCAGTACAACCTTCGCATGGCAGACAACATAGTTTGCCTGGATTCCCATTTTGAGTCCTACTTCCTGGGTCTCTTCATTAGGCATGCAATTATGCTAGAAAAATGACAGGAACATTACCTGCTAGATCTTCCAATTGATATGCAATTCATGGTGTTCCAACCATGGAAGACCTAGAATGATTGGAAAGTGTGGTGCTCTAAGAGGTCCAAATGAAGAACCTTCTGATGGTTATGTATCATGGCTAAAACATGAAGCTCAGTCTCAGTCCTGATGACAAGGGAAAGCCATTGATGGTCTCTACTATGACACTTAATCCCTTGTGTTGTATAGGAACCTGGTGTTTCTGAGCAAATGTGAGGTTCAAGAAACAAATAGATGCTCCAGAGGCAATCATGGCTAGAGCAGGGATTCCATTATCCCCCCGGAAAGCTGTAATGGAATAATAACATGAGAGAGAAGTGTGCCCAAGGCAATATTGGTACTCAGAGGGATAGTTATCACCTGATCAGTTCTCTCTACTGGGGCTGGGAGTCTGTGTTTCCTTGATGAGAACAACCCTGATTCTGGGGTATAGTTGGGTATGTATTTCTGAAGTATCCAGAGAGCTCTCAGTAGAGGCACAGACCCTTCCTCGTAGCACAGGCTCCTCAAAAGTTAGTGATTTGTTGGTGGGGCCTAAACGAATCTTGTGGCTAATAACTCTCTTTCTTTCTATTGACTTTATTCAGCCAAGCATCTCACACACATATGGTACGCAAAACCTTCAGGTGGTCTGGGGGATCTAGCTTCTCCAATTCATCCTTGATATTGGCTACTATACTCTACCGAAAGGGCTGGTGTGTCCAATTCAGATCATTCAGTAACTGTTTTAACTCCATGGCATACTCAGTTACACTTCATCAGCCCTGATGAAGCCCAAGGATCCTATTTTCTGACAATTGTACATGTTTTGGCTCACTAAAAGCTTGGTAGAGGGCAGCAACAAATGATTCATGATTGGAACATCTCATTCCAGAAATGGCATTACTCATGCAAGGACCTTCATGATGAACAGACTAATCATAAAACCCACCTTGAGTGGTCCCAATGAATGCAAATGTGGGTATAGGTGAAACCATAGCTTACATTGGTGCAGGAAATCTCACAACTTGTTTGTTTACATCAAACTTTTCAAGAAGTGGAAATATGGGTTCCAGAGGTAATGGAAATACTTACTCTGACTTGCAGTAGGGCCCTGGAGGAAGTCCACCTTTGGCTGTAGGGCATGAAGCTGAGCCTGCATCCCTTCTACTGCCTCCATAAGGTTCTTCAGGTATTTTGGGTCTGTAGGGAGCTGCTCCATTTTAGCTGTGCCTCTATTTTGGGCTGGTGCAAGCTGTCATGGCCCACTCCATTGAGGGCAGAGATGAGGTACTGCACCTGGAGAGGGGCACACCTCAGAGAATCTGGGTGCACTAGAGGAGATGTTCTTTTGCCTAAAGCAGCCACCATTCCCCGCAGGTTGGGCCTTTGGGTATAGGCAACTTCCAGGATTTACCAAATGGAAATAGGAAACAAGAAGGAGTCAAGGACCAGGACTGAAGTAGGAAGCAGGAACAAGCCAGGCAAACAGCAGTATCATGGAACAAACTCTATGAGAACTATTGAACTAGCAAAGGTATATCAGCCTGACTTATATCCAGCCCTCAATGTAGGACACATTCATTTATTTATTTATTTAGACATTTAGACATTTAGTATACTGTCATTCTATATCAAGATCACAATGATTTACAAAATAACATTCACAATTTTACAACAGAATTAACACATATAGGGTGAAATGCTCCAATACATATAACAAAACATATAGGGGTAGATTTTAAAAGGGTGCACGCGGGCGTACATGTGCATGTGCTATCCGGCGCACACACATCTACACCTGATTTTATAACTTGCGCACACGCGCAAGTTTAAAATCAGGGGTCAGCGCGCGCAAGGGGGTGCACAATTGTGCACCTTGCGCGCGCCGAGCCCATGCCGAGCCAATGCCGAGTTGCGCTGCCTTCCCCCATTCCCTACCCCCCACCCCACCTTCCCTTCCTTCCCCTACCTCCCCAGCCCTTTCCCCCCTATCTTTTCTTTTATTTCTTTTTATTCCAAAACTTACTTCAGCCCTTGGGCTGAGGTAAGTTGCGTGCACAAGCCTCTAACCCCGCCCCATGACCGCCCCGGCCACGCCCCCTTCCCACCCCTTTAGTAAAGCCTCGGGACTTACACGTGTCCTGGGGCTTTACGTGCATCGCCGGGCCTTTTGAAAATAGGCCCAGCGTGTGTAACCCTTTGAAAATCCGGCCCATAACATATAACAGCTAATTCATCTTAACAATCAGTATATTGTAAGTCATGTTTCATTGCATCTGTCTTACTTGTTTCCACTCAAAAGAGCTCTCATTATTCTTAGTATTGAAATTACCTTGCTCTCTTCTCACAATTTATTCCTCATGTTTCAAATTAAACCCTCGTCCTTCTTGATACATTCGTTCTCTTACACTCTAATTTTAAGTAAGATTATAAGCATTTTTAAACAGGCATGTTTTTAGCTCACATTTAAATCTCTTTCTATCTGGTATCAGATGTAATATCTTGGGTAGTGAATTTCAAAGCTTTGGGCCTGCTTTAGAAAACACATGGTCTCTTACTTGGGTCAGCTGTGCGCTCTTTATTGTTAGAACAACCAGAAGTCTTCTATTTTGGGATCTTAGTGCTCGCTGAGGTGTGTGTGTAGTTGTAATTTCATACTTATCAGGCCAAAACCACTGGAACTAATTATTTTGAATATTAGCGTTAATACTTTGTAATATATTTGAGATTGTACTGGAAGCCAGTGCAGTGAAATCAGAGTGGGTGTAATGTGATCAGATTTCTTAGCTCCTAATAAGAGTCTAGCTGAGGCATTTTATAATAATTGTGGTGGTTTTAAAAGACATGCAGGAAGACCTAGTAATAGAGAGGTATAGTAGTCTAGGTCTGAGAAAATAAGAGTTTGCAATACTGTACGAAAATCCTCAAAAGTTAGTAAAGGTTTCAGCCATTCTAATATATGCAACTTGGCATAACCTATATTGACTAAATTATTGATTTGCTTTTTCATGGTAAGATTTTCATCTTACACATTTAATGTTGGTCCAATAGGGAGCCTCCGGAAGGGGGGTCAAGTTTAACTTGACCATACAAACAAGTTTAACTCATCATACAAACATTTCAAAGTTTGTTTTTTGTTTGTATTTTCATCAGCCTGTTCGTTTTGCTGGTATTGCCATCATCTCTCTTCCAGCGCCGATGGCAGCATCTCTCCGCTGGCCATGCAGAGAGGCCCGTCGAGCAGGGACATCTTGGCTGGAAACACTGGGGACCTTGGCAGAGCCAGAGGCACAGAAGGCAACCCAAGGTCAGAGCTGATAGCCCACTGCCACCAGCGAAGAGAAACCAGGAGCTGGAGTCCATACAAGAAGGTGAGAGGGCCACGCCACGGGTCTGCCATGGGTGGCACGCGTAACAGTACCCCCCTTTATGCCCCCCTCTTGGAGGTCGGGGTTTGCCTGGATGGGCATGATGGTAATTTAAGAGGAGAGTCTTGTCCAGGATATTTTGAGCTGGTTCCCACGAATTCTCTTCGGGTCTGTATCCCTCCCAGGAAAGGAGGTATTCCCATTTGCGGCCTCTACGGCAGACATTTAGGACTTCATGGACCTTATACATCGTATCAGTTTCTGCCACCAAAGGAGGTGACTCAGGGCCTTTCCAGGCAGGCCAAGATAAAATCACAGGTTTTAAAAGTGATACATAGAATGTATTATGTATTCCCAGCGTAGGAGGCAGCCAAAGCTGATAAGAACAGGTCTGATGCATCGGGTAACAGCGAAGGGACTGATGTATCTAGGAGCGAATCTCTGTGATGGAATTTGAAGTCAGATATATCGAGTACTTAACCAGACTTTCTGGAAAGGGAGGAATTCAGGAGCTGAGCTACATCGGCTGTCAGTAGTTCTCTTGGCCCGGGAGGCAGCCTGATGCAAGCGGAGATTTGTCTGCTCCCATAATGTTTAAGGGTATCCGCAGTAGCCTGCACTGCAGGGGATGGCATAGATAGAGGTATGGGTAGTGGTGGTCGTGGTTGTTTCCCATAGAAGACTGAAAATAGAGATGTTCCAGTAGCAATGTGGGAGCTGTGAGAAAACTCCGCCCAGAATAAGAGGTCGTTGATGTAAGCGCTGTTGCGTTCGTGCCTGTTCTCGCCCTCGCTCCACCCTCTCTACCTTATTGGCAACTCCCTTCGGGTCTGACGGACAGATGCTGCCGCGGCTTCTCTTCACCATGTATTCCTGGAATCCCCGGGCTGGCCTGACGCTGCAGATCCGCCATGTTCCTGATGACGTAAGGGCGCGCACGCTCCAGAGATGTACTGGCAAGGGCGCGAACCTCTGGGGCGTTCCCCTGTAGTGACGTCATCCGCTTCCAACTTAAAAGGTCTTCGTTTGCTACTACGAATCGAGTTAGCAAGGAGGAATCTTCTCTGCTGCTCTGCCTCCACAAACTTAACAAGGGGTACCCACTCCTCGGGGGCCCCGCTCTCTCTTCTTGATTTCAGACTGCTAGACGGGATCCGGTACTCGCTTCTCTTGGGCCTACATCCCTGAATGCTCAGAAGACTCCTTACTGCCTGGAAGTGATCGCAGACATGAACACTGTGAGTTCTGTTCAGATAGGAATCGGTACTTGCTCCACGAGGGCCTATGTTCCTAATCTCTGAAGACTCCCTTCTGTCTAAGACATTATCGCAGGTACGGAGATCGTGAGTTACTGTTGCAGATTGCAGATAGGAACCGGTACTCGCTCCACGAGAGCCCATGTTCCTAAAACCCTTCATAGGCTTTCTTCTATCTCAGAAGCTATCGCATACCTATTTCTGGTACATTACTATTTCATATTGCAGATAGGAACCGGTACTCACTCCATGAGGGCCCATGTTCCTAAAACCCTTCACAGACTCTCTTCTATCTCAGAAGCTATCGCATACCTATATCTGGTACATTACTATTACAGATTGTAGATAGGAACCAGTACTCGCTCCACGAGGGCCTATGTTCCTAAAACTCTCCAAAGACTTTCTTCTATTCCAGAAGCCATCTCATACACAGATATTGTGAGTTCTTATTCCAGACTGCATATAGGAACCAGTACTCGCCTACGGCTCCTGTTCCTGAATATACTGAAGACTCTCTGTTGCAAAGAAGCCATTATAGATATCTACAATTGTGAGTGTATCATCTACTACTGGTTATGTATTCTGTATACCCTGTCTACTCACTACCTATAGTCTCTCTCTACAGCTCAGCAACCCAGAGATCGCAGTTCCAGTATCTGAGGGACTTTAGCCCTGCTGGGCACATCAACTCACTACTGCCACCTCTGGTGGTTCTACTTCCTGTCTAAAAAAGAACTATCTGTGTTTGTCTCCATACTCCAGCCTAGTCGGTGTTCCCTCTCAAGATATCCTCCTGGGGGTGCTGTCATCTGCCATTGGCCCAAGGATTCACCAATCCCCACTAAGTGTTTATTCCTTACACTACTAGAGCAGTATCATACAGACTGCCACACTGTGGGAGCCAACCCAAAACAGATCATTGACCCCGCCTATGGAGTATTACAGATTGCTAGCTCCTCCCCTTGAGGGAGCAGCATTGATCAGATTACTCACTCCTCTCCTCTGGAGGAGATGATCCTTAACAGATTGCTAAACTCCTTAGCAGATTCACAACAGGTTGCTAACTCCGCTCCCCTGGCGGCGTGGTCATTAACAGATTGCTAACTCCTCCCCTCGGGGGAGTTGGTAGCTAACAAGCGCACAGGAAGGCCTTCAAAAAGCGATTCTTCTGATCAGCTTGCCCATTGGGTTGGGGATGATAGGCGGTCGTGAGGCTGATGTTAATGCTGAACTTCCAGTAAAGGGAGCGCCAGTACTAGCAACAAATTGAGGACCTCGGTCTGAAACAATGTCTATGGGTAAGCCGTGCAGTCTGAAGATATGTTGGAAGAATAATCGTGCTAGCTCTGGAGCAGATGGTAGGCCCGGTAGAGGTACAAAATGAGCCATCTTTGAAAAAAGTCTATGGTGACCCATATTACGGTGTGACCCTTTGAAGGCAGCAGATCTACAATGAAATCCGTAGATAAGTGAGTCCACGGTTTTTCGTGTGCTGGAATTGGTTGTAAAAGACCCCAAGGTCATCCGACCGGGGTTTTTTGTTGTGCATATACATTACAAGATTCGACGTATGGTTTCATGTCGGAGACCATGATAGGCCACGAGAAGAACTGCTAGAGCCGTGCCATGGTTCGTGCTCGTCCTGGGTGACCAGTGAATTTGGAATCATGCATCCAGCGGAGATTTCTTTCTCGGAGTCGTCGGGGCACGACTGTCTTTCCAGCAGGAACTGGATGAGTGGCAGATAAGCAAATACAGGTCGGGTTGATTATATGAGTTGGTTCTTCCAGAGTGTCCTCGGGTTCGAAGGATCGTGATATGGCATCTGCCTGAAGGTTTTTATCGGCTGGGCGATAACAAAGTTCAAAGTCAAATCTGGAGAAGAACAAGGCCCATTGAGCCTGGCAGGTGTTGAGACGTTGTGCTTGACTTAGATGTTCCAGATTTTTATGATCAGTGAACACAGTAAATTTGTGTTGTGCGCCCTCTAGCCATGGGTGCCACTCTTCAAGAGCCAATTTTATGGTGAGCAGTTCACGATCCCCGATGCTGTAATTTTGCTCTGCAGATGAAAATTTTCAGGAATAGAAGAAACAAGGAACCACTGTACCAGAGGTGGTGCATTGACTCAGGACTGCCCCAGCCCCAATGGCAGAGGCGTCAACTTCAACTAGAAATGGGCGGTTTGGGTCAGGATGGTGCAGACAGGACCTCTTCTGGAAGGCTTCCTTCAGACAATGGAAGACTGTAATGGCCTCAGGGGGCCAGTTTTGCATGTCTTGGCCTTTACAGGCCAAGGTAGAATAGTGTGGGATGAAGTGACGATAGTAGTTGAGGAATCCCAAGATGCACTGGAGCGCTTTGAGGCCCACAGGTTGTGGCCAATCCTGGATTCCCTTTAGCTTGGCTGGATCCATAGAGAAGCCCTGCCGAGAGATTATATAGCCAAGAAAAAGTAGACTGGATTTCTCAAATAGGAATTTGTCCAATTTCGCAAACAAATGGTTTTCACGAAGATGCTGGAGGATGGTTCGTACATTGGCGCGATGAGTGTCAAGGTCTTTGGAAAAGACGAGGATGTCGTCCAGATAGGCCACTACTTTGGTGTACAGTAGGTCTCTGAAGATTTTGTACATCATTCATTGGAATACTGCAGGCGCATTACAGAGGCCAAAGGGCATCACCAAGTATTCGTAGTGCCCATCCCGGGTGTTAAAGGCAGTTTTCCAAATGTCATTGGGACAGATTCTTACCGTAAATCCAGCTTCCTAAATATGGAAGCACCCTGAAGGCGGTCAAATAATTCGGATATCAATGGCAAGGGATATTTATCCTTACAAGTGATGGCATTGAGGCAGTGGTAGTCAATACACAGCTTAAGTGACCCATTTTTCTTGGTCACAAAAAATAATCCCGCCCCAGTGGGAGACATACACAGGTGAATGAATCCCTTCGCAAGATTTTTCTGGATATATTCCGTCATTGCTTTTGTCTTGGGCAGATACAGAGGGTAGGTGCATCCGCTAGGAGGCATGGTTCCTGGAAGGAGGTTGATTGGACAATCAAACCTTCGGAGAGGCGGAAGGAGGTTGGCCTTTTGTTTAGAAAACATGTCCTCAAAGGCCTCATACGGAGCAGGTATGCCAGAGGACGTAGTAGCCAGAGGGACCACAGGAGGTGGTATCACTTTCTGAAGACAGGACTGGTGGCAGGTGGGACCCCACTCCATGAGTTGTAACGAACCCCAGTTGAACTAAGGAGAATGCTTCTGTAGCCAGGGAAGTCCAAGCACTATGGGTTGGATGAATTCCTCCAACACTAGTAATTCGAGTTCCTCGGTATGTAAGGCCCCAGTATGTAACTGGACAGGCTCCGTAGTAAAGGAAATTCGGCCGGGTAACAGCCCTCCATAAATAGAAGCAATGCATAGTGATGTGTCAAGCGAATGGGTCTTTATACCCAAAAGCTGAACAAGGTCCTTGAGAATAGAATTACCTCCTGCTCCGGAGTCTACCAGAGCAAGGACTGGGAAAGATCGAGAATCCCAGATCAGAGTAACTGGTACAGATAACTGGGGGGCCGGAGAAGTCCACCCAAGTTCAGGACCCCTACTGAACTCGGGCCAAGGAGTTTCCCAGACCGATAGAGCAAGTCTGTAGATGGTGGCCAGGTGCTCCTCAATACAGACACAGACCAGTTTGTCTCCGCCGGAAGCGCTCTTCCGGTGTCAGCCGCCCACGACCCAACTGCATAGGCTCTTCCATCTTGACCACTCTGGTATTGCTGCCGAAAGCAGGGTTGGAAATGGGTGGTGAATGGGAGCGAACCCGCGTAGGTTTCTTGGGCATCTGACACTCCCGGTGACACTCTTGAAGGCGATGGTCGATTCAGCCTGCCAAGTCTATAAGGTCCTCCAAACAGGAAGGGAGCTCCTGTGCAGCCAGCTCATCTTTCAGCTGTGGGGAGAGTCCATCCAGGTAGATAGCTTGGAGGCAGTCTTCTTGCCAGGCAAGCTCAGTAGCCAAAGTCCGAAACTCAATGGTATAATCAAAGAGACTTCTTTGACCTTGTTGAAGGTGTCGTAAGCTGGTGCTTGCCATGGCATGTCGCCCAGGATCATCAAAATTTCATCTGAATACAGCCACAAATTGAGCCAGTTCTCTCAGCAGAGCGTCCAAGCATTCCCACAGGGGAGAAGCCCAGGCCAGCGCCTTCCCTTCTAGGCGGGAAAGGATAAAGATGACTTTAGTTAACTCATCCTGGAAGACAGTGGGCTACAGAGCAAATTGCATATAACATTGGTTTATAAACTCTCTCCAGAGTCTAGAGTCACCATTAAAGTGCGGGGGGCGCTGGTAGTGCCAACAAGGCTCGAGGCATCGATGGAGGTGTGTTGCGTCTGTCGCTGCTCGACGCCCTCACTCTGCCCTCTTTACCTCTGTGGTGACTCCCTCCGGGTCTGATGGACTGTTAGCTGCCGCAAAGTCTTCTTGCCGTTTCTCTCCGGCATCCCTGGACCGGCACAACGCTGTGGATCCGCCATGTTCCTGATGACATAGGGTGCGCGCGCGCTCCGATTGATGTACCAGCAAGGGCGCGAACCTCGGGGGAGTTGTCCTGAGATGATGTATCCGTTTCCAATATAAAAGGTCTCCATATTCGCTAACGAATCGAGTTAGCAAGGGGGATTCTTTACCTAAGCTACTCTGCCTCCTCAGACTTTCCAGGGTATCCGCTCCTCGGGGGCCTCGCTCTCTTTTCTTTATTTCAGATTGCTGTGTCTGTCTCCGTACTCAAGCCTAGCCGGTGGTCCCTCTCAGGATATACTCCTGGGGGCGCGGTCATCTGCCATCGGCCCAAGGATTCACCTATCCTCATTCTTCTACAGCTGAGTGCCCTCTCCAAGCACTCCGCTGGTAACAGATTGCTACTCTTCTCCATCAGGAGTCTTCAGCAACAGACTCATTTCAGCTTGTTATTCTGCTGTCTAAACTCTAACAGATTACTCCTCCCTCCTCAGGAGTCATACATAACAGATTGCTAACTCCTCCTTCAGTAGGAGCTAGTTTACAACAGATTGCTAACTCCTCCTCCTTCAGGAGCCAAAGCTCAACAGGTTGCTAACTCCTTCCTCCATAGGAGTCGAAGCATAACAGGGTGCTAACTCCCGGCTCTAACACAGAGCTTTCCTAACAGATTGCTAACTCCTCCCTTCTGGAGGAGTAGAGCATAACAAATTGCTAACTCCTCCACTCTTGAGGAGCGAAGCATAACAGATTGCTAACTCCTCCCCTCTTGAGGAGAAAAGCATAACAGATTGCTAACTCCTCCCTTTTCAGGAGTTAGTTCATAACAAGGTGGCTGTGGATGAGGAGGAGCCGGAAGAGGAACTGGGTTATTTGTAATGGCATCAAGCCGGGCCTGGAGATGATCCATGGAAGAGGCCAATGCCTCAAGAAACTGCTGCTGTTCTTGTACCTTAGAGGCTAGGCCTGGGATGGCCTGGAGGGCATGCGGCTCCACCAAGTCATGGCCTTTGCAACCTGTTGTGTCAGAGGTGGACCCTTTGGCTGAGGTGGGGTTGATGCAACCCGTAGGTAGGGACCTACGGATCCCCACCGTCGGCAGGTGGAGAGGGCTGAACATAGAGGCCACTGGAGCTTCACCTACACCAGCCCTCGTTCCCCGTGGGTTGAGCCTTTGGGTGCTGGGGCCAGCAGGACTTAGGTGGGCCTCGAGGTTGGTTCGCGACATAAGGCAGTTCAGCCCAGAGACAGCAGTCAATGGGTGGCGTAGTCCTACCCTGGACAAGGTTCGGTACAGGAACTCAGGCACCAATGGAAGAGGAGGCAACTGGAGGTGCCTAAGCAAAGAAAGGCCGAGGCCTTGTAAGTCCACGTCCAGGAGATAGGCTGGAGGAGGCATCACTGACAGGCTGGAGTCAGGGCTGGTGGCAAATGAAGGTCGTGGCAAGCAATGTAGAACTCTGGACACAGAGTAATCTGTAGCATAGTTGATCAAGGCAATAGTCAGGGCACGGAGAAGGCAGGCGTAGTCAATCAAGGTAATGGTCAGGGCATGGAGAAGGCAGGCATAGTCAATCAAAGCAATGGTCAGGGCACGGAGAAGGAAGGCGTGGTCAAACGTTGCAAAGGTCCAGGGTTGGAGATAGGCTGAAGAGTAGTCAAACAAAGCCAAGTTGAAATCCAGAAAGTCAGTCCAACACATAGACAGGGCAGGAACAAGGAAGACAGGAACCGGGAACCACAGGAGACAGGAACACAACATGGAGACGATTCTCTATCAGCAATGAGTACGAGGAGTATGAGGAGACCTATTGCAGAGGCAAAGCTATGGAGCGAGGCCTGAGCTTATATATGCTGGAGTCTGACGTCAGCATCCGGAGCCGCGGCCAGGTTCCTACCGTGGGCCCTTTAAAAGATCAACAATGGGCGCGGCGCCAATGGCGGTGTCTTTCTGTGGGCCACGCAGAGAGGCCCGACGAGCAGGGACATTTGGCTGGCAACACTGGGGACCATGGCAGAGCCGGAGGCACCGGAGGCAACCCGAGGTCAGAGCTGTTGGCCCACCACCACCAGTGAAGAGGAATCAGGAGCTGGAGTCCATACAAGAAGGTGAGAGGACCGCTCCGCTGGTCTGCCGTGGGCGGCATGCGTAACAGTCACCTTGACCATATCCTCTAGCAACAAATTCTACAGTTTAATAATGCATTTTGATTATGTCTTATATGTGGTGTTTTCTTATGGTGCATGAGTTCAGGTTTCCTCTTACTAAATCCTGTAAAAGGGCATTCTTTAGGGACATTTATAAATAGAAAGGATCTTGACAGAGGGAAGGGCTTGAAAAGTTCTAAACTGAAAAAGTCACCAAAGCTAGAAGATTGGTGGCTCTTCTAACAAATGGTCTCATTAGTTTCAAATGCCAGTAAGTCCATCAAGGTATGCCCATAAGGCAGCATAGGAAGCTCACCACTTAGGGACATTCTGCTTGGCATCTCTGTTGGCCCATAGTCCCTTTATTTCAGTTATGTCCTAAGCTGTAATCATACTAAACTGAAAATATGAGCCATTGAGAATATAAACATTTGGTAGACTTTGTAAGAACATAAGAACATAAGAAATTCCCATACTGGGACAGACCAGGGGTCCATCAAGCCCAGCATCCTGTTTCCGACAGTGGCTGAACCAGGCTACAAGAACCTGGCAAGTACCCAAACACTAAAAAGATCCCATGCTACTGATGCCAGTAGTAGCAGAGGCCATTCCCTAAATCAACTTGATTAATAGCAGTTAATTGACTTCTCCTCCAAGAATTTATCCAAACCTTTTTTTAACCCAGCTACACTAACTGCACTAACCACATCCTCTGGCAACAAATTTCAGAGCTAAATTATGCGTTGAGTGAAAAAGAATTTTCTCCGATTCGTTTTAAATGTGCTACTTGCTAACTTCAGGGAGTGCCCCCTAGTCCTTCTGTTAACCAAAAGTATAAATAGCCGATTTACATCTACCCGTTCTAGACCTCTCATGATTTTAAAGACCTCTAACATATCCCCCCCCCCCTCAGCTGTCTCTTTTCTAAGCTGAACAGCCCCAAACTCTTTAGCCTTTCCTCATAGGGGAACTGCTCCATCCCCTTTATCATTTTGGTCGCCCTTTTCTGTACCTTCTTCAGTGCAACTATATCTTTTTTGAGATGCGGTGACCAGAACGGTACACAGTACTCAAGTTGAAGTCTCACCATGGAGCGATACAGAGGCATTATGACATTTACCATTTTATTCACCATTCCCTTCCTAATAATTCCTAACATTCTGTGATTCCACTATGATGCCTAGATATTTTTTCTGGGTGGTAGCTCCTAATATGGAACCTAACATCGTGTAACTTCTGCATGGGTTATTTTCCCCTATATGCAACACCTTGCACTTGTCCACATTAAATTTCATCTGCCATTTGGATGCCCAATCTTCCAGTCTCGCAAGGTCCTCCTGCAATTTATCACAATCTGCTTGTGATTTAACTACTCTGAATAGTTTTGTATCATCTACAGATTTGATAACCTCACTCATTGTTTTCCTTTCCAGATTATTTATAAATATATTGAAAAGTACCGGTCCAAGTACAGATCCCCGAGGCACTCCACTGTTTATCCTTTTTCACTGCGAAAATTGACCATTTAATCCTATGCTCTGTTTCCTGTCTTTTAAACAGTTTGTAATCCATGAAAGGACATCGCCTCTTATCCGATGAAGCAGATTTGTGAAGCAAGACTTCCCTTGGGTAAATCCATGTTGACTGTTCCATTAAACCATGTCTTTGTATATGCTCTGTGATTTTGATCTTTAGAATAGATTCTACTATTTTTCCCAGCATTGAAGTTAGGCTCGTTGGTCTATAGTTTTCCGGATCACCCCTGGAGCCATTTTTAAATATTGGGGTTACATAGGCCACTCTCCAGTCTTTAGGTACAATTGATGATTTTAATGATAGGTTACACATTTTAACTAATAGATCTGAAATTTAATTTTTCATTTCCTTCAGAACTCTGGGATACTAACCATCTGGTCCAGGTGATCTGCTACTCTTTATTTTGTCAGTCTGGCCTTCTACATCTTCCAGGTCCACAGTGATTTGGTTCAGTTCATCTGACTCATCACCCTTGAAAACCATCTCAGGTCTAACTTAGCTGGATAAATCATATCCAGCTAAGTGTTGATTTTGATGGGGAGATTCAACAGCATATCCATGCTGCTGAATATTCCATGTATGTTAGCCAGATACATTTTATTTGGCTAATTTACATACACATTTAACTTTCAATACTGACTTCACAGAGGTTAAGGAGGTCACTTTTTACAAAAGATCAAAGTGTGACACGTGCTATGAGGATCATAGCAATATGGAAATGTGTAAGAAAGTGTATATAGATACTTATCAAACTGGTATCATGATTTATGCCTTAGACATGGTAAGGTACTAATTATTTCAGAGTGCTTCATAGTAGTACAAGAGCTTCAGAGAGCTGTAATGCATTCCATAGTCCTCAGGCAGCATATTTTATATTGTACCTGCATTGAAACAGATAGACCTGTCTAACAGCACACAAATAAGAGACAAGGACAAACATTGACAATTAATCTCTAATAACTACTATCCACACCAGGTCACAAAAAGTAAGTGAGATTTAACCTAAGCTTATTTTATAGCAGGTGCAAATGAGTACATACCAATGTGATCATGTATTTATGTACTGACATTATAAAACAAATTACCATATATGTGCATATTTTAAGAACATGTCCCTGAAATGTGTAATTGTTATGTATGTACCTTTGGCTGTGAGCTAGAAGTTATTCGTGACATATTGGTTTTAGAAAATTATGCATTTATAGTGCCATTTTATACAAATAAACCCTGACTAACTCTTTGAAAATTACTCCCATAAAACCTAGGTGAATAAAAGTTGTGCTCATAAAAGTTGTGTGCACAGAACCTGAGTCCTGGACTCCCAAACTCTCATTCCAGGGTAGGGTTGCCAATTGACTGCAGATTTTCAGGACATGCTGGGGCTAGTAGTTCTGATTTTCCTTTTGCCTTGCCTAACACAGGAGTCCCCAAACCTGTTCCATAAGGGCCAAAACCCAGTTGGGCTTTTGGGATATCTACAATGAAAATGCATGAGATCTATTTGCATGCAACGGAGGCAGTGCTAGCATGTAACCACATTTTTGTAGGCACATTTTTTGTGCACAAAACTTTTTGTTAAATTGGTAGTAAAGTTGAATGCATAAAAATGTGCACCCGCTTTAGTGCAGCTTATTACATCAGGGCCTGTGCCATCAGCAATGCAACAGTATTTTCCTTTGTTAGTGATTAGGTTTGATGGTTCAATTTGGTTATTTTCAAATTATAAACAGGATTTGACAATAGCAAAAGTGATAGAAGTATATTTAGGAAAAGAAATACATCCTAGCTCATTAATTGACTTTGTCATAGTTATATATTCATCAAACTGAAAGGGGGTCAATCAATCTTTTATTTAAAAAAAATCTATGTACCCAAATTTGAAAGTCAAAATTTTATTATAGTCCTATGTTTTAAGAAAAATAAAATTGCTTACGTCAATGACTTCACTCTGATATATGAAGTAAATTACTTCACTCTGATACATTTGTTCCCTTAAGTTGTCAATCTGGTTTCCTTGCCAACAGATCCTGGTTACTCTCTGACCTCACACATGGGTCATAGCACAAGGTTAATTGCTATGGAAACTCCCACATGACCAGCCTCAGACATGGTCTATTCTTTACAATGCACTTGAATGCAGCCAATGCTTTTCTATTGGAAATGTAAACAAATAAAATGAATGACATATGTTTCATTCGTAGGAAGTGTCCATTCTTATTCGTGAGCTCACGAATGAAACAAATTAGAGTCCCTCGACACGGACTGGGCATTCATTTTAAACGAATACACATCCCTATTGGGTACTTGCATTTATTTGTATCCTGGATTGCCCGCTGTTGGAAACAGGATGCTGGGCTTAATAGAACCTCGGTCTAACCCAGAATGGCATGTTCTTATCCCTGATTTTGGAAATGAAAATTCCCTCCAACTGGAGGTTGGCTGAGGCCCTACCATTTGCATTTTATAGCAAACATTAATTATAATCATTAAGAAAATTAAGCCTGGATTTAAAAGAGAAGTCTAAAAGCCAGTATTACGTTTTCAGGCAAAAGTGAGTACCAAGAACCTGCAAGTTAATTTATGCAATTTTGAGCAGATGCCTCTTTTGGCCAAGGAATTCATTTCCTGCATCTTCTGGAAGGTCAAGGATGCCATAGGAAAAAAAATGGGCAGCTAAAATCATGTACAAAAACCACCACAAGACTTTAGCTGATTCTTAAAATAAGTCTGCTGAAGCACGTCTCGAAGCACATTTTTTGCTCACACATCTTTTCCTGCAGAATTTTTTCTCTTTCCGAAAATGCAGCAAACAGCCTAAATGACTTGTACATCTTTTCATGCTCTTTTTTTTTTTTTTGCTTCAGTCCTTCTATCCAAAACTTAAATCGAGCTTTATCTCTCCTGCTAATCCATACAGTGTTTCCCCCCTGGTCAGTCAATAATAACCTAACAAAGACAGACAATATTTCCTGAGGTTATACTGTACTAGAAAAATGTAATGAGTGCATCATAGAATAAAAGATTATTTATACAGGATTAAAGAAGGCTCCTCTGGCAAATTCTTACTGTTAAGATCAATCTTTCTGCTTCAATAACCCATCACAAAGACTTGGCGAGTAGTATTTAGCCAGCATAGCCACAGAACTACATTTGGTTGCAGTTTGAAGTAATTTTATTTCCCCATGCAACTGGGCGGGTTGATTTATCTTTGTAATTCAGTGCTTGTAAGTTGCGGAAGCTTGTCTCATGAAGCTTTCAGCGGTCTATCAGCAGCTCATTTATCTGACTTACACCAGCACACAGTAGTTCTTATCTCACTTGAAGGTGCAGCGTGATGTCTTGTATCCAGGTTTAGCAGCATCTGCTTTGCACTCTCTACAGGAGCTCATTCAAACTTCCTTTGCACTAGCAGACCTGTGCTTCATTCTGAACTCAGTCCTTTAAGGGGCAAAAGTCCTATAATGCTTTTTGCAGAAGATTTTGGTTGCATGTTACCTCTCCCCTCCACCCATATGGATTTATTTTGCCCTTCAAGCAGATGAAAATATGAAAGACTTGGGAAATGGGGGGAGAATGTTCTGTTTTAAAACAGTGGAAGCAAACCGGGATGTTTGAACTTTCGTTGCTCTATTTTTACCTAATCCTTAGATCCTGCCTTTACTCACAATAGTAGCCCAAAAATACTTTACTGACTATGGACCTCATTTACTAAGCATTTTTCCCATATAGACACAGAATGGGAGAAAAACCTTAGTAAATCAGGCCCTATATCTCTTGATTTGTACAAGGCCAACCAATAGTCCACAAAAGTACATCAGACTTAGGAGCTTCCAACTGACCACATGTTCTACAACTAGAGCTTCTGACTGTAGGTTTTAACACTAATAAAACACTCCCCATGCCTTAAAAAAAGAAAGAAAGAAAGAAAATAGGTGTATATTGAATAAACACCAAGAAAATACCACCTCTCCATACACTTGCCCACCCCTCCCCTTGCTTGCCTTGGATCCTGCTGATGACTCCTCAGCTGCACAAATGTATATATTTAGTTCAGCTGGAAAAGCTACCCAGCAATAATACCTGCACTTTGAAAACACCAATAAACACTGACGGGCAGATTTTAAATCACTTGCGCGCATACAAAATGGGGGTTATGTGCGTGGCCAGGCCTTGCGCGCACCACGCGCATTTTCAAAGGCCACATGTGCAACCCCCATAATGCTCCGAAGTGCCAGGCCCAGATAAAGGGGTGAACCGGGGGGACGGGGAGGGGGCGAGGCTGGAGGCGGCAAGTATAGTGGCCATTTGCCATTGTGCTCGGGAAACATCGCCGGCAGGCTGCCGGAGCGCGCAAGTTACTACTGCTCCTGAGGAGCAGCAACCTAAAATTTAAAAAAAAAAAAGATAAGGTAGGGTAGGATTAGGGGATGGGGAGGAGAGGAGAGGATAAGGGAAGGGGAAGGAAGGTTAGGTAGGGGGGGATAGGGGAGTTCCCTCCCGGTCCGCTCCTTAATTGGAGCGGACTGGGAGGTAACTGGGGAAGGATGGGATGTCGCCGTGTGGAAATTGCATGTTTATAAAATCGGTGCATCCATCTGTGTGCGCCGGGAAGCACGCACACATGGACACGCGCGCGCTCTTCTTTTAAAATCTATCTCGATTTTTTTTGAATGCTGAAGGAAACACTAGCTAGAGCTGCTAGCATTACAAGACCCATATATGCAAGTATCTGGGCCGAATGCGAGTGACTCGTATTTTAAAACGGCCCAATCATGTGCATATATGTGCGTTCGCAAACAACCAGATGCGTGGGGTAAAAGGGGCAAAGTCAGAGCATGTCAGGGGCATTCCAGGGCCAACACCTGCACGTAAATCCGTATTTTAAAACCAGCAGCCAAAGCATGCAGCAAGCTGTTAGCCATGCATAATTTCTTCTGCTTTTGATGAGGCATAAGTCTGAAGAAAACTAGTTTTCAGTGTATTTTGGCCCTGGGTGAGGAAACTGATTAAACAGGGGGGGAAAGCAGGCTGAAGAACCAGAAGGGTTTGGATGACATAGAGGTAGGCTGGGCAAACTGGTGGACTCATTGGTCAAGCTGGCTATTTCTTTCACGTGCGCAGGTTTTAAAATCTGCTTTCCCAATGAAAAGTTATAAATAAAGATTTTTTTTTAAAAATCTGCTTGCCCGCACGCGTTAAAGTCAACAAATTCTTTTTTGTGTTTGCTCATGTAGCCACTTAAAATTAGGAGCACATATATGTGTGCCTGTAATCATTTTAAAAGTAAACGTGCAGTTGTGTGGACAATTCAATTTTCCAGCGCTCATACACATGTCTTTGGGTGCCTGCACATGCCTTTTAAAGTTACTATCTAAACATTTAAATTTACAATTTATAAACACCAAAAAATAGAAGTTCTATCTATAACACCAACATGACACAATCTGTATTTGTAATTTTTTCTGCAAAACAAATCAAAACAATAAATATGTAATCTAAGTGCAAGGATTCTTTATTTCAAATTCATATACATTGAGAGTTCCAAAAGTTTACATCTTAAAATATGCATTAACTTTACAAAGGTACCTTGTTTATCTTTTCACCAAATATCAATTTAGTAGACTTACATAAAAACATCAGAACATAAGACATGCCATACAGGATCAGACCAAGGTCCATTGAGTCCAGCATCCTGTCTCTGACAGTGGCCAATTTGGGTCACAACTAATTGGAAGATCCAAGAAAGTAGATGTATTTCCTGTTACTCTCAGGGACAGCAATAGCTTTTAGTCTACCTGGCTAATAATGTTTTGTGAGCTTTTCGTCCAGGAACTTGAACAAATTTCTTTTAAGCCTTACTAATCATCTTGATCACATCCACTGGCAACAGATTCTACACTCTGATAGTGCATGGAGTGAAAAAGCACTTTCTGATTTGTTTTAAATCTGCTGCCTGTTTCATGCAGTGTCTCCTTGTTTTAGTGTTATTTGGGTACATAACCATCCTTTATTTAACTGCTCTACCTTACTTATGATTTAATAAACTTCTATTATGTCCCATCTAAGCCGTCTCTTTGAAGCTGAAGAGCCCTAGCCTGCATAGCCTGTCATCATGAAGCTGTTCCATCTTCTTTATCATTTTTTTTAATTTTTATGTAATCCATTTAACAATTATATACAAGCATAATTTCACATGGAAAAAGTGTTTATATCACAAAAGAATAAATTAAAACAACAGCAACAACAACTAAATAAAGGTAAAGCAAAAAAACAAATACATTAGTGCACTTAAAAGAGACTAAAACATGTAGAAGAACCATGGGAAAAACATGGTAGCAAATCAAAAGAAACATGAAAAAGGGAGGAAGCACCTGGATATCCAAATCCTTCCTGGACCTCAGAGAAGGTGTTACTGCCTGCTAGATTTCTTAGAGTCAATGAGAAACCTCAATTGAGAGGGCTCAAAGAAAATATACTTAAAATTAGAAATCACCATTATACATTTACATGAATAGCAAAATAAGTCAGAAGTGCTAAGAACTTGTTGCAACCGTCGCTGCCCGGCTTCACTCCACCTACCTTTTTTTTTCTGCGACTCCTCCTGCTCCTTGTGGACGTCAGGCTGCTGCGGCGTCTGCCCGCCGTCCTCTCCAGCGTCCCCGGACCGGCTTGTGCGCTGCCTCCCGCCATGCTCCTCAGGTACCTTAGGGCGCGCGCACCGCGTGGCCCTCATTCTTATTTCCTCTATGGCACGAACCTCAGGGGATCCTCCTGTGATGACGTCACACTGCCCGGATATTTTAAGCCTACTGTTTATTGCTAGCCGTTGAGTTAGCAAGGGATTCCCTACGGATGGGATTCGCTCTCCGTACCCAGCTACTCTGCCTCCAACTTCTATTGGACTCATTTCTGCTAACGGGGTGCCAGCTCCTCGGGGGCCTCTCTGCTTCTTTCTAGGGGTGTGCATTCATTCCTTATGAATTGGGAATCTGCAACGTATAGGGCCTTATTCGTTGTATTCGTGGGGAAGCAAAACGTATCGCGATTCCCGACGATTACAACAAATCTCAACGAATAATTTGGCCACCTAAAGGAGCCAATTTAAACAAGCCCCCACCCTCCTGACCCCACCAAGATGTACCAAAACTCCCTGGTGTTCCAGCAGGGGGTCCGGGAGCTATCCCCTGCACTCACACCCTCAGCTGCCGGTTTCAAAATGGCGTCGATAGCCTTTGACCTACTATGTCACAGGGGCTACCGGTGCCATTGGTCAGCCCCTGTCACATGGCCATCGGTGCCATCTTGTGCTCCTACCATGTGACAGGGGCTGACCAATGGCACCGGTAGCCCCTGTGACATAGTAAGGGCAAAGTTATTGGCGCCATTTTGATTACTGGCAGCCGATGACCCGAGTGCAGGAGATCGCTCCCAGACCTCTGCTGGACCACCAGGGACTTTTGGCAAGTCTTGGGGGACCCTCCTGACCCCCACAAGACTTGCCAAAAGTCCAGCAGGGGTCCGGGAGCAACCTCCTGCACTCCATAGCCTTTGCCAGTATTCAAAATGGCTATCGATAGCCTTTGCCAGTATTCAAAATGGCGCCGATAGCCTTTGCCCTCACTATGTCCGGCCCCTGTGATGGAGGGCCTGCCTCGGTTCCAGCACCAGTGCCATCTCCTATGTGGAACTGCTGCGTGAGTACTTGCCAACGAGTCTCTACTCCCAGGGATCTGGTACTCGCTCCTCAAGGGCCAGCTTTTCCTATCTCGGGGCTTCTCCATACTGGGGACTCTGTGAATGTCTTATTGTACACATTCTCTCAGTTCTTTTCACTACAGCTCTGCTACCGGAGGAACCGCTGTTCCAGCGCCCTGAGGAATACTAGCCCAGCTGGGCTCCACCTTCTACTCATTACTGCCACCTCTGGTGGCTTCACAAACTGTCTAAATAAAGATATAATCTGTGTTTGTGTGTGCAGAGCTGAGCCTGACCTGTGGCCCCTCACAGGTCTTTCCCCCGTGGGCGTGGTCAGCTGCCACAGTGTCCAAGGGTCCACCCAAACATTACAAAACATAACAGAACTGCTGCTCCCTGGCACATGGCCAAAAACTTCTCTCTTCTTTCTTGAGTTGCCCTACACAAATCAGGAAATATCCATATCCTGTATGTCTACATTTCTTGTTACATTTGTATTTCCTCACTATCGGGACTTGATCCTACAAAAGATAAGTTTTCTAGCTGAATTCAACTGCAGAGACCGTACTTTGAAGGTGATATTTTTATTAATAGTGTTTTGTTCTTTTATTTTTTGAAAAAGGGATTTTTTTTTTTGCATTGCTTTTTTTTTTGTTTGTTTGTTTCTTCGGCATTTATTTTTATTTAGCTTTAGAAAGAAAGAAAGAATAAATAGGAAGGAGCTCACTCCCTACCACCCCTACCTTCAATTCTATCTTTATAGACTAACCCACTAATTAGAGGATTGGACTACACAGAACAACCTGACCTTGGCTGGCAAAGTATCACAATAAAGTAATTTAGATAAATTTAATTACTGTGGAATCAAAACACTTAAGTAAAGTTCAGGAGGAGCTTAATTAGTAATACCATAGTAGATTCTTTAGATACTTAATTTTCAGGATAAAATAAAAACACTGCCTGGTACCAGAAAGAGGAGTGAGAAAAAGTGTATTAGCTCATTTTATGTTTTCTGCAATAGAACAAATTGAATAAATTTCTTCTGAGTTGATTGGTAGCATCATATTAGATCTTGTAATAATAATCATTTCTAGTTGCTCTGGTTTACTTTTATACTTTCAGCAACAGGAAAATCTATAAAGGAAACAACCCAAAACTATATATAAATGTATAAATATATATAATGCAG
Organism: Rhinatrema bivittatum; assembly: GCF_901001135.1. Classification (NCBI taxonomy): domain Eukaryota; kingdom Metazoa; phylum Chordata; class Amphibia; order Gymnophiona; family Rhinatrematidae; genus Rhinatrema; species Rhinatrema bivittatum. Next base: position 591,349,258 of record NC_042615.1, read on the forward strand.
TCTGAAAGAATAAGATAAGACACTTAGGCATCAAATGAGCATTCGAACGGGATCACGAGCCAAAATCGATCGTTAAAACGATCGATCACACGATTCACATCTCTAATGATGATGCCTAGATCCATTTCTGTGTGTGACTCTCAATGTGGAACCTTGCATTGTGTAGCTATAATTTGGGTTGCTTTTCCTGACATGCATCACTTCACACTTATCCACATTAAATTTCATCTGCCTTTTGAATGCCCAGTCTCAAAGTCCTATTGCAATTTCTCACAATCCTCTTGTGATTTAACAACTTTGAATAGCTTTGTATTATCAGCAAATCTGATCACTTCATCCTTTGTTCCATCTCTAGGTCATTTATAATAAATGTGTTAAAAAGCAGTGGTCCCAGTACCTATCCTTGGAAAACTCCACTATTCACCTTTCTCCACTGAGTGAATTGACAATTTTGACCTATTCTCTGTTTTATATCTTTTAAGCAGTTCTCAGTCCACAATAGAACTCTGCTCCTATCTCTTGACTTTTTAATATCCTCAAGAATCTCTCATGAGGTACTTTGTCAAATGCTTTCTGAAAATCCAAATACACTATGGGCCGGATTTTAAGAAGTACACGCGGGCATAGATTTATGTGCACAACCCGGCGCGCACAAATCTATGCCCGATCTTATAACATGCGCGCGCAGCCGCGTGCATGTTATAAAATCTGTGGTCAGCGCACGCAAGGGGGTGCACACAGGGCCCTAGGGGAGCCCCGATGGCTTTCCCTGTTCCATCCAAGGCCGCTCCAAAATCGGAGCGGCCTCGGAGGGAACTTTCCTTCCGCCCCCCACCTTCCCCTACCTAACCTGCCCCCCAGCCCTACCTAACCCCCCCCCCCCCCCCCCCATGCCTTTGTTTTGCAAGTTGCACGTGCCGGCACTTGGCCGGCCCGCAATCTCCTGGCCTAGAGGCCCAACGGAGGCCTCTAGCCACGCCCCCGCCCCACCTCTTTTTTCAAGCCCTGGGACATACACGCGTCCTGGGGCTTGTGCGCGTCACCGGGCCTATGCAAAATAGACTCGGCGCGCGTAGGGCTTAGAAAATCTGCCCCTATATCAACTAGGTTACCATTATCCATATGTTTATTCACACTTTCAAAAAAAAATGTAGCAGATTGGTGAGGCAAAACTTCCCCTGGCTAAATACATATGGACTTCATGGACTGACCAGTGATTAAAGCATTGTGTGATAACTGAATCTAGAGGACCTAATGAAATCCAGCTGGAATGATTCCTCACAATTGTTGTGAATGAACTGAATGATGATATATGAGAAAAATACAATTTTACTGAAAGCTGACAAAACTATTCAATATCAATTCTAAATTGAAAGGAATCACCGAGGGTAACGGGTACAAATGACATGCCCTTAGATAAAACTTTTTCCTCAATATCAGACAATGGATGGTAAGAAAAATGAATGACCACTGAGGTTACCAGTTTAACCTTGATGATTGTGTCCAGTGTCTCTGTTGAGGGGACTCCGATCTTGGACCTCTCCAAACTCCCTGACCTCTCCTTTTGGTTCTTGATCCTGACTCTAAAAAAAATGATTTTAAAGCAGCTGAGATGGAGATTTCTCCATCTGAAGATTCTTCTGAAGATGAAGGAGAAAGGCCAAAGGAAATACGTCTATCTTTGTTCTTCTTATATTCTGGTCTTCTCCATGGATATGTCAACCCTTTATGATAATCCTTCTCACCACGTGATAGTTTACCTTTTTGTTTGCAAATGTAATTTCTGAAATGATCTACTGTGTTCTGTAAATCTTCAAAGTGGGAATCAAACACATCAGTAGCTGATTCCATCTTTAAAGAGTTCAATTTATCATCTAGCTGCTGTTTTAACATATTGGTATATAGTTTGGTGGTTTCTATAATTAAAACCATCAAATCTAAACTGCATATATTGAAAATGCTATTCCAGCATTCTATGAAATTCTGATCTTCCATAAACAGTTTTGGTTCCTTTAAAACCCTTAAACCATATTTGCTCAGACTTACAGTACTCTATTAATGTGGCTCAGTGATATTTTAAATGGATGCTTCTCTTGTAAAATGTAAGAAGATCAGACCATTGGGTACTAGAAGAAGACAAAACATTTGCATATAATAGTGAAGGATTTTTAATAACTTAACAACATGTTCTTTACTATAACTAAAAACACTGTGTCACATGTGAGACATGCCTCAACAAGTGAGTAACTCAACAAATAAAGATATACATCACATATAACACACTATATATTCTTTACCTTATAATTAAAAAACATTTGATGGGTAAAAAACCTCAAATTGAAAGCGTCATTGGAGATTTGTGACTCATGTCCAAGATAAGTGGATTCTGAACTTTATTCATAACTGTGGATCATAAAAAGTGACAATGCTCAGTTTTTGAGTCATCATAGACATTGGAATACAAGCAAGAATAATTTCCAGTTACAGATGGAATAACATTTTAATTATGCAACAACCACTGCATGGCCCTGGGCTGATGTTCCTTCTTCCTTCGGCAGGAAGCAGCAGCATCAGCCCAGGGCTGCGCGGTGGTGAGGAGCAGGAGAGGGAACAGCACAGATAAGGGCCAGAAGAAGCAACATTAGACCTAATATCCATTGTATTTAAACAAACAAACAAACAAACAAACAAACATTGACCACGCTGCAGTCAGGAGCAGCATAGCCCATGCGGCCCAAAGGAGCAGTATCGGCCACAGATCTTCAGGAGCAGGGGGCACAACAGCATCAGCCCCTGGAGGCCCAAATTTATTTTGTTACACTCGATTACATGGTCATCCTTTCAAGCCCAGAGCAAGTTCCAATAGACATAGCTACCAAAAGGGTGATTTATATTACAGATGTTACAATCACAAATTTAACAATTATCACCGACGACTCTCTCAATTTCCTCCTACCCCAACCTATCCCACCAATTCAAATCCAATGCTATCATCTCTCCAGTTTCTCATCATCCACCATCACCCTACTTCAAACCCAGTTCTAGCCTACTTCACCTTAAAATATAATTGTTTTTAATGTTTGCATCACACACTTTACCACCAATTAAAAATGAATAGTATACTCTGCTCATCTCCTCTCCTTTCTATGAAACTCCAAACCCTTTTACAAAGAGCTATGATTTCAACTTGTTATGAAAAGTTAAATAATCTAATTTAACTCGTAATTCTAGCAGCACTGAATTCCATAACCATGGCCTGAAATAACTGAATGCCCTCTGCTGTATACTGGTCAATTTATCATTTGTCATCCCAGGCACTATCAACACAGCCTGTTGCAAATACCGAAGAAGTCATGAAGGAACAGTCTACCAACACAATACCCAAGCAATAGGCTCTAAAATTCAAACAAAGCCTTAAACATCACTTTCTGCTCAATTGGCAGCTAGTACAACTTAAAATGAAGATGATCGGCATGATATAACCTCTTCTTATTCAATAAAAATCTTGTAGTGGTGTTTTGTAAGATCTGCAACCATTTAAAATTCCCTTCTAGGTAATTGTTGAAGAAAGAGGAAACATTTAATCTAGTGCGAGGGCTGCTTATGCCGCTTGTCCTTCTGAAGGGAGGGGGGAATGAAGAAAATTGAGAGAGTACATATGTGTGCCATTGAGCATGTATGTGAGTGAGTGAGAGAACATGTGTATATGTGAGAACATAAGTAAGAGAACATATATGAGTGATAGCAAGTATGTATCTGTGAATGAGTGCATGGGTATGAGTGACAGAATGTATGTGTGCGAGAGGAAGCATATGTGTGTGTGTATGTATGATAGAGAGAGGATAAAGTTTGTGTGCAACAACTCTCCTCCCCCTGCTAATCCATGACAATCTCAGAGCATCTGTAAATCAAACGTTCACAGATAGGGAGAGCAGCGGACTTTTTAATTCTTATTAGTTTTAGTTAGTGGATAGTGTTTGATGTGTCTGCTGTTTTGAAAAATGTTACTGATGTCTGGAAAAGTTTTATATGAGTTGTCATTTATTGGATGTTTTTTTTATTCATCAGCTACTTTGAAATATTTATTCTTATTAACACAGTTTTACTTTATTGCTGATTTATATTTCTTGATTTTATTGTGTTGTGTTTTATTAAGAATGGTGATGTTTATGTTTTTCATTGTTACACTGCATACACAGGCTGGCTTCTTGTGGTTTCGAGTTCAGTTTTTGTTTGCACGTTTCTATTTATAATTTGTCTCCTTATTCTGTATTTGGTGAGGGTCTGTCTGTCTGTATTTTACATGTGAATGACGTGAGTTATTCTGCTATCATGTAGCTTTTTCTGATTTCCTAATAGGAGGAATATTGGTATTTTAGGACCTGGTGTAAGATTTCCAGTATTGCCGTTTCATAGGTAGGGTTGTTGCTGTTGTGGTATGGGAGATTTATTATAGAGTAATTGTAATTAGTTTACTTATAGCTTTCTGAAGGTCAAGCCCACACCCAACATGCATTACAAGAGGCCTAATATAATTTAATTTATTTATAAACTGTTTTCCCAAGTCAAACCCGTACAAGATTGTGTATAGCAAGTTAAAATCTTAGATAAAACATTATCATAAAACATTCCATATGTAAGGGTACTTTGAGAAGGTTTTCTATGAAGCCAAACTAGTTTGGTGCCAGTGGTGAAAAATAACGATAAATACAGCACAATGAGATTGTACAGATCAGGTTTTTAGGAATTATCCAATTATTCGAATTATAACTAACAACTGAAAAGCAGGTTGTTAATACAAACAAGAAACACACTTTGAAATGTTGTATGCCAATGTCAGAAGTCTAAGAAGTAAGATGGGGGAGTTAGAGTGTTTAGCAGCAAATGGTACAAATTATATCGCAATGATAGGGAGGATCAACTTGGTGGGGGTGTTGCACTTTATGTCTGGGAGGACATAAACATAAACAGGATAAAGATCATACAAGAGATTAAATGCTCAGTAGAATCTATATGGGTAGAAATCCCATGTGTGTTGGGTAAGAGTATAGTGATAGGAGTAAACTAACGTCCACCTGGACAAAATGGTCAGACAGATGATGAAATGCTAAGAGAAATTAGGGAAGCTAACCAATTTGACAGTGCAATAATAATGGGAGATTTCAATTACCCCAATATTGACTGGGTAAATGTAACATCAGGACTTGCTAGAGACATAAAGTTCCTGGATGTAATAAATGACTGGTTCATGGAGCAATTGGTTCAGGAACCAACAAGAGAGGGAGCTATTTTAGATTTAATTTTTAGTGGAATGTAGGATTTGATGAGAGAGGTAACGGTGGTGGGGCCACTTGGCAACAGTAATCATAAAATGATCAAATTTAAACTAATAACTGGAAGCGGGGGGACAATAAGTAAATCTGCAGCTCTAACACTAAACTTTCAAAAGGGAAACTTTGCTAAAATGAGGAAAATAGTTTAAAAAAAAACTGAAAGGTACAGCTGCAAAGGTTAAAAGTTTTCAACAGGCATGGACATTGTTTAAAAATACAATCCTAGAGGCACAGTCCATATGTATTCCACACATTAAGAAAGGTGGAAGGAAGGCAAAATGATTACCGTCATGGTTAAAAGGTGAGGTGAAAGAAGCTATTTTAGCCAAAAAAAATCCTTCAAAAATTGGAAGAAGGATCCATCTGAAGAAAATAGGATAAAACATAAGCATTGTCAAGCTAAGTGTAAAACAGTGATATGACAGGTGAAGAGAGAATTTGAATGAAGTTGGCCATAGAGGCAAAAACTCATAATAAAAACCTTTTTAAATATATCTGAAGCAAGAAACCTGTGAGAGAGTTGATTGGACCATTAGATGACCGAGGGGTTAAAGGGGGCTCTTAAGGAAGATAAGGCTACTGCAGTAAAATTAAATTAATTCTTTGCTACCATGTTTACTAATGAGGATGTTGGGGAGATACCAGTTCCGGAGATGGTTTTCAGGGGTGATGAGTCAGACGAACTGAACGAAATCACTGTGAACCTGGAAGATGTAGTAGGCCAGATTGACAAACTAAAGAGTAGCAAATCACCTGGACAGGATGGTATGCATCCTAGGGTACTGAAGGTACTCAAAAATGAAATTTCTGCTCTATTAGTTAAAATTTGTAACCTATCATTAAAATCATCCATTGTACCTGAAGACTGGAGGGTGGCCAATGTAACCCCAATATTTAAAAAAGGCTTCAGGAGTGATCCGGTAACTATAGACCAGTGAGCCTGAGTTCAGTGCCGGGAAAAATAGTGGAAACTATTCTCAAGATCAAAATCGTAGAGCATATAGAAAGACATGGTATAATGGAACACAGTCAACATGGATTTACCCAAGCGAAGTCTTGCCTAACAAATCTGCTTCATTTTTTTTGAAGGGGTTAATAAATGTGGATAAAGGTGAACTGGTAGATGTAGTGTATTGGGATTTTCAGAAGGCATTTGATAAAGTCCCTCATGAGAGGCTTCTAAGAAAACTAAAAAGTTATGGGATAGGAGGCGATGTCCTTTTGTGGATTACAAACTGTTTAAAAGACAGGAAACAGAGAGTAGGATTAAATGGTCAATTTTCTCAGTGGAAAAGGGTAAACAGTGGAGTGCCTCAGGGATTTGTACTTGGACCGGTGCTTTTCAATATATATATATATATATATATATATAAATGATCTGGAAAGGAATACGATGAGTGAGGTTATCAAATCTGCGGATGATACAAAATTATTCAGAGTAGTTAAATCACAAGCGGATTTACAGGAGGACCTTGCAAGACTGGAAGATTGTGCATCCAAATGGCAGATGAAATTTAATGTGGACAAGTGCAAGGTGTTGCATACAGGGAAAAATAACCCTTGCTGTAGTTACACGATGTTAGGTTCCATATTAGGAGCTACCACCCAGGAAAAAGATCTAGGCATCATAGTGGATAATACTTTAAAATCGTCAGCTCAGTGTGCTGCAGCAGCCAAAAAAGCAAACAATGCTAGGAATTATTAGGAAGGGAATGGTTAATAAAACAGAAAATGTCATAATGCCTCTATATCACTCCATGGTGAAACCACACCTTGAATTCTGTATACAATTCTGGTCGCCGCATCTCAAAAAAGATATAGTTGCGATGGAGAAGGTACAGAGAAGGGCAACCAAAATGAAAAAGGGGATGGAACAGCTCCCCTATGAGGAAAGGCTGGAGAGGTTAGGGCTGTTCAGCTTGGAGAAGAGATGGCTGAGGGGGATATGATAGAGGTCTTTAAGATCATGAGAGGCCTTGAACAAGTAGATGTGAATCGGTTAGTTACACTTTCAAATAATAGGACTAGGGGGCATTCCATGAAGTTAGCAAGAGCACATTTAAGACTAATCGGAGAAACTTCTTTTTCACTCAACGCACAATAAAGCTCTGGAATTTGTTGCCAGAGGATGTGGTTAGTGCAGTTAGTGTAGCTGGGTTCAAAAAAGGTTTGGATAAGTTCTTGGAGGAGAAGTCCATTAACTGCTATTAATCAAGTTTACTTAGGGAATAGCCACTGCTATTAATTGCATAAGTAACATGGAAAATGTCATAATGCCTCTGTATCGCTGCATGGTGAGACTGCACCTTGAATACTGTGTACAATTCTGGTCGCCGCATCTCAAAAAAGATATAGTTGCAATGGAGAAGGTACAGAGAAGGGCAACCAAAATGATAAAGGGGATGGAACAGCTCCCCTATGAGGAAAGACTGAAGAGATTAGGGCTGTTCAGCTTGGAGAAGAGATGGCTGAGGGGGGATATGATAGAGATGTTTAAAATTATGAGAGGTCTAGAATGGGTAGATGTGAATCGGTTATTTACTCTTTCGGATAGTAGAAAGACTAGGGGGCACTCCATGAAGTTAGCATGTGGCACATTTAAAATTAATCGCAGAAAATTATTTTTTACTCAATGCACAATTAAGCTCTGGAATTTGTTGCCAGAGGATGTGGTTAGTGCAGTTAGTGTAGCTGGGTTTAAAAAAGGTTTGGATAAATTCTTGGAGGAGAAGTCCATTAACTGCTATTAATCAAGCTGACTTAGGGAATGGCCTCTGTTATTACTAGGATCAGTAGCATGGGATCTTCTTAGTGTTTGGGTAATTGCCAGGTTCTTGTGGCCTGGTTTGACCTCTGTTGGAAACAGGATGCTGGGCTTGATGAACCCTTGGTCTGACCCAGCATGGCAATTTCTTATGTTCTTATGTTGAAATACTAAACAGTATGTTAAAGATCAAAGTATTTTAAAGGTCAGCATTGAGTTTCATTTCTGCCTTCTGAGTTCAATTTACAAGAAATCATATGGCTCAAGAACCTAATCTTATTAGCGTATATGAGTAAATGATATTGCCAACAAATTAGAAAAATGTTATGCAAACAAACTAACTCACTGGTGTGCAAAATAGAGGTAGTGATCTATTTAACTGAATGTATCTGCTCAGAAGTGCGGAGCTGAAGGTTTACTCTGCATTGTTTGGTAAGCAGCAAGTGCTGCTCCTATTATATGGCTATTGGTATTCAGTGTTTACTAGCACAACAATATTATACCATACCATACCATAGGGGTTCTGAGCATCTTTTTTTACAGGCATGTAAATAGAATATACATGTTTTACAAGGTGTTTAGGACCAGATTTAAGATGTGGTCAAAAGTAGGATCAAAAAAAGTACAAACAGCTCACAAAACAGTTTGCTTCCACAGTTTTACCCAATTAATTTAATTCTCTACATTTTCAAGATGTGAAAAATATTCACAGAAAAGCAAAACCTATATCTGCAAAACAGACTGTGGGTCTAGATTTTTGCCTGAAAGTGTTAAAATGTGAAGGGTGTTTATAGGACTTTTCCAAGATATGCAAGACCTCTGACCTGTCTTTTGTTAACAAAGGATGTGATCAGTTTCATTTGTCAAACTCACTGAATAACATGTGCAGTGATTTTTTTTCTAAGTCCTGAATATGGGAAGATCAAGCCTTAAGTAAATAACCAAGGAAAACCTCTCCATGCATTGCTGCATATATGAAAGGGATAAAAATCATTAACGTGGTTTCTTAGCAAGAGGCTTACTCAGAGTTTGATTATGTTAAGTATTGGCAGTTTAAAAATGTTGGCACCAGACAAAAACAAATCTATAGCAAACAATAGGCACTTTATTACAGCAAAATGACATGTGATAGAAAGACAATAGTCTTGTATAATATTTTAGTTGAGTGATCTTCGCTATTTTTCAAGCAGGGGCCACTTTGGCAAATAAAACTTCTGTGTGAGAGCCAGAACCACTGCTGGCCAAAGTAGCCAGAGTATTGATCAAGGGAAAGGAAGAGGCCACCTCTAATGGCACAGCTATCCCTGAAGGATGGAGGTTTTCCTCTTCGATGATGCAAATGACCCAGCTGCTCAAGGTAATTAAAAGCCATTCATGTAACCACAAAAATGTCTGCTCCCCCATACTCTGTCTCCCTTGGTCCATCTCCCCCCCCATACAATCAAGACCATTGTTTTCATTTGACAATAAAGGCCAAGGGATATGCATGTAGGTGCTTGGAGAGGGATGGATAACAAACATACCAGCTTGGATCAACCATAGAAAACATGAACTTGGCATGAAAAGGTGATAACAGGGAAAGATCAAGGATGAAAAGAGGTTAACAATTCTATTTAATAAAAAATTGCAGCAGTGTACCAAAAGAATAGAAACTGTATTTTTTTTTATTGCAATTTTAGCAAGTAGATTATAAAGAACACATTGGATCTAGTTCTTTTTAAAACACTGCTACCACCTGGTGGTAATTACTCAACAGTACACTTATGCCATATTAAAAAGAAAAGAACAGTACAACTAAATTAACTCAGCTTCAATATGCAGTTATCTTAACACATTTTCCTACAAATTCACTTTTTGTTTATTCCTGTGGTGAAAAGTAATTATGGAGCTATGCATGGATGAGCCTGGCAAAGAAAAAGGAATTTGGTAATGAACAAGTACACTGTCTTTCTTTACTTCCTCATGACAAACTGCTCCCTTTTTCTTATTGCTCTACCCTTCTCCCTGATACCCAGCCTCTTCTATTACATTGTACATAAGAGTATCTCCAAGGGAAGTGGAAAAAACACACGGCCACTGTTTTATTCATACATTTGGGAAAGGTTTCCCTTTTAGAGGATGATACCAAAATCTGCAGGAGAGGAGACACCCTAGTGTAGAAGGCAGCCGACCGCACAGAAAAAGGTGTGCGAAAAAAACGCTGCCGCAGCCTACCAAGCAATGTACAAAAAAACAAGAAGCCTAATGCGGGGCCTAGCCCAATGGAGCCGCTTAACCTGCCAGCTGCCCAGTCCCCTAACCCCTACGGGAGCAGGAACGCACATTGGGACAGCGCACCAAGAACGGAGATTGGAGGAAGTCCTAAATTAACCCCTCCACTGTTTCTTTTTTTTTTTTTTTCCAGAACATACCTGAGCTCAGCCTACTGGCCAAGTATAGAGACAGTGTCCGGCTGCAGGTTGAGAGGGTGTATACAGTCACTGTCGTGCTCAGCTTTCTGCACCTCCTGCCTTTCAGGTGCTTAAACAGATAAGTCCACACTGGCTGAAAAAACACAGCTACTGGACCAAGGCACACCTCTAAGGGATCACTGAAATCACTTCAGGAAATCTCAGCTGGGGAGGGACCATCTGGTATCATCACAGGAGAGAGGGGCAATCAATTTTCCTAAATTCTTCTTCTAAGATCTGAAGCAATCCCCAATAGGAAGATGCACGTCCACCATCTGCTGGAGACTGAGAATACTGGCAGGCTGATGTCACTGCAGGAATGTATATACTGTGATATCAGTTTGCTCCGTCTCCATCTGCTGGTAGAGGTGCATAACCCACTGGTTCTGAATTCATCTGCCTGGAAGCTAAGAAATGCAGTGTTATCCAATCAGCAAAATGAATGGTTTAGTGATTAAGTTACAAGTGATAAATTAATGGTCTTTTTTTTTTTTTATTACAGAATATTATAAATAGAAAATTTTGCATTGTCTTTTTGTAGGTTTTTTTTTTTTTTTACATAAACCTATATAGCATATAAAACTAACCCCTCTGCAAGATAAGAGGACTATTACATCGGGAAAAATATTATTAGGTCAACAAATGAAAAAAATATTACTACCCCACTTTATCTGTCCAAAATGTGCTGTGATCTGAATTATGCTCACAGCGATACATAATGAAAGTGCATTAGATCCTCCCACTTATCAGTGTCCCTTTCAATAATAGCCTCTAATGGTGGGCCGGCCTGCTGACCCCAGTGGCAGCATTGTTTGCAAGAGATGCATTCGATTCCTGGACCTAGCAACTGCTCTTCAAGTTGGCTAGGGCAGAGGCCACTATGGAGACAGAATTCACAGCCCCTTCCCTATCGTGCAACAGTGCAACCAACTGGCTGGCTCCAGAGCTTATTTGTGCTGGGCTCCAGATGGAAGAGCAAGCCGTGCTGGTTTACAGCACGGCGAGGATAACAGATGGGAAAGCGCACAGGCAGCAGCAGGGACGGGGAATGGAAAGTGTTAATGTCAGAAGGCGGGAAGACAAATAGAGTAAGGGAGGGGGGGAGACTTAGGAGTGAATGCGAGTTCAAACTAGGAACAGGGATTGGTGAGTTAAAGGTGACGTCAGCAGAGCAACGGGCCAGTTCGTCGTGGGAAGCAGGGAGGCAGGAAGGCGAATTTTGTGCTGAGGTAAAGGAGAAAGTACACAGTTTAAGTTGCCGTTTAGGTCATGATTCGGTGGGCAGGGCAGGCTAATAACATGAGAAGGTTAGGAGAAAGAAAAAGTTTGCCGTTAAGCCAGGGGCGAGCCGGTCCCAAAAAAGGGGGGCAGGGCTCTCCCCGTGGCTGGGACTGTTGGCACCCACGCCCCCGGGGTGCTCCAGGGAACCCTCCTCCCGGAGCGGGAGAAGGTTCAAGCAGTAGTCAGTTCCAGGGAAAGCGGACCGGAGGCAGAGCCCGAGCTGCGTTGCAGCCCAGTCCCGGTCGAGGTGAGCCCCTATCGCCTCCCGCTCAGCCACGCCGACTCGGCGGAGCACACCCCCAGCCCGCAGATAGCGGCCCGCACCATATCTGTGGGATTTTGAGGTAGAGAAGGCCCGGCAGCGGGGACCAAGGGAGGCAAGCGGGCAGAGCTTGAGTCCCCAATAGCAGACCAGAGCGGCGAGCTGCCGTCGACGGGTGAGAGGACCGCGGTCACTGGCCGGACGCGAGGCCACCAGGCTCGACCCCGGAATGGAGGAAGTAGAGCAGGCAGCACCAGTTGTCCCAGAACGAGAAGAGCAGGTTTTGAGACAGACAGAGGCGGCACGTTGGGGGAAGGCCGAGGTCGACGGAGAGCACGCGGAGCAGCAGCCGGGAGAAGACAGGACGAGCAGGCATGCCGTGGTCGTGAGCATGAGCAGGCATGCGGCGAGTGTGGCCGCATGCGCCTGGGAAGGGAGGGGATAGGGGGTGGTAGGAGGGACGCAGGATATGGGAGGGAGAGCATAGATCACGCAGCGGGGAGGCAACAAGGATTTGGGGTTGGCAGGAATGGAGGACATGTACTCAAAACGAGGATAGAGAAGAAGGGGGAAGGGACTGGCAGATTAGTAGGGAGCTGGGAAGGGCACATATGGTAACAAGAGTGGGAGGCGGATCTTGCAAGGACACAGAGAAGCCGGGGCACAATGTTACTGGCAGAGCTGATACTGGGGCTAGTGTGTTTTCTCTTGCAGATATAGGGGGAGAAGTGAGACAGAGAACATCATACTCCGAGGAGCGATGGGTGAAGGACCTGGTTTACCCCAGAGTGGACGGACCGGTAGTGGGACGAGCCTACAGACCAAGGGGAGAGGCAGTGAAGGTAACGGGCACATAGAGGTCCCAGAGCATGTGGTTAGATCTAAGTCCAAGAAGCACCGGCATGTCAGTAGCTCCAGTGATACCGATAGTAGTTCGTCAGACTCATCTTCTTCGGACATTCCAGCGCAGGCAGGGCAGGAGAGAGAAGGAGGAATGGGGCCAGCACAGGATATGGGGCACCCAGCATTGGCTTCTTTGACCAAGCTTTGGGAAGGGGTGCCGGGTAAGATACGGAAGCGAATAAAGACACGTAAGTACGTTCATATCTTCAGTTTGGTGGAGGGCAGAAGAGGGAGGAGGAGGAGGAGGTAAAGGAAGCAAGAAAAGAAAGGGACTGAGACAGGCATTACAGTACCAAAAAAAACTTATTAAATTGGATGAGAGGTTTTTTATGTTTAGCCAGCGTGGTCGGTCATTACTGGCCAGATCAACACGGGGCCTTATTGGCGTATTGCGATAGTATTTTGGGGGCATTCCGGGATTATGAAGGATGGGCGCGGCTCAATTATGATGAGCGATTCAGAGAAAAGATGGCGGGTAACAGGTTCATTTCTTGGGGAACGCAGGACATTAATTTATGGCTCACGCAGATGACAAACAAAAGTACCAAGGTAGCAAAGGCTAGCACTGGAGGCTCAGTCACGGGGGATACACAGAGCAGATGGGGAGGCACTGGGGGGGGGGGGGGGGGGGGGGGGGGGATGCAGCAACTCGGGCCGGGGGGACGGTAGGGAAAGAAAGCAAAGCGGTGATACCAAAAGGTGATGTATGTTGGCTTTTCAATCATGCCACCTGTTTATTCCCGGAATGCAAGTTTAGGCATGCGTGCACCAATTGCAATGGGGCATAAACCAGCGCTAAGTGCGCACAGACAGGGGCTAAGACAGTGCTGAAAACTGGCAAACAGCAGTAAAGAGAGATGAGTTTATAGGGATAGGTTCAATCCAGGGCGCAAAAATAAATAAATAAAATAATAATAAAAGGAAATAATTTTGTAAATAAACAACAACGAAGGCATGCAAGTAAACCGAACAAATACTACATGAATAAATACTTAGAAATTCGTACAATAATATAAGGCACTACGGAAAGGGAGGTGTGAAGTGGAAAAAGAGGAAGAGTGCAGAACATTATATGATTTCCTCGTCAGATGTCGAGTTGGTAGGAGGAAGAGCGGTGATGGATTCGTGGCCGGATGCATCACAAGCTGAAGAATGGGAACTCATCCGAGAATCCGTAACCCCGAGTACTTGGACTTCATATTCCAAAGTATATGCTGTAGTGGCTAATTTTCTGGGTACTAGGGGTTGGGGAGAGGGGTCTGTTCGGGAGCAATGGCTAGTCGATTTTGTGCTAGGGGCAAAGGCATGTGGATGGTCGGTGGCCAAGACCCACTTGCATTTAATTGGGTTCTCTTTCTTTCAAAAGTTACATGGTTGGGGTAACCCGATGGGCAGTTTTCGGTTGCGTAAAGTTTTAGGGGGTTGGCAAAAAAGGTTGGGTAGGCGGAGAGACAAACTGTTGCCTATTCAGTATAACGACTTGGTCAGATTAACTAAGCAGTTACCGCAGGTTTGCTGGTCTACTTATGAGGCGGTTTTATTCAGCGTGGCGTTTTCATGGGCGTTCTTCAGAGCTATGCGAGTCAGCGAGTTAGTGGCTCGGTCAGGGACAGATAAGGGATCCCCGGGGGTCAGATAGGGTTGCGTGGACATCGGGGAGCAGGACAGGGAGCAGGACGTGTTGATCTTCCTCCCAAGATCTAAGACAGATCAGAAGGGCAAAGGCACTACCATAAAGTTATTGCCGGCGGCAAGTGCCATCATTTGCCCAGTGCGCTCCGCCTAGAGGTATTTGCGGTTAAGACCAGCTATTGGGGGGTCCTTTTTAGTGCATGAGAACGGTTTTGCACTGACCAAGTATCAATTCGCTCAGGTGCTCAGAATGGTGATTGCAGCAGACGGGAGGGACGCAAATAGATATAGTTCCCACTCTTTCAGGATAGGGGCAGTGACGTCGGCGGCTGAGGCCGGATTACCTGACATGGGGATAAAAAGTATAGGCCGGAAGAAATCGAAAGTTTTCAGGGATTATATTAGATCAGATGTATAAAAAAAACCAAAAAACCCCCAAATAGAACAAAGAGCAAGAAGAGTCGGTATACACGTGGGGGGAGGGGGGGTGTGTGTGTGCAGGCATAAGATATGAATAATGTATTATTTCTTTTGCAGAGCCGGGGGGTGAAGGAGAGGTCACAAATGTGCCTGGATCGTGGGCCATTCCTATATCCATCGAGCACAAAGACATGCCATGAAAAGACCGTATGGGGAACATCTGGACCTGGAACATCTAGGGTGGCAATTAGCGTGGTTTAGTCACAGACGCATGGAATGGGACGAGTTGTTGCCGTTCATAAGCGAGCAAATAGACATGTGGGGTTGTTCCGGACATACTAATTGTTCACTTAGGAGGAAATGATGTCGGAGGGAAAACGTGCAGAAATTTACTAACATGTATTAAAAAAGACTTAGCACAAATTTGGGCAAGGTGGCCTTCAGTTAGATTGGGGTGGTCCGATATTATTATCCGTCTGCGAAATGCTGAGGAGACGGTTTGGAAGAGTGGGGTTAAAAAGCTAAACAGGCAGATGGGTAGGTGGATGGAGTGGGAGGGGGGATTCTGGATCAGGCATACCTGGGCTTGGAGTGGAGAAGCAGGTCTCTTTAGTGGAGATGGTGTCCATTTATCTGAAATTGGAATGGATCTCTTTAACCACACCATTCAAGAAGGTTTAGAGAAGGAGATAAGCAGTAGAGGATAGCTGGCCACAGTGGGGGGAAACAATTCGCAAACGACTTGTTTTGTGGTGGATAACCCAAGCCCAGCATTATTGTTGATAAAAGGGGAATGGGGGGCGGGGGTTGGAGGAGGGGTTAAGGCCCTGCATAGCTGGGGGGGCTGCTACGTGGGAAGACCAGCGAACCGTGGGGCCAAGGTTCACGGTTCAAGCTTGCTCACGCTGGCACGAGGCGAAGCGGTGGGAAAGGGGGAGGGTATCTCCTCCATTGGGGTTTAAGGTGGTGGAGGCCCGGGGAGGAGTTGAAGGGGGGGGGGGGTCGGATTAAAGGGGGCTTATTATTGAATATTTGTAAGGGCTTGAGTTCTGGTTGAAATAAACTGCGGCCAATTTTAAATGCCAACCAAGAGTTGAGTTTTATGTGGAGACACTGGGGGTGGGGGGGTGGATGGGAACTGCTGATGAGAACGCAATGTCTTTCCTCCTTCTGTTACTACAGTTCATGCCTCTCGAGCACTAACAATTGCTGGGCTAGATGGTGAAGTGGTAAAGGGAGTAAAAATGGGAAGATATCCCAGGTAGATGCAGGTGAATATAGAGATAGAAGCCTAAATAAAGGAGGGAGATGGGTGGTCAACATGATCTAATTATAGAAAAACAAATGAACAAACATTAGGGCTTTATTTTTCGATATACAAAGTTACATACGGTACAAAATCTCAACTACAAGAACAGTTTCAGAACAATGAATAGGTAAGGGACATTACTCCAGGCGGACACAGACACTGAATTTTGAGCCAATGTAAAAATAAATTATCCACTAATAAGAGTCAAAAATATTTCTAAAAAGTAGCATTCTTGCTACTGTAAACATCACATGATAAAAAAACCACATTAAACTATCAGAACATGGGGAAAACAAATCAGATTGCTGAGGTTTTCAAATTTATAGCTGGAAAGCAGGATCAGCTCAATTATATAATTGCTAATATAACCCTAGCAACTTGTTATTTGGCTTCACATTGTGTCTTTTATTCAAGAGAGAAGGTTGCCTACTAGTTAGGCTGGGAACCACAGGAGCAGGGCTCAAAACCCATTTCTCCCACTGACACTCCCTGCTGCTCTTGGGCAAGTGACTGTGTCTCAGTAGCTCCCTGAGTCAATGAGAGACAAATGCCCAAGATTACCTGGAGTGTCAGTGGGAGAAACAGAATTTGAGCCTTGATTTTGTGGGAAAGGGATTGTTATGTATTTGTATGAACACTGCTGTATAGTAGGCATGTGAATCGGGCTTCGGACGATTGAAAATATTGTCGATATTTTCAAAATCGTCAGAAATCGGGGGCTCCCCCAAAACGATAGGAAAACCCCATGATATTGTTCGTGGGGGTTCTCTTATCATTTTGGGGGAGGGCGGGAAAAACAGCACACAAAAATAACCCCTAAACCCACCCTGACCCTTTAAAACGAATCCCTTAGCTTCCCCCACCCTCCCGACCCCCCCCCCCCCAAAACTTTTTACAGGTACCTGGTGGTCCAGTGGGGGTCCCGGGAGCGATCTCCCATTCCCGGGCCGTTGGCTGCCACTAATCAAAATGGTGCCGATGGCCCTTTGCCCTTACCATGTGAATCCGTGCCATTGGCCAGCCCCTGTCACATGGTAGGAGCACTAGATGGCCCGCACAATTTTTAAAGATGGCGCCGGCCATCCAGTGCTCCCTCCATGTGACAGGGGCCGGCCAATGGCACGGATACCCTGTCACATGGTAAGGGCAAAGGCCATCGGCGCCATTTTTATTAGTGGCAGCCGACGGCCCGGGAGATCGCTCCCGGGACCCCCACTGGACCACCAGGTACCTGTAAAATATTTTTTTTGGGGGGGGGGGGGGGGGGGGGGGGGTTTGTTTATCAGCTCGGGTGCAGCCGATAAACAAAACCGCGATCGGGCCGGACGGGAAAAAAAACCCACGATGTGAATCGGAACCGGAATCCGAGCCAATTCCAGTTCAGATTCACATCTCTACTGTATAGCACCTTGATGTAGGGCACTACATAAATGCTGCAATAAAATACAGGATCCAAATGTGCTTTAAAACTATAAACACTCTTGCAATTAATGTTATAACATATGGCATGGGAAGCCTGACACGCTGACAGCTTCTAAAAGGAAACTGAAATAAAGGACTATGCTGACTTTACTGACCAAGTACAGCTGAGTAAATGGAGACATACCAAGTTATAAATGGTTTGCCACAGAGGGAGCAAATGGCAGGGTGCTGGGGAGTGGTGTACATACAGCAAGTTCTTACTGTAAATGTTCTCCGAAGACAGAAGGATAAATTAGCCATGGCATGTGAGGTGACATCATCAGACGGCCCCATCCCGCCAGCTCAGTAGGTCTGCTAATGAGAATGTGTGGGAGTTCTTGCACATATGTCTCCCCAAGAGCCCCTAAGACGATATTAGAACTAAATATCCTCTCCAAGGAGGTGGGCAGGCATTAAGCATGACTAATTCAGCCTGCAAATTAACAATAAGCAAACTTGCTGTACATACATCAGTCCCCAGCACCCTGCCATTCGCTCCCTCTGTGGCAAATCATGTTTAACTTATTTCTTCATTTACTCAGATGTACGGTAATGGGTCAGTAATATCAACAGGGCCTTTTATTTCAATTTCCTTTTAGAAGTTGTCAGCTTGTCAGTGTGTCAAATGTATCATTCATAAAGCGATACATAACGAAAATGTTGACTGGCTAAATGCGGCAATAAGGTTACATATACTGTAGAAAAATCTGCGATCTGCCAATAAAGGTCTCCTCTCCATCCAATCATTAGTATCCACAAAATTAACTTCGGTAAGGGAAAGAGCGTTGTCTTTGGCCGGTCCAACTAGCTGGAATAATCTGCCAGTTGAGTTAAGATTAGAACTGAACACAGCAATATTTAAGAAAAAAAAATCAAAACCTGGTTATATAGGCAAGCTTTTGGCACAGAAAATAATGAGAAATAAAAGGATTGTATAGTTAGAACATAAGGAGCTAGCATGTGCAAGCAGTGAGTATCAGTAATGGTATGAATGGTTTAATGAATTTGTTTTATTTCTATTTTTATATTGTATTTTACCGTTTAAATTTTTTAAAGAAAGTATGAGTGTAACTACAGTCATTGGAGATATTGTTTGTTATTAATCTATTTGTAAACACTGTAAACCGATATGATGGTTGTATTCAAATAGCGGTATATAAATGTTTTTAAATAAATAAATGTGATGTCAGGTTGTCACAAATTTGCTCTCTCTGTCAACAAGCAGGGCTGAATTAGCCATGACTTGTGAGGGTTGCAGCGGAGCACTTACTGGAAAGCAACTGAGATCTCACTGTAGAGAGCAGACTACTAGCAAACAGTCTATGCCAAACTGCATGCTTAAAATCTCTTCTGGACAGCTTGTCCAGATAGTAGTGGAACATACAGATGACCAAGTCACAGCTTTACAGATGACTGCAATGGAGACAGTTTCAGGACAGCAACAAAAATGCATGGCTCTGACTTGATAAGCCTTGACAAAATTTGTAACTGGAAGGCCAGCAAATGCATAGCAGTGTGAGATATAGCCTGCTAGCCAGAAGAACAAGGAACAAATGGCCACTACTACTCCCAGACTGAAGGGTTTGTAGAACAAAAACAGCTGAAGAGCCTTACAATATGGCAGATTTCTCCTCCAGTAATATGGCATAGCCCTCTCACAGAGGAATGAAGGAAGGACCTTCTTGTCTCATTGCATATGGCATGATTTCGGTGAAATAAATAGGCCACTTAAGGAGAAATTCAATATGGGTGCAGTGCACCCTTTTGTTACAAAAGGACTGCAGTTACTGACTTGTCTAATCGAAGAGATCACGACTAGGACTAATCACTTTCTAGGTAAAATTTTCAAAAGGCCATTCTTGCTGCTCAAACATGAGATTGTGTAAGACAGGAGGTTTTGGAACTGGAAGTTTAAAGTGCCAGTAAGACTTCTGTACATCACAATATTCAAGAATGAAGTGACAGCAGAATTTCCTGTTCTGAAAGAAGCATGCTGCAATGGTAGTAAGGTGCCAGCCTCACTGAGATTTGCTGGTGAAAGAGAGACTAAGTACTGATGCAGATTCTCAGTAGAACAGGGGAAGGGGAAACAGAGGTCAGCCTGGTACCTGGATGAGAATATCTGCTGTGCAAACTCATACTACTCTAAGAGATATGGCTTCCTTGTCAAATAGAAGAGGCTCCAAACCTCTTTGAACAGCAAAGAAAATAATCGAGTGTTGAATTCCCTTACTATCAGGTTGAGCGAAGGCATGTTTATAAGTTATAGATGACCTTTCTCCTGTGGTAGGGACAATTACTCGACCCTCGGTGAGAATCAGGAGGAGGATCAACTATTTAATGAGATATGAGAACACACCCTGAATGGTTCATGCTACGACAATGAGGAACAGTTAGCCAAACCTAAAGTAATTTCTGAACTGTTCTTATCACTATCCACAGTTGTGGAAATACAGATAGCATGTTCGTCTCTCATGTTACCCAAAAACGGACCCAGCAAATCTGTATTTTTCAATGCAAAAAGGTCTAAAGGACATGGGCCTGAAAAATGGCCCATCTCTTAGCTTGGAAGACCCTGTGAAGACTATTCACTAATGAACTGGAGACTCTGGAAAGGTCTGTTCCATGAAGGGAGACCTTGCAACCAAGCACTCATACCTAATCTGCTGAGATTTTCAGCAGAGGGTCACAGATCCTGTCTCTCCTTTTATTTACTACCATTTGACTGTCGGTTTGGATTAACCATCCCATGCCTTGAATGAGATAGGAGTACCTCTCATGCAAACTGGAATGGTTCGCAGCTCCAAGAGGTTTACCTGGGAAAAAAAAAAACCTGTTCTGTACCAGACTATGGTCCGTGAACGGCAGGAACTAGCGATACCGGTTATGGGAGAAACCCGAAGAAGGGAGTATTCTCCAGTACAACAGATTTAGCTAGGCTTACAAGGATATGTTCATCATCAAGGAACCAATATAAAGTATAACAAGTGTAACGTGACCAAATCCAATGAGAGCAGATACAGAATTCTCAGGTTCAGGGGTGTAAGGGGACTACAAGCTTTGCTGTTATCATGTGGCTCAATTGAAGTATCATTGACCTAATCTGGTGGGAAGAATGTATCTTCCTTCACTGAAGCTATTCACATCCTGAAGCAATAATATTTTAAGAATTGAGGGCTGAAAGAGTTTTATCACTTCCTGATACCAGCCATTTGTCTAAGCATGAGCAAATACACATTCTGCAGTGGCCTAAGCATGCTACTAATGCTGCCAACAAATTAGTGAAGACCTTCCTGCTTTGAAAAACCTGACATGGTGCAGTATGGGGCATTCTGTGTGAACTTCTCCCAAGACAATGCTTTGCAAAATGGGGACAGAATTCAACTGGTTTGTATCTTTAAAGATGAGGATAGTGGAAATAGATGTGCTATAGTTGTTGGGAGGAACCAGCTCTTAATTATTGGTGAAGGAATGACTTCACTTTGAGACATGATTGGGGTTTCCAAAGTGTTCCAAATAGGAGACCAAATAATGATGATTCGTTAGAAGATGGAGGAGGCAATAACTCTAACCATATTCTGTAACCTTAAGGACTCAACGGTGCTTCGTGATTTACTACAACTGTTCAAGAAATAGCGGAGAACTATCCTTCATGGACAGAGATGTGCTCACATATATGTCAAAAACTGGGGTCAGGTGCTGTACTTTATTCTCTTTCAATAATCATCTTTGAAGAAGGGGATATCAGCCCACTTGCTATTGTTTATGCGAGCACTGGACCACATAAGGCTGCTGAGTCACCATATGAACATTTCACCAAAGGTTTTAGATAACTGTCACCCACTCTACGACCATGTCTACCATACTATGATGGACTAAGGTGATCAGTCAACCACTATAGTATTGGAATCACTGCTCTTTCCAAAAATACCTCTTCCAAATGTTGCCAATTACCTTCATCAAGAATTCTGGGAGGAGGAATCCAGTATCAGGGACGAGAGTTTTTCTGATCAGAGAAGAAAAGGGTTTCACTTAACATTAGTGGGACCATGACTCCAAACAAGATGGTAAGTAAGGTAAGAATCTTACTGATGTCAGAGGAAGGAGAAGAAAGCAGACTCAACTGAAAATATGCCTGACATGTGTAGAGTGTCAAGTCAATAACACTGATGGGGCTCTGTCCATACACAAGTAACTAGCTTCCCCACCAAGACAGAGCTCCCTTCTATTGTGATGGACCTGTATACTTTTCTTTATCAAAATTCCCTTGAGATACCAGTACCATATTCCATGCAGGAAATCCCATCTGGACTACTTGTGTCAGGAAATGGGCTCTGGCATTTTCTGATGTAGGGGAACTGTCAAATTGGAAGACACAACATCTGTGTTGACAGCCAGAGGCTTCTTCACAGACGATGCAGAGTGCCATGGATGAAACAGGGGCATCAAATGCACCCATGGCACATATACATTGATAAGACTGATATATTGACAACTGGTGCAGACACAGACCTGATGCAGATGTATGGCGTGCTCCAAAGATGCAGACACCCTCTAATGCAGAACATGAAGCATTGAGTCCAAAGTGTCAAGTGCATAGACAATGCTGATGCATCAAAACATTGGCACCGATGTATCACGCGATCGCTGAGAGGCTGATTGTGTTGATGGTGCTGTCTACCTCAATGGCACCGACCATTCAAACCGGTCAGCGGTATTTCTTCTGCATTAAACTCGGACTATAGTGAATCCAGAATCTGGCACTACAGGGAGTCTTGTGTGAGGAGCTTCTGCTTAATGCAAATGTATGGTAGGAGAGTGTCTGTCAGACATGGATTCAAGACTTGTGAAAAAGAAACAAGTTATTTACTTATCATTTTAAACAGTGTTGAGGCAGGTGCCTAGGCAGCAACAAAAAAATGTGAATAAAATAGAGTCCCTACAGTGGATATACAACATATTTCACAAAAGAGAAAGGGTACAAGCCCATGCTGCAGCACAGATAAAAAGAAGAAGGGACTTGCAAGGTAACATGTGAGGGAACTCCTGTATATGCTCAGTAGTAAAAACTCAGATCTGGAAAAATGGGTCCATCCATTGGATAATGTCACCTCACATGTCATGGCTATTTCAGCCCTGCTTGTCAAAGAATTCAAGTTCTTCCTTGCTACAGTTCTGAATTACAAATGCTTCTCTTTCTTTTTTGACCTCCACAGATCTGTTCCTTGGATCAGTTTTTGATGGTCAACAGAAAGATAAATGGCAGGGGCATAGTTCTAGGGGACAACGACATTTCTGTTTATACTTGATTAAAAAGTAGCGTGGTTGCCATGTCAGTCCACTTTGATACAGAAAAATAAGTTGCAGGTGAAACTTTTGATATTGGATAAATACATTTGTGATTGGCTTTTGAAGACCACAACTCCTGAAATCTACTCACAAAAGTATTAAACTAGTCTAATCAAAAAGGTATCATCTGACCTTGATTGCTGCCCAACGAATTGAAACATTTATGGTATTATGAGCCCTCAGTGTCCCCTTTACAGTCAGCATGCAGCCTAGTGGTTAGAGTAGTGGTCTATGAACCATGGGAGCCAAGGTTCAAATCGCATTGACATGCCTTGTGCAAGTTACTTTACCCTCCAATAAGTCAGGTAACAAACAGATTGTGAGCCCTCTGGGGACAAGGAAATAGCTATAGTACCTGAACGTAATCTGCTTTGAAGTGGCTGAAAGGTGAAATATAAATCTAAATAGAGACAGACATATCAAACTGCTAATGCATTCTCACTATTTTTGATTGCTTATCAATTTCGATTGGATTAGTTGATTCATTCATTCATTCAGAGACGGTGCATGAACTTATTCCTCCTCACTAGAAATCCTTGTCTGAATGCAAGTGCACCAAGATGAGATTATAGTCCTGAATCATTTGAAATCAATTCAGTCAGTTTTAGCTAACAAAAGTAGTCAGATTGTGGCTTGATCTCCTATGCCCCATCTAGTATATAAAATGCTACTCTGGTAAGGAAATCAAAAACAATTTACCATTATTTTAATGATTAAGGACCACAGATTTTTAGGATATTACAGCAAAACCATATATTTGATTTTTGTCCCCATTTAAAAAAAAAAGGGAAATGGCAGAACTCCACAATATTGAAAGTGCACAGAAAACCCAATACTTTACCGAGCAGTGCCGCAACAGTGGCACATCACAGTTTCCACTGGGCACCCCCGTTTCATATTACGCTTAAAGAAAAAAAATAAAAAATAAAACATCTGCCAGTGTAATACCCATTGGTGAGTAGCTTGAATAGGGCATATATGTAGAAATGCCAGCTTGTTTCTAGGTTAAGCTTTTCTATGAAAAACTTTCTAAGTTTATCTCCATTTATAACCCAATTATTTCTAAAACAGTCTCATTTTTCTCTTATGTTTGATGATTTAAATCACAGATATGATGGGTTCAGATATACAATATTGGGTTGTCTTTTCTTAAAGGCAGATATTATTACCTTATTGATTGTATTTTTCCTTTTCTTTTTGTGGAAAAATTTAGGCTGTGGTTATTCTTATTTTATTTACTCAATGTATGTGTGAAAGTAAAATCTATAAATAAAGAATTTAAAAAATAAAAAGCAAAACATTTGCAAAAACAAGGGTTTTTAACACACCCAAAACTTTTTGACATATGGACTTTGGCCACAGAAAGAGGACAACAGAACACAATGGCACTCAAAAAAAAACCAATGGACAACTTTTGCAAGAGAAAGCACAGAGACATCAATTTTTTCATTTTACAGGTTTGTCAAAGTTTCTGCGTTCTTGCAAGTGTGCTCACAGCTTTGTGTACATTCATGGCTTGAGTTCTTGCTGGATGCTGACAGAGCATTGCTGCTTTGGAGCGCTGTTCTCGTTATATTTTGGAAAGAAGCCCCGACTCTGGGGCACTTGCTTTAATGAGGTTTTGGATCTCTTTGAATTTTGGATGGTCCTTATCAGCTACTAGCTGCAGCAGTACAGCCTCGCTGGTGGTAACTATAATCCCACTGCGGGCAAGACGCTGAAGAAAGAAAAACAAAAACCACATGACTATCTTAAGGCATTCTCAATATTATTAATCATTTGTCATCTTCAAACACAAGCAAGCACCTTCCCCATTCGCAAAAGGAAACTGGGTTTGTATCTCTCTAGAGTTCTCTGGGAAAACATGCTAGAGAAATTATACAGACACCCAAATATAATAGGACTAAACTTTATTAGCATGTAGGACTGAAAAATATCAGGAGCCAGGTTACATGGGTGCCTAAAACTCCATAAAGCAAAAATAAAGAATAAACAAAAAAGTACAATTAAAGTAGAGAAAACAAAGCAAGATAAAATGAGCAAAAACAGTGAAAAAAAAAGTTTCCTCCTCGCTCACGAGGACAGTAACTTTTAAACAGGCACACGTGCGCGCATTCATCAGCCCATGCCTAGGGATGCAGCTGTTTTATAACATACACATGTATATGCGCATATTTTATAAAATATGCCTGAACGCAAGCATGTGTGCACAATTTTAGGTACACGCACGCCTGTGCACGCAAATGCTGCTTCTACTGCTAAGTAGGTTTTGTTTTTTTTGTTTTTTTTTTTTTAATAGAAACATGCACAGACACCATTACCAGTTCAATCCCAGTTTGCCCATGTAAGGGATAGGTCTTCCAATCTCCCCCAGTTTAATAGCCTCCCTTCTCCCCTGTTAGCCTTGAACCTTAAAACCCTGCCTATTTATCTTTATTTTATTACTTACACATCCTCCAGAGCAGAATTAAAGTTATGTGGCCGGGAACCTGGCGTGCACCTGTATTAAGTATTTACATGCAAATTTGAAGTTGAAATCCAGGAACACCCATGGCCCGTCCAAACCACGCCCATGCCCCTTTTTTTGGAACTTTTCATTTGTGCGCACTTGGGCAGCTTTTAAAATCTGTTCGGTGCGAGGCAGCCCAAAATATTTGCATATCTCCTGGTTTTGTGCGTGCTGGCCTTTTAAAATTCACCTGTAAGACTTGAGAATTCAGGTGCCAGTTAAAATATATTTCTATTCCTGTTGGCAAGTTCAAGATATAAGCTAATTAAAGACTGATTCATTATCCCATAGCAGAATAAGAAAAAAAAAAACCCTTAATAAATCTGGTCATATTATTGTGAAAGCCCAAGGGAAAAATAAACCTTTTTCTTATTTCACAATTTTATTAGAATCCTGACCATGTCTTATAATTAAATATTATCGGTAATCACATTTCCTAACTTACAAAAAGTACACCAATGTAGCTCAGACTGAATTCCCACAAATACTCAGAGCCCACCAACCCAAATTTTTTTAACACACAATTCTTTTAACTTTAGGAATAAAGGGTATCAGTAAGCCAAACACGAGACCTAACTTGATTACTGCTGGTCTTCTCAATCATGCACCCAGAAATTGTCTCTCTTTTCTCATAAAAACTCCCAAACACCGGTACTACAAGCCCAAACCCAATATCAGCTGATGTTCTGTTAGCATAGTAACTGCTTCAGGGGTATGAAGTAAAGCAGAGTTGCTTCCCTATAAAAGGTGTTCTCCGATCACAGCAGGATGTTAGTCCTCACACATGGGTGACATCATCGGATGGAGCCTGGCACGGAACTTTGATCTCAAAGAATTCTAGAGCTTTCAAACATGCTCTACTGAGCATGTGCAGCTCTAGTTTTATTTATTTATTTATTATTTATTTGAAACTTTTATATACCGACAACCGTTTGCACATCGTATCGGTTTACAGATAACTTAAAACTATGATAGTGTAACTATCATTTAGGCATGGCCTTTACAGGGAACATTTAACAATTTTACATAAGAACAAGGTAGTTAAATATTGGAATATATATAAAATAAATTACGAAAGTACAGAATAAACGGGATATTGGTTATAGTAGTTAAACACCCTGCTCCCTAGGCAGAGTCCCTCAGTCTATGATATAGCTAATAAATGGAGAAACCAACTCCCGTGAGTGGGTTTAATGAGGACTAACATCCTGCTGTCCTCAGGTAAGCAACTCTTTCTCTGATGACAAGCAGGATGGTAGTCCTCACATACGGGTGAAACCCCAGCTGTTTGTGAGGCTGCCAACCCAAAAATGGGTCTAGGTGGGAAAAGAGTTGGATTCTACAAAAGAAAAACCACAGAACAGACTGAGACACACATACCCCAATGCATAGCAGGGGCACCTAAGGCAGGGGCATAATGCCAATTTCAGCAAAATGCATACTTTGCCTCATGGGACTATTACAGCCAGGGTTTGGATCAGCAACCCCTGACAGCAGGGTAGGTCTAATTCCTTCTGGATACAGGAAAAGGCCTACAGAATCAACCACAAGGAGAACTCTTGGATGAAAACCGCAGTTTCCTTCGGTGTCACTAAACAACTGAAAAAACCCACTGGGGTCAGAAAGCCCTCCAGAAACAAACTGTGGGCCACTAACATCTGAAGGATAGAATGCTTTTGCAGAAGCACACCCAATAATTGGATATTACGTTCAATGGGCAGAAAAACCCAAGCAACATTTGGGAGAAGAAGCGGCAACAGCAGCTAAGTCCAGAATGTACCAGACAATGCACCAGAAAGATCTGACCTCCCAAGACAGATGTCGAGGGTAAGAGGATATAAAGCAATCCCTGAACAGGATTGCTAGCTCAAAAACTCCTGAGTAGGGAGTTAAGCTGGGACTAAAGCTTACCCACACTCACCCTGTCAAGGGTAGGCCTAGCCATCCAGTTCACAGGATAGCTCAGGTGAGCACGAAGGCACTTTGGTCAACTCAGTGAAGCATGAAAAGCTAAAGGCAGTACTAGCCAGAACTTGGCGAAAGAACAGGGAAAAAGTGGTGTACAGATCCCTGCAAGCATAAACTAAGATATACCACGAATGTCCTAGCTTTTCTCCCCCACTTCTGATATGCTGGCCAGAAGTCAAAAGGATCAAAGCACACAATGAGGCAGACCCCGGGGCTGCCGGGATAAAAAAAAAAACAACCAACTCCCTGCTGATTGCAATAGGACGATCCCCCCCACGGTAGACCTCTCAACATGACAAGAACAGCCAAAACTGCGAGCCAGCTTCCTGGGGAAGACAACCACCAGGGGACAGAAAGCAGGATACTGCAAGTGCAATCCCCTGTAGAAACAGGATTCCTTTACCAACCTGGCAAAGGGTACCAGGGCAGGGTTGGTCTGATCTCAGAACAGACCAACCAACAATATCAATACCTAAGGCCAGGATAATGATTACTTTCCCCAAAGAAACATCCGGGCCAGGAGAAGGCAATGGTTGTCTGAACCAGGACCTTCCTGCCCACAGACAGGGTTATCCCTAAAAGGGGGAAAATATAGCTCGCAAGCCACTGCAACACAAGTGTAGCATCTCGATTGTGTATTCCCTCATCCCCCAACTCACACAGCCATAGATATGGTGAAAGGTTGAAAGGCACACCCACCAACTGAGATGTAACTAGACCAGAACCTTCACCAGTAAGGTAGAGTTTTGCATGCAAGAAAGAGTGGTCATCTGCGAACACCACATAGTGTGTTCTGCAGGTAAGAAAAGAGTGATTCCTGAGCAGAATACCCCTAATCTTTGCCAAGGAGTGGCCAAGAAGGGGAGACCCTGGGTACGATGGGGAGATCAAATCCGGAATAACTCCCTCGTGAAATAGACCTGCTGCACCACAGGATGACCTAGGGACGAGCATTAACGCCCGCCTTGCTCTTGGATTCTGCAGGTAACAGAACGCAACCCCTCATCAGAGGTAATGAAATCCATTTTTTTGGGAAATGGAGAACAAGGGCCACCCTTGTATAGGCAGACAACCCAGTAGCTCGGGGGAACCCATAAGGGTCGCCTCTGGAAACCAAGTTGTAGCTCCCCTCTCCAAAGGGGACAGGAAAGCAATGGGATTTGGGGTCCTTCTGAAACATGGGTTATGGTTGCTGATTGCTGAGATTTATAAGCAATCAAATTGGCCAGAGGTGTCCATCCACAGTAATCCATGGACCAGAAAGAACAATCCCACAACTGCTGCTATCCCATCAACAACTGCAGGTCCTGGCCTGCAAGGAGGTGCCCCAATTCAAAAGAATCAATGCTCCAGAATGGCAACGGGCCTGCAAGGGATGGTACCCTAGAGGCTTTCCCTCTAAGAGGATTCAACGTAAGTTAATAGTGGAGGGATTGAAAGATACAAACCTCTTCTGTGGGAGGGAAAGATTCCCAACACTACCCTCCTGGAATTCACACCCCTAGCGGTTTGACCAGGAATGCAGGCTTATGTCCGACTTGCAGCAGCGGTGCACAAGGGAAACATCCACACACCTACACTAGAGGGTAACTGGAGCTATTAGATTTTTAAACCAGTACTCATATAGCGGTACCCATCTTGCGTATTGGGGTGCATGTACGCATCCCATCACTGCATCCATGGGTAGAATCCCACAACACAGCAGTGATCACACATCACTTATAAAGAGTTGGTGGCTGCGTACTGTGAAAAAGCAATCCAAAAGTGTGTGATTGTGTCCTCCTCGCTAGTGTCCCATTGCACCCAAAGGTGCAAAACAGACGAGGCTCAGTACAGGCTGAGAAAATGCCGCTCATCAGCACCTAAAGCACTTGGAGGTGAGATGATCTCCACCATTGACTGTGTATGAAGCATTCCACTGTTACACCAACTCTTAATAGCAGATACAATGTGTCGATGGCGTCCCCAGTGCCACTGGGGGTTCTGAATATGGCTGTCCCTAGTGATAGGCAGCATTTCCCCCCTAGTACCCATGGTACCTGATAATGCTCCAAGAGGTTAATTGCCACTCTTGGATTGGGGTCGTGAATGACTCACCTCCCTTTTCACCGGATAATGGCAGAAGGGAAGCCCATGGTAATCGAAGGTGCTCATGGTGCTCTGCAGCCTTTGGCCCCGTCCACTGATCCCCTCAGTGACTATGGCGCTCCCAATGCCAATAGCATCCTCGGTGCTCACTAGTGATGGATTGCTTCAATGACACTGATGTCATGCCCAGGGCTCCAATAGTGCTTAATTGCATCACAGTCACCCAGCATGCATGATGGCATGCAGCACTATCTATGGTGCCCCAGGTGACTGCATACAGCGACAATCCAGTGGCACTCATGATGTACTCAGCGCCCAAAGGTGCAAATGGTTTTCCAAAAATGTCCGAGGGTCACCAGTACCGATGGAGATTGGTACCTGAAGGTGTCAATGATCCAGTAGTACCAATGATGCCCACGGTGCCTGAAGGTGGAGGCCCTGCGGCACCAATGCACCACTGGATGCCCCATGGAACCAACACGCCACCTCAGTGCACAAAGAAACCGATGACAGCCGGTGTCCTCCACGATTCCCCTTGGCTCAGCAAAGCACCTGATGGTGTCAATGCTTCAGGCTTGACAGCATCCATGTCCATGCCTATGGCTGATAACAACCAACACAGCATGCCCATGTCTATTGTTGATGCCAGCCGAGACGGCACCTTGCGAGCCCAGTGCATTTGGCGCTGTACGGTGGTTCCAGGCACCTGATAGTCGTACACTATCGATGGCACATCTCAATGCCACCCCCCCCCCCCCCACATTGTCCTTCCAAACACCAGATAGGAGGCTCGTCAGTGCCCCAACATGCGACAGTTTCGAGTGCATTAGGCCATGGTGCACCCTGGATGCCTCGGCGCTTCTGGGTGCCTAAGGTTGATGGCAACCCTGGCGCTTGATAGCACTGCAGCTGCCTGTCTGACGCCCCTATTGGCCGAGGGCTTCCATGGTGCTTGAGGGCTCTCAGGACTTCCCCAGCTTGGCGGTCAATGGCCTCCAAGACAACCAGGCGCTTGATGGTGCTCTGGTGCGACAGTACTTGACATCATTGAAAGCAGCCACAAATAGCATCACTGGCAAACACGCCCAATAGCCTCCATGTGCTCGACCAAGAGCAGCCCCCAACCTCGATGGCCTTGGGGGTGGCCCCCCTCCTTGATGGCCTTGAGGATGGCTCCAGTGGCTTCAATAATAACCATGGCGCTTGACAGCCAGCCTGGTTCTTAACATGGTATGGACCGCAACACCAGATGGTGCTGCTATCCTGGTGCATCTATGCCCATGGCAGTCAAGGATGCGCGGTCGATACCATTCCTTTGGTGCAGAGAACCCATGATGCATGATGGCATCTACAGCGCCTGCTGGTGTCTAAAGCCTGGAACCATGAATTGACAGTGTGCACAACACTCGACAGGGCCCTTGGTCGATGGCCCTTTCAGCATCGATAGTATCGAGGGCGTCCTGGCACCTTGAAAGCATCAAGGGTGACCAAGGTGCCCAATGGTGGTCCTAGTCCCCAACACAGTCCTGACATCAAAATGTCATATCATTGGTGCACTGGTCACAGATGTGCACGGCAGCCATTATCGGGCATGGTACTGAAAGTGCAACAGCAACGTTGCTTGCCTAGGCTCCTGCTCAACCTCTCTCATAAAGACTGCAATGCCATCACTGGCGAGCAGGAGAGGAGGCTACATCGTTCATGACTCCTGCCCGCAGACTAGTTCCTTAGAATGTGGGAAAGATGAGCTCTCCCTGCCCCCACCCCAGAAACTGTGCTGCCCTCGATACCTTTACTGTCTACGCCTCAATCAATGCCAATCGATCAGTGAAACGACATAGAACTCCTGCCTGGGTAGAACTCAGGCAGGTCCCAAGACTAAGTAGCCTACATAGAACACAGTCAGACTGTATTCTGTCAGCCCTGTCAGCACCAGATGAAGGTACCAAAAACAGACAAGGAGTGCAAGGAGAGGACACAAACTAAACTGCAGATACAGCATTTATTAAGAATTAGAAGTAGAGCTCTTCAATAAAAATACTGAACTTAAAAAAAAAAAAAACCAGAAGAATTAGTAGACGCTGCCAATCTGCACAGCCACCAAGGAAATTGAAGGATCTCCTGCCATGTAGATTGTTTGGTTGGATACAGCTGATAATTTTGTAGTGAGATTGGAAATTTTTTCTTTCAAGAAAATGGCAATGTCATCACATTTCTTTTGGATATCATCACAGCTGGGAAATAGAACAGAAGACGAGGGGCTGATTTAAGCTTTATACAAAAGTAAATAAGGCCTTAGGATTAAATTTTAAGCCATGAATTTTATTTTATTTATTTAACAGTTTTTTATACCAACCTTCATAGTAATAACCATATCGGATCGGTTTACATTTAACAAGGGTATAACTGGAGCAACAATTAAAGTAAATTAAACAATAGAAGTGAATAAGGCAAAGTTACAATCAACAAGGAGTAAGAACTTGGAAGCTTATATAGCTGGAAAGAAGGTAAAGGCAGGAAGTAATTATAAAGTAATACAATAGAGAATACGGGTTAAAGCTTAAAATGCTTTAACCTGGAAGTGCCATTTTGTTTCCATAGAATGTCTGTTCAGCCTCGTTAATACTAGTTCTATATTTAGAGAGCAGAATTCTGTAACTGGAGAGATTCTCCGTATTTGGATATTTCCTCCAAATTCTCTCTCTTCTTCTAAGTCAGGTTTTCATTTCTTTTAAACTTTGTGTAAACCAAGGGTTTGTTTTTTTGTGTACTAACATTTTATTTATCAGTGGGCAAATTTTGTTGGCTAATTTTTCAAGGGCCATGGACCATTGAGAGGTGGCTAAAGCAGCATTTTCAAAAGTGATACTATTGAGTGCATCAGGAAGATCATTATGTAGATCTTCAGATTTAAAAGATTTGAGAATAAAATAGAGGATTAGTCATGGACTGTATAGATGGAAGAGATTTAAAAGATAGGGTACTGGAAATGAGATAGTGATCTGACCATGGGACAGCAAATAGGAAAACTTTACCTTCTATCCCTTCCACAATGTCATTCACAAAGATATTGAACAGGACCTGACCCAACATGATCCTTTTGGCACTCCGCTTAAAACCGTTCTCTCTTCAGAGTAGGTTCCATTTACCACCACATGCTGTCAACCAGTTTGTAATCCATCACCTTGGCGCTAACTCCCAAGCTTCTCATTTTGTTCACAAGCCTCCTAGGTTGGACCGTATCAAAAGCTTTGCTGAAATCCAAGTAGATCACATTATCCAAGATCCAATTCTTTAATTTTTTTTTGATTGGGTGACTAATCAGATTTGTCTCACAGGATCTTCCCCTGGTGAATCCATGCTGCTTCAGGTCCAGCAATCCTCCTGACTGTAGATAGTTCACTATCCTTTCCTTCAGCAGTCCCCATTAATTTTCCCACAACAGAGGTGAGGCTAACCAGCCGGTAGTTTCCAGCTTCCTCTCTGCTCCCACTCTTGTGAAGCAGGACCACGATACATAATGTTAGTTTAAATCAAGTACAAATAGTCCTGTGATCGCCAATTGCAGACATCTTTCATGAACCCCATTTTTCATTGAGTAGCAATAGTGAAAGTCAGCAACATTAAAAACCATGGACTTGGATGGAATAAATTTGGTAAGTGAAAAACAATAAAATAAGGTCTATCACTATTGAATTTATGAATAACCTCATTCATTCTTATCTGTAACCTGACTCAAAACCAGAACAATAAAGTCTGTCAGGCTCTTAAAGATAAATAAATAGACAAAACCGGCATTATAAGAAACAAGATAAGCCAATATCCAAATTTAATCCCTTAGTGGAAACAGTTATAAAGTGATAAATCTAAAACTTTTCCCTTTGCAAAACATGTGTGGCAAAATCACCGCCACGCCAACTGGGTCATAGTCTCTCTATCACTCCAAACTGGAGCTCTTCAAAAGTATATTGGAACTCTAGACAGTGAGAAACCATCAGGACTGCCACCTGTTGAAATTCATTGAATGGCCATGGGAGCCACCATGGTCCCTTAGTTAGCCAATCTATATACAGGGCATTTTTAATCTAACTGGTCAAACACTTACCCTTTCCAACATCAGTTGCTTATTTACTATTGTTCCATCAATGACTTATATTGTCAATGCTTTTCTTGCCTAGAGGTAAAGAGTCAAGCAATAAAATCACCCGTGTTTAACTTTTTCTTCAAAAGGTTAATATGGTTCAATTGGCCATTTTAAAACTCTGGCATGTGCTGTAGTTGTAACCAGAATTTCACAAATTGCCTAGAATTGTTTATAGATGGGGTAAAAATTTACGGCACACACTGGTTGCCTTAGATGTCATCATTCCATTGATCAAAGAAATACAGAATGGTTGGCATCAGTTATGCGAGAAGAGCTCAGTCTGTAATGTGTCTCTTAATACTGATGTCCTATGTTTCTTCCAGTAATCTTCTGATTCATTTATTTATTTATTTATTTAGGGTTTTTATATACCAACATTCTCGATATACATATCGAATCAAGTCAGTTTCCATAGAACAAAACAGTCGCTGGTAAGGCGTTACATTAAACAATAAACAGAGAATTGAACAATAGAACGTAAATCAATAAATATTAAATATTAAATATAAAATAGACTACAAAATTTGTCAAATAACATGAATACATGATACGGTTAACTGCAAATAATTGGTAGGTAAGGTTGAAATGTACTGGTTGGGGTATACAGGTGACTGTGAGCACTGTTGAGGGTATAACTATGGGAAGAGCATGAGCTAGTGAGCTAATGCATCAGGAAAAGGTCTTTCATAACAAGAGGACTGTCCAAATACGGCGTGTTCGGGTCCTGAGGGTATATGGGCGGTCGTGGACTTTATATTGAACTATTTTGCTCTTTGACCGGTGTCTAAGTGTTCTTGCGATTCCGGAAAGGCTTGCCGGAAGAGCCACGTTTTTAGGTTTTTCTTGAAAGTTAGATGGCAGGTTTCTAGTCGAAGATCTGGCGGTAATGAGTTCCAAAGGGTGGGCCCGGCTGTGGAGAGTGCTCGTTTAGCTAGTGAAGTTTTAATCGGGGGAGCATGTAAAGAACCTTTGTAATTATATCTGATAGGTCTTTTTGATGTGTGAAGGCGGAGTTGCGAGATAAGATTTAGGTGGGCGCTGCCCATAATATCCTTGTGGATCATTGATAAAGTCTTGAAGGTGATTCTAGCTTTTATAGGAAGCCAGTGGAGGTAGTGCAGAATTGGTGTGATGTGGGCTCTTTTGTTGGTGTTAGTGAGTAACCTCGCCGCAGTGTTTTGTACCATCTGTAAGGGTTTTATCGATGAGATCGGAAGACCTAGCAGAAGAGAGTTGCAGTAGTCCAACTTGGACAGAATTATAGACTGAACTACTAAACGGAAGTCACTGAAGTGAAGGAGTGGTTTCAGATTTTTGAGCACTTGGAGTTTGAAGTAACATTCTTTTGTTGTGTTGAGAATGAAAGATTTGAAGTTGAATTGATTGTCGAGGCGTACTCCTAAGTCTCTAACAGAAGGTGAGTGGTTAATGGGTGGTATTGTGGCTTGTGTTGAGCTTTGGACGTTGAAGAGAGTGTGGTTTTCGTCAGGCGAGATGATGAGGATTTCTGTTTTATTAGTGTTGACATTATGTTGACATGACAAATGACATGTCATGTCATTTGTGACATGACATGGACTGTACTACAAGTGGTGTAGTGTACATTGTTTTCTGCACATGCAATAGAGCATATGCTGGAAAGACAAAATGCAAGATCGAGGTGAAGATGACTGAACGTCTAAATTGCTTGAAAAATCAATGGATAGCAGCCCTGATTGTTTCTCACTGTCTAGAGTTCCAACACACTTTTGAAGAGCTCTGGTTTGGTTGATAAAGAGAGACTATGTTCCCGTTGACGTGATGGTGATTTTGCCACGTCTTTTACAAAAGGAACAATTTTGGATTAATTGCTTAAAAACTGTTTCCTCCTGGGGATTAAATTTGGATATTGCCCTATCTTGTTTCCTATAGTGCCAATTCTATTTATTGATCTTTAAGAGCCTGACAGACATTTATTGTACTGCTTTTGAGTAAGATTACAGATAAGAATACAAGAATATAAGAACATAAGAAATTGCCATGCTGGGTCAGATCAAGGGTCCATCAAGCCCAGCATCCTGTTCCCAACAGAGGCCAAACTAGGCCACAAGAACCTGCTAATTACCCAAACACTAAGAAGATCCCATGCTACTGATGCCAGTAATAGCAGAGGCCATTCCCTAAGTAAACTTGATTAACAGCCGTTAATGGACTTCTCCTCCAAGAACTTATCCAAACCTTTATTGAACTCAGCTACACTAACTGCTCTAACCACATCCTCTGGCAACAAATTCCAGAGCTTTATTGTGTGTTGAGTGAAAAAGAATATTCTCCAATTAGTCTTAAATGTGCTACTTGCTAACTTCATGGAATGCTCCTAGTCCTATTTTTCGAAAGTATAAATAACCGATTCACATCTACTCGTTCAAGATCTCTCATGATCTTAAAGACCTCTATCATATCCCCCCTCAGCCGTCTCTTCTCCAAGCTGAACAGCCCGAACCTCTTCAGGCTTTCCTCATAGGAGAGCTGTTCCATCCCCTTTATCATTTTGGTTGCCCTTCTCTGTACCTTCTCCATCGCAACTATATCTTTTTTGAGATGCGACAACAAAACTATACACAGTGTTCAAGGTGCGGTCTCACCATGGAGCGATATAGAGGCATTACGACATTTTCCATTTTATTAAAAATTCCCTTCCTAATAATTCCTAACATTCTGTTTGCCTTTTTGACTGCTGCAGCACACTGAGCTGACTGCTGGAGCACACTGAGCTGACGATTTTAAAGTACTATCCACTATGATGCCTAGATCTTTTTCCTGGATGGTAGCTCCTAATATGGAACCTAACATCGTGTAACTACAGCAAGGGTTATTTTTCCCTATATGCAACACCTTGCACTTGTCCACATTAAATTTCATCTGCCATTTGGATGCCCAATCTTCCAGTCTTGCAAGGTCCTCCTGTAATGTATCACAATCCACTTGTGATTTAACTACTCTGAATAATTTTGTATCATCCGCAAATTTGATAACTTCACTCATCATATTCCTTTCCAGATCATTTATATAATATATATATATATATATATATATATAGAAAAGCACCAGTCCAAGTACAGATCCCTGAGGCACTCCACTGTTTACCTTTTCCACTGATGAAATTGACCGTTTAATCCTACTCTGTTTCCTGTCTTTTAATCAGTTTGTAATCCACGAAAGGACATCGCCTCCTATCCCATGACTTTTTAGTTTTCTTAGAAGCCTCTCATGAGGGGCTTTGTCAAATGCCTTCTGAAAATCCAAATACACTACATCTACCGGTTCACCTTTATCCACATGTTTATTATCCCCTTCAAAAAAATGCAGCAGATTTGTTAGGCAAGACTTCCCTTGGGTAAATCCATGTTGACTGTGTTCCATTAAACCATGTCTTTCTATATGCTCTATGATTTTGATCTTGAGAATAGTTTTCACTATTTTTCCCGGCACTGAAGCCAGGCTCACTGGTCTATAGAAAGAACGAGAATATACATAAATATAGTGATCAACCATATTTTGGTTTTCACTCACCATATCTATTCCATTCAAGTCGACAGTTTTAACGTTGTTGACTTTCAATATCGCTACTCATGAAAAACGAGGTTCGTGAAAGACATCTGCAACTGGTGATCACAGGGCTATTAGTACTTGGTTGAAGTTGACATTAGATATTGTAATCAGTACGTCACATCTTTGAAGTTGATATCAGCCCAAGATAGCCTCTATCATAACAGGGTGAGATGCCTGCATCCAAGTCATAAAGCTACGTATTCTGTTTTACTTTATACCCCTGAAGCAGTTTGTTGAGTTTGTGGACCCTCGAGTCAAAGTAGAGGTGACGCAACCTGCAGGGAGCAGTCCTGCAGGTCCTCACTATTGGCAAGCGGACCCAGAAGAAGCAAAGGCCCAACTGCAGCTTCGCCTTTCCCAGCCCCCATTCCTCTCAGGTTGAGCTTTTGGGTACCGGGGCCGGCAGGTCTTAGGTGGGGACCTCTGCTGGAGGTGGAGAGATCCGATGAGATAGCTGGTTTGGTGCAGGTGTGGTATGTCCAGTGGCAGACAATGGTCCGTGGCTGGCGGCGTTCAAGAGTATCCAGGAGTCAAGCTGAGGTCAATACTGGGTATCCGTCCGAAGGGAATGGAAGGATGAATAAGCAGGGCAGGAAGGTAGGAGAGACCAAACGGGCAACAAGGGAGGCAGACAAGAACTGAAGACATGGAACGTTGAAACTGAAGGAAGATGACACTGGAACTGAAGTGGAAAGATAGGGAGTGCTGAGACCAAGGACAGGAATGCTGTGTCAACAAGCACCATTAGCTGAGGTAAGGGGGTGATGGTCTGGAAGGTCTTTTACAGGCCTAGCTGTGTGAGGTCATTGAGCCACACCACGGGGTTTTTCCCACAATGGACCCTTTAAATCTTGGTGTTGTCCATTTGCATGGTGGCAGGAAGTTGGTAGTGTCCAGCCAAAGGGCAGGTCGGTGGAGTGTTGCTGTGAAGAACAGAGCGGCTTTCCGCTGTGGGAACATTTCGCTGCAGCCGGTGCCTGGTCGATAAGGTGAGCATAGCAGTTCACGGGATTAGCCCGCAGACTGCCCAACAAAACACAGATTCTATACTAAAGAAAACATCAGCTGTCATCTGTTTCAGCTTTGTAGTACCAGTGTTTGGCTGGAAATGACAAAGTGGTTTTATAACACTGGGAAATTTTATGTGCAAAAACAATTTTTGAAGAAAAAAACAAACAGAAGAGATAGAAAATTTCTAGGTACATGATCAAGAAGACCAGCTGTGATCAAGTTTAGCTTGCTAATACCTTTGATTCCTATAGTGAAAAAAAAAATTGTGGTGTGCAATCAAATTACCCAACCAGCAAATTTAGGGCCCAATTTACTAAATAAAGCATGTTCATGGACCTTATTTTTAAGTTTTTATTATTTTTTTTCCATGAACTGATTAGTTTCTATTAAAATGAACAAAAATATGAAAAAAAAAAATAAATCACATAAATGACCCATTTTTGTTCCTTATAATAAACAATGATAAAGTCAGGGAAAGTAAAATCTGAAAATGAAGGTCCTTAAGCATTTTATAGCATCTATCACAAACACGTTAACAGTGTGTAAATTAGCTTGCATTATTGTAATTACAGATGTCACAGAATCTATGCTGAGATAATGAGATGGTCTTTTTAAAATTTGATCAAGTTGTTTTCTATTATTCCTTTATACTTCCAGCTTATTCAGAACCAATGCAGGGATCTGGTGCCATGAGCCCATTCACAACTACCTAGGGATTTTCTCCCCTTATCTTATATCTCATCCTCCCACTAACAATCTAATCTGATCACTGCAGTGATGGTTCTGGACAGAAGGCCATGCACTAAAGCTCCATCTGGAAACCTGCAATCATGGGCCCTGAATTAGGCCATTAGGTATATCCTTAAGCAATGACCCTTCTCCCTGGCGGATATGAATAATATATCTGCAGCCCCAGCAGAGTCAGAAAGTGGAAGACCCGACTCAGGAATCAAACCCATAACCTTCCATCTCAGTCACCAGGCAGGCCTGTAATAACTGTTCTATTTTAATTTCAAAGCATAAAAACAAACTTCTACCCTATTTCTTTAAAGTCTGTTTCTCTGTGGGAAGAGTGAGCTTAAGCCATATATATATTCTGAATATTCTGGGATTCTGGCTATTGGCCTGCTTAGTATAATAGGAAAAAGAATTTTTTAATAAGAAAGAATCGTAATATCCTAAAAGGGGTTTCCAGCTCTGACCCTTCAGGAAAGTTTCAAAGTTATCAAGAGATGTCATTCATGCAGTACATCCAAGTTTATAGCTAATTGACCTATTTTGGTTACCCTGAATATCAGACTTTTCTGTGACCCTAAAGGACAGGAGTTTGAGATCCCAATATAATTTTTTATATTGTTTTAGTTACAGCTGGCTTTTGAAAGTTTTTATCCTTTTTTCATCATTTGTGATATGTGGAAAGGATTACAGGTTTTCATGCTACAAAGGCTGCGGTTTTACAGTGTTAGTGGAATTCTGCACATCTCTGCTGCTGCCCGACGAAGGAACGACTGGATGGATAGTACAAGGACTTGCACAATCAATGTAAAAGCTCTCAATTATAACAAATCGAATTTTATGTACAAATATATGATTATAAGGAAATAAAATGATTACTCTTTTCCCTTCTTTGCCTGAATGTCCTACACCGCAATAATAATCTTCTGTTAGTGCAGCAGCAAATACTACACCAATTTAAGCAAGAAGATTCAACTACTTGTTCAAGCCAGTTCCTGACCCATCCTGGTGAAGCAAAGTCTGTTGCATCAGTTTGAACATGCTTGTTGTTATACTGGAGTTGTAAACAAATATTTGTCATTTTTGTCGGCGCTATTACTGTTCCCTCATACCAGTGAGTTATATTTTATAACTGGCAGTCTGGATGCAAATGGCACTAAAATGTTTTTGTTCTCAGTTTCTAGGAAAAAATGTCAAAAGTATTCATAGTTTCTAGGGTATTCCGTGCTTAGCCTAGAAAACCTGGAAAACCATGAAAGAAAAAAAAAAAACCCCACACACACTACAGAAAATTAGATTTTGCAGTAATCCCTAAGCAAGGCTACAACAGCATATCATTGTTCTAACATTGCCTATGCGTCACCAGATTACACTAAGCCTCAATTTAATCAAAGTCACTGAACTGGATTTATCCTGAGCTGTCAGCAGTTTATGCCTAAAGAAAAAATATACTTTGTATATACCATATTTTTCGCTCCAAAAGATGCACCTGACCATAAGACGCACCTAGGATTCAGAGCGGGAAAATAAAAAAAAAATAAAAAAATGGTGTGCTAAACCGGCTCTGTTCCCGGGTGTCTGTGCTTCTTATGGAGCAAATTAGGGGAGGGCATAAAATGGTTTTTGTTCCCATTCCCCATCCAAACCCTTTAAATTTATTTAACTATAACCCCCCACCCTCCTGACCCCCCCCCCCCAAGATTTGCCAAAAGTCCCTGGTGGTCCAGCGGGGGTCCGGGAGCGATCTCCTGCACTCAGGCAGTTGGCTGCCAGTATTCAAAATGGCGCCGATAGCCTTTGCCCTTACTATGTCACAGTGGCTACCGGTGCCAAGTCGGCCCCTGTCACATGGTAGGAGCACAGGCTATCAGCGCCATTTTGAATACTGGCAGCCGACGGCCCGAGTGCAGGAGATCGCTCCCGGACCCCTGCTGGACCACCAAGGACTTTTGACAAGTCTTGGGGGGCGGGGGGTGTCAGGAGGGTGGAGGGTTGTAGTTAGCTGCTTTTTTTTTTTTTTTTTAATATTCGCTCCATAAGAAGCACAGACATTTCCCCCCCCCCCCCCCACTTTTGGGGGAAAAAAAAGTGCATCTTATGGAGCGAAAAATATGGTAACTTATTTTAGTAAATAAGATCCACAAGGCTTTTATCAAATAGTCAATAGTGCTCACTTAGTTTTTTGCTCAGGAGCCCTGTAAGGCTCTTCATGACCCTCGCTCAGTGTGACTCTTTCATGACAATTAAGTTTCAGTTTCGAAACAATGCAGAATCAAATGAAGCAAAAATTTTAAATTCTAAGATTAAAACATAGATAACAAGATGGGTAGCTATAGCAACTGAAAGGAACCATAGTAGTTACGAACACTTGCCTTTTTTAAGCATGCCTCAATGAACGTTATAAAACTATCATCTCTAGCCATCTACTTTGTGGGGTTTTTTTTTGAGATACCAAGAAGTTATCTATATTTTAATTTTACAATATAAAATTTAGCATCATTTGATTCTGTAACATCATGAAGAACCATATGGGGCTCCCGAGCTAAAAATAAACCAGTATTATCAGACTTTTGATAAAAGCCTGGTGGGCCTTATTTAAATGTCTATTTTTCCTTTAGGCAACTGCTGAAAACTCTTGATAAAAGTCCCACTCAATGACAGATTAAATTGAAGCTTAATGTAATCTTGGGGAATGCATGGACAGTGTTTGAATGACAATGATCTGGCACTGCAAACCCATTTAGTAGCGCTGCTGCCCTGTATATAGGATACACAATGTTGATTTTTTTTTTAAATCCAATTTTAAAGAAGAACATGAAGGGTGTTTAAAGTTATGAATAGAAAGGTCAGAGGAAATCTAGCAAAAACTTCAAAGCCCGTAACGAGAAGCATAAAGCAGGAAAAATCAAACTAAGATGCTGGGGGTAAACTAAGAGAGGATCTTGCAAGTTCAAGAGTACAATGGAGGAAGATGACCAAAAACTTATCTTGGATAAGGCGCAATAGCCTACTGGCTGTCATGCTGGCATCTAGGAATAACTGGGCAGACTCAAAGGACCCATTTGTTTTGTTCTGCTTTCATCTGCTATGTTACTGTGTTTCTCCCATCTAACAAAGGAAGTCAATTGAAGAACCAGCAAAGATGGAAAAGCTACAAATATGCCTGTACAGAATAAGGGGTAGGATCTAGCGATTAGATCGGAGAATAAAGGAAGAAAATCTAGGTTCCTAAATCATCATAGTCTGGATAATAAAATTCAAGTCCTGGAGGTTCTACTGTTAGAGGCTGCCCTGTAAGTGATCAGCATCCGAAGGATTATGCAATGGGAACCCTACGTGCGATATAGTCATTCTGTTCAGGGACTGGCATTTTAGGCAGACTAATGTAATAAGCAGTCAAAATGTAAGGGATGTGGGGAGGGAAGGAGACCCATGATATGCAATGGAGACGATATGAAGCTTCCATTAATTTTGACAGTCTACAGACCTCCAGCACAGGGAAGACTATTTGAATACAAAAGACAAGTCAGGGGTACGCTGGTAAATATTTCATTTTGTTGAATGTCAATTGAGGCATTTTAGAAGCAGAGAGATCCTGGCTTCTCTATAGGGGGCACACCTCAAGTGTTTGTTAAGAGAACCAGTACATGCAATAGCAATCCTACGCCTGCCACTTGTAAACAGAAAAAGGGGTTTTTAATGCATCAGCAGTGTAATTTAATTATTAAAATAATCCCAGACGTAGGTCACAGGTGCGCCAAGTTTATCTGATGGAGGGTAACTCAAGGCTAGTGACGACGGGAATAAATCTGGACGGAGCAAACGAACAGGGTGAAAGTAAAAAATGAGTCACTGAATGTGCAATAAACTTATGACCAAATAACAGCCCGATCCAGTAAAGTCCGTGGGAGAGCGGACTAACGCCCGCTCTCCCGGCGCGCGCACCGGCCCCTCGCCGGTGCGAGCGATCCAGTATTTAAATTAGGTGACGCGGTGCAAACGAGGAAAAGGAGGCGCTAGGGACACTAGCGCGTCCCTAGCGCCTCCTTTTGGCCTGGAGCGGCGGCTGTCAGCGGGTTTGACAGCCGACGCTCAATTTTGCCGGCGTCGGTTCTCGAGCCCGCTGACAGCCACGGGCTCGGAAACCGGACGCCGGCAAAATTGAGCGTCCGGTTTTCGGCCCGACAGCCGCAGGCCGAATTCAAAATTTTTTTTTTTTTTTTGTTTTACTTTTTTTTACTTTTGGGGACCTCCGACTTAATATCGCTATGATATTAAGTCGGAGGGTGCACAGAAAAGCAGTTTTTACTGCTTTTCTGTGCACTTCCCTGGCGCCGGAAAAATTAGCGCCGACCTTTGGGCAGCGCTAATTTCTTAGAGTAAAATGTGCGGCTTGGCTGCACATTTTACTTACTGGATCGCTTGGGAATACCTAATAGGGCCATCAATATGCATTTGCATGTTGAGGGCGCTATTAGGTGCCGCGGGTGGGCTGCGTGTTTTCCTCCCCTTACTGAATAAGGGGTAAGGGAAAACACGCGTCCAGAGCAGGGTGACAGTGCGCTCCGACGGAGCACACTTTACTGGATCGACCTGTAAGTAAATAACAATAAGTAAATAACTAAGTAAATAACATTTTTGGCAA
Source organism: Rhinatrema bivittatum (assembly GCF_901001135.1). Classification (NCBI taxonomy): domain Eukaryota; kingdom Metazoa; phylum Chordata; class Amphibia; order Gymnophiona; family Rhinatrematidae; genus Rhinatrema; species Rhinatrema bivittatum. Next base: position 591,393,113 of record NC_042615.1, read on the forward strand.
CATCTTTCAGAAGATGTTGCCAAAAATAAGGGCAAGAAAGTTATCAATAGGTGCAAATGCAGCTAAGGCAGGAAAGAAAGATACTGACTTTTCTTTAGATGTTGTTACAGAAAGGAGAATGGACAGAGGAGAAGGGCAGGAATGAATGGAGAGTGACAGGGAAAAGCAAATTCTGAGCAAATATCCTGAAGCAATCTTAACAGAAGAAAGTGGTTGGCGAGGAACCATAAATGTCAGGACTACCAATGAAAGAAGTAAATCCCAGTTCACGTCTAGAAGAGAGTTTTCATGAACTAGCAAAACTGAAACTAGACAAGGAATGAAACAAAGAGATTCTGGCAGTAACAATCACTCTCTGGAGGCAGGAGTGGTTTCTGGGGACTGGAAATGGATAGATGCAGTTCTTCAGCATGAAAGCGGGAGCTTAGGAGGCGGCTGGTAACTATGGATCAATCAACCTGACTCAGGGAGAAAAGTTCATGAAATCACCACTAAAATATATAGTGAAGCATCTTGAATGCAGGATCCCAGGCTGCATGCAACTGCTAGGGGGAGGTCATGTCAAATCTGATTTCTTTGACTGAGTAACAAAGCAACTAGATTAGGGAGAGTGCTGGACGTCATGTTCTTAGATTTCAGTAAGGCCTTTCACACTGTTCCACAGAGGAAGCTAAGTAGCAAGCTGGCCAGCTCAGTGATAGGTAGAAAGGTGATAAACTGGATAAGGAATAGGAAAAGGAGGGTGGTGGTACAATGGCTCACTTCAAGGAGAAGACCAGTTATCTTAAGGGATACTGAAGATGGGGTAGTAAAGGAGGTTTGTCTTTTTGTTGATAAGACGAGGTTCTTCTGCAAGAGCTGATACACCAGAGGGTGTGGAAAAGAATTAGGCGCCATCTAAAAAGCTTGACGTGTGGTTGAGTGGCAGCTCATTCAGTGCATAAAAGTGCTGAAACCCAGTAAAGCAGTTCATAATGGCAGATGAGGCGAGAGCGTTTGGGTGGAGGAACAGGGAATCATATTCCATGGTAGGGAGAGGTACAAATAAAAAAAAAAAAAGAAATGAGGCTGGTGATAATACCAAAACAAATGACTGGTGAGACCTCATCCATCCAATTCTGGAAGCCATGTCTTCAGGATTTAAACAAGCAAAGGCAGTTGAAAGGGGAGGACTATGAAAATTGTGTAGTCCACTCGAGTCCTCTGAGATGATACTTAGAGACACTTTATTTCTACATATGTATCTATACTCACTTCAGCACAGCAATGCTCTGATTTACTTGGATTCATATTGACAGGAGTTAACTTTCAAAAAGCAATGTAAATCTTTCTAGGAATTTAATACAAATCTGAGGAGAGGAGGTATAGTCATGATTTCTTTATCTGAAAATGTGCTGGCATGGCTGCTTTACCCCTCTCTTCTCGAGAATGTTAAGTCATACGTAAAGAATGTGAAATCTGTAGGTTTACAATACCTCTAATGCAAACATTCTGTCCATCATACTTCTGGAAGAGGAGGCATCAGCCACAATATGAACTTCCACACCTCGTCCAATCAAATCCAGCGCAGTTTGCTGAATGCATACGTGAGTCTGTCAGAAAAGCACCAAACGTTACCATGGGACAAAAGTATCAGATCCATACTACAGTAGCATGAGCAATTTAAGTGGTGCAAAAGCATCTCTCCTGATAGGCACAAACTACAATCAAGACAAAGTGTCACTCGGCACCCAGAAATACTTTGATTAGACATTTTCTCAGTGTTACACTGATCAGTCTTGAGGCAAAAAGCACTTTTAGTTTGAAACTGTGCTTTCTGTCACATATTTGGTAGCTGAAAATGAGTCTCAGGTGGTTTCTACTATTCACCATTTCGCAGGTCAATAGTCCTAAAGTCCTGATTCCTTTCATCAGAAACGCTGCAGAACTCAAAACATTTTGTCACACTGAACCTCGAAAGTCAAACATTTTGGTTCTAGGTTCTTTAAGAAAGAAATGTACATACTTCCACTCCGAATAAGACAACGCTGCGGACGCCGGGAATTTCTGCTAAGGCAGCTTCTACTTCTGGTAGCACCATAGAAAACTTTGTTTTGGGAAGCACAAGTTTAACCCCTGTTAGATCCAGTTCTTGCACGGTACTGCCAAGACCTTTGGGATACTGCTCGGTTACAATGACCGGGATTCCTAAAATCCGTGCACCCTGAAGCTAAAATGGAAAGAAGAAACTAACACGCATCAGTATTGAATTCATTTTAAAAAAGCACACACCATATAAAAGTCGGATTTAGTGACATTTTAGAGATAAAAATCCACTATAAAATAAACCTTATACCTACCAGTCTCTGTCCCACACTAATGATGTCTCCAAAGTATTTGATTGCAGGTCTAAACCTTTCTTGCATATCACAGCAGAAAAACACAGTGCTTGAGGGCGTAAGATTCCCCAGTGTGGTCAGCTGAAAAATAAAATTAGATTTTATGTAAACAAAATAGTCACTGTAGATTTAGAAGCCAGTTTTCTAAAGGTTGTTTAATGCAACGCATATGTCGACATGCTTTCAACGCCTACAGACCAATGTGCATTAGCAGCACTGTTAGCTGTAATGCAAGCTAGGCCAAGCGAGTTAATGCAAAATCAATGCTAATGAAGCAATGAGATGTAGAATTAAGCTAAATAGCTCATTACCTATTAGCAAAGAACGCGTGTTAAAAAAATGAGTAAAACATAACAGATCCATTAATGCAAAAAAACATAGCTCATGGAGATGTTGTTACTTCTGCCTCATTTTCATCTTATCGGTCTTTAACAGTCAAATGTTAATACTGTTTAGTACATTGGCCACTTAAAGCAGTAGTGCAAACAAACAAAAAGTTTGGACGTAATCCTGCAGTTATAACAAAATTATTACAGAATCCATGTTTACATTTTTTTTAATCTATACATGTAATATGCTTAGCACTCTGCAAGTGGCATCTTTCTGCCGGGGACTGTGCTGGTGCATCCATGTCAACGAGGGATGGGTTCACATGCCTATACTTTGTGAAGCTGGAAGACCAGGAGGAATGCCCGGACATGAGCAGGTAAGGAGGAAAAAGGGAACAACTGCTTGGGTCTGAACGGGCGTGCTGGAATCGAGCAGGGCAAGGACTGAGGAGGGAGTCTGCCTCATTGCTTCGCAACCACTCTGCAAGTGGCAGCTACTTAATACAAATAATTAAACACATGTTCTGCTCCCGGTAATTCATGCAACTTTGACCCTTCATTCAAAGTAGGGCTGGAACTGAACTCTTTACTCTGCATGCTGGTAGATGTAGTTTCTCTTTTGTATGTCAAACTAAGGTTTGCCTCTATTTCTCCACTGCCATCAAATACCAACGAGAATGGCCAAATTCAGGCAATCTATGACTGTCATTTAAACCCATGTTTTGATATTCAGTTTAAAACATTTGTGTTCATCTGTTGCTTCATTTATAGTTAATATCCTGGTTCTATTTTAAGCATAACAGTTTAACTTAATTGTAATCAAATCATGAAATAAAAAAAATTGCTAGACTATATAAATTGCAGGATTATTTAGCATTCTTATTGCTTTACGTAAATCGAATATTTGCATTTCTTGGCCGAAATCATTCAGGACCGGTGAGAGACCTTTGTCTCATCTGTTGCAGGTCTTATTTCAGCTATCGACTGCTCACTTAACAGGATGACACTCCAGTGCCATTAATCTGTTTAAAATGCATTATGATTAAGGTTGTTCCCTTATTTAACTGAATACATTCCTACTGTAAAAAGCAAAGGCTGGATTTTGTTTTGCTGCTACTTCCAGAACAAAGTGACTTCTACTTTTGATGCTGTGTCAACCGTTAGCTTTCATCGCAACAGAATAAAAAAACGTTTTACAGAACTTTAGCCAACTAAATCCCATAATCAGTTCTACCACAAATATCAGATGCCAAAACAAATCATTCGTTTGGCTGCCTAACACTTGGATATTTTATTTCTAGGCATGTAGGGGGATTTATTTCAATCATCTAATATTAGTTCAAAATCCATCCCACTTTGTGTAATTATGCTGTTGGCAGAAAATCCCACATGGATACCTAACTTCATGTTTGAAAAGCTTGGCCCTTGAGGTTGCAGTGGCTGAGGAGAACATGCATTCAAGAATTATGAATTGTTATTTCTGCTGTGGTAATTAAGACAACTAGCTGACAGAGCTTGTGAAAAATGACAGCCTGGGAAGGTGCTTTCTTATATGCACACACTGCGTCAATGTGTGCAAATTCTCCTGGCCAGTCATTCACTTCTCCACGCTAACTCGTGTCTGACACACTGTACAGTCTTGGCATGCGAGAGGCAATGGGTGCGTGGAATGGGGCGTTAGCGAGCCTAACTATCCATCTGTCATTTGCATTATTGTCCTACGCCATGAGTTCTGGACATTTAGTGCATACCCTGAGCTGGTCAGATCCACAGAAAGCCACGCTAATAAGAATTCATCCTCCAGTCCTCTTGGGCAGGGAAATAACTACAGCACCTGAATGCAGACTTGCTTGGAGCTCGGATTTGGAAAAGGCGAGTAATTAAATTTAAAATCCAAAGCTTCAAATGGTGATCATCAACTGGAATATCCAGCCCCACATTCCCATTTCAGCAGTGTGAGGAAACCCAAATGATGCAGGCGTCAGCGGCAGCTCTACAAACGTCCCGCCGACAGCTCAGTTTCAGATGACAGAGTGAGTAGCACACAAACGCTAGCTAACTGTACATACAGGACAATATTTACCAGTTTATTAGAAAATCTATCCCTGGTTTTTAAACGCCCATTCCCCACTGCGCCTAGACTGGCGGCCCTGCTTTTCTTCGGGGACATCACAGCAATGTATCTAATGGAGGCTGTCAATGTTCAATCAATAAAGATCTTATAGAGGTCTTTAAGAAGAAGCCAAATATGTACAGGGCAAATGAAAACATTAGAAAACAACTTTCATTATCTAAAAACAAGAATGTTTCCTCAGCCTTGAAAATCAAACACTCAGAGCTGTTGAGCGTTTCTATTATTTGTCAAGCAGCACACTTCTGTTATCTTTGTTCATCCAGTCATTAAGACACTCACTTAAAGGAACACTGGATAAGTCTGTTTAGACAGGGCATGAAATTTCAGGTCCAGTAGCAACAGCCCTCCAACTCACTCTCCCCAACCCTCACCCCCAAACAAAAAAATATATACACACACACACACTCACTAGACCAGGGCTTCCCAAACCTGTCCTGGGGACCCCACAGCCAGTCGGGTTTTCAGGATATCCACAATGAATATGCATGAGATAAAATTGCATATTATGGAGACTCAGTATATGCAAATTTATCTCATGCATATTCATTGTGGATATCCTGCAAACCTGACTGGCTGGGGGTCTGCAGGACAGGTATGGAAAGCCCTGCACTAGAACAAAACCACACCTCTGCCTCCTTTCTTTGCTTGAAGAGAAGGAGACGCTTCATGCTCTCCATAGGGACCCTTCATTTTCTGATTTTTTTGACCCAGGAACTCATCAGTGATTACTACAAGAATAAAAATGGGAGAAAACCAGTGGAAAAAAAATTACTCATCGTTTTTCCAGGTAAATATTTTTGTTCTTGTCATAATATGCACTCTTAAAATTCCCAGAGAAAACAATTCAATCCAAGTTTTCTGGTGCATGTATGCACATGCGCATCTTTCATGCAACCAGGGGTCACCAAGGCGGCAACGAGAAGGAACAGGAAAAGAGACACCTCATCGGTGTAACCTTTCTGCACATAAATCATATTAGTTCAAAATTAGCAAATTCTGCAGCATGTATGCTAAGTAGCACCCAGCTTCCTTTCACTTACAATTTTCCTAAGGAGCCGCCTCATGCATCCCAACACGGCCAGCTCTGTCTCGCGCCCTGGCCGCCGCCATGCTCTCACACGCCGCTCAGCGCGGCTCAGGTCACTGCCACACCTCCTTTCCTCTCTTGATCTTCTCCAGGCGCACCCACACCCAACACCTCCAGTCTTAAAGGGTCCATGGCACCCCCCGATGACATCACCAGCTCTCCTCTACTTAAGGCTCCTTCAAAAGAGCATCAGTCTCCTCCGCATCAGGTCTCCTGGGGTGCCTCCTGGTCCCGGTGCGTGTGGCCATGGTTCTGCCCGTCTCGAACCCGTAGTCCAGCGTTCCTGCCTTCCTACTTTGCCCTTGCCTGTCTTGCCTCACTGTTATCCTGTTTACCTTGGTTTTCGTCTTTGTCCTGTCTCCCTCAGCTTGACTTCCCGGATTCTGATCTCACCTTGGACCCTGACCTTCTTTGATCGCTGCCTGAAACTCTCCTCTGCCTTGGACCCAATCATTCTTAGTCTGCTGCCTGCCCCGACCTCTGGCCTGTCTACTGGCTCTTGCTGTTTGCTGTCTGCCCTGACCTTCACATGGACTTGGACTCTCGCATGTGTTACCATCCAGGGACACTAAGACCAGCCAGCCGTCAGAACCCAAGGGATCAACCTGTGGGGGGAGAAGATTGCTATAGGCGAAGGATCCTATCAGTCCTGCCTCGGGGTACGTCTGACAGTTGTCAGTGTGGATCTGATGGGCTCGCTTTCTCGTCTGGCCGTGCCAACCACATTACAGCTCGAGGCTTCACTTAGCCCCAGTTTTATCTCCCTGTAACAATGCCCCAGATCATTCTTTTCTTCCCCTTAACTTCTTTTCTGTCTCCAATGTCCTCTTCCTCTTTGCTCTGTCTCTTGCTCTGGGAATTTCATTCAAGAGCCTTTGTTGGCATGACAATTTGTACATGTTGCCTAGGTAATGCATTAAATAATACAAGAAAAATAAATTACCCTTTGATTTCTCTTGCTCTCTCACCCTCTCCCTTTGCTCAGTTTCTCTCTTTATATCTGCACTTCCCTCTCACACTGCAAATAGTGCACTGCACACACAGGGAGAAGGGGTCAGGCTGTCTTCTTCCTGACGGGCCGATACAGTAAGGAGCGGTAGAAGAGCTGCGTTAGTGCCGGGCGCTCCCGCGTTTGCCGCACGCACAGTTCGGCTCATCTACTGCTCGATACTGTATTTAAATAGCTTGCAAATGCAAGCCACTTCCAAGAAGCGTCTGTGACGTGTTAGGCCCACGCAACCCATTTTACTGTATAGGCGCTTAATACAGCGCCTATACAGTATCCTGGGTCCGCTGGTACCTGTCATTTCAAATGTCATTTGAAATGACAGGTACCAGGCACCAGGAAGGATCCTCTTCCTGGTGCCTGTCATTTGAAATGACAGGCACCAGGAAGAGGATCCCAACTTTAACCCATGAAAACTTACTTTTTGTTGCTTTCAGCCCCTTCCCTTCTCTGCCGTCCTCCGGAGGGGGCAGCCGGCGGCGAAAGCAGCTTGCAGCGGTCCCCCCCACGCAGGTCCCGGTTCTCCTGGCTCAGCCCTCATCTGAAGATTGTTCTGTGCCCTCTCCAGTCACAGCGCAAGCGGAGCGAAGCGAAGCGTACTTTCATTGGCTTGAGCGCCCGTCATTTCGGGCGCTCAAGCCGATGAAAGCACATGGTCGGGTGGGCGTGACGTCACACCCACCCATGTGCTTTCATCTGCTGGAGCGCCTGTCAATTTGGGTGCTCAAGCACATGGACAGGCGGGCGTGACGTCACGGCGTGTGTCACGCACGCCCGTCCATGTGCTTTAAGTATGCTTCGCTCCGCTCGCACCGTGACTGGAGAGGGCACAGAACAATGGGCTCTTACCTGACTTCACAATCTTCAGATGAGGGCTGAGCCAGGAGAACCGGGACCTGCGCGGGGGGGACCGCTGCAAGCTGTTTTCGCCGCTGGCTGCCCCCTCCAGAGGACATGAGCAAGTTGCCAAATGTACGCGTGTGTCTTAAAATAGCAACTTTCGTGCATAAAATGATGGCCCCGCCCTGGAATACCCCCAAGATCATGTCTTTTTTTTTTTTTTTTTACAAGTGTATATATGCGTGTGAAATGTAAAGTACACGTGTACTTTCAACTTTTGTAAAATACTGATTGCATGAGTACAGTCTACCTACGCGTGTATGTGATAAATTTTGCGCATGCGACATAACTTTGAAAATTACTTCCTAGGAATTTAAAATGAAACACTTTCTCAAGCTGAATGCCCTTCTCCGCTTATGACTTGTTTTGTAAATATCTTATGGCATCTCTGAACATGGCTGAATCCCACCTACCTAGTGTCACTAAAGTGCTTCTTGTGCCTGATATCTTACAAGCACTGGCTTTCATTAGGTACAGGCAAAACTGAAATATAACAAAAAGAGGTATTAACTGTTCAAGTTTATTGTCCAGTCTATCAGAGAGACTTCTGACTAGTAAACTAGCTAAAGCCACTCTAATAGCTGAATTTGTGTTCCCAATATCTTTTTCAAGCAAAAAAAACAAAGAATCCTTCCCAACAGGTTTCCATATAGCTCTAAGCTCACCAAGAAACAAAGAAAAATGTATAAATATGCAGCCTGAGGTCCTAAAATTAGGGAGTAGCTCTTTTTATGGTTCTTTGCTATCTTTAAGGGCTATCTTTAAGGGTGTGGAATATGTTATTTTGTGATTCTGCTCAACTTGCTGAATTTATTAAGTTATATAGAGCAGAGTTTGCCCAGGATGTTTTGCCTAACTCGGTCACTTTCTCAGAATTGTTAGCGTAGTTGTTTTTTTTTAATTCTATATGCAGCCATGTAGTTGCTATACTTATGTTACTTTCAACGTATAACATTAAATTTCCTAACAGGTCGATTTTAAAAGCCCTACGCGTGCCAAAGCCGAGAGGTACACGCGTGAACTAAAAAATGAAATTTCAGACCTATCATTAAAATCATCCATTGTACCTGAAGACTGGAGGATAGCTAATGTAACCCCCATATTTAAGAAGGGCTCCAGGGGAGATCCGGGAAATTACAGACCAGTTAGCCTGACTTCAGTGCCAGGAAAAATAGTGGAACGTGTTCTAAACATCAAAATCACAGAACATATAGAAAGACATGGTTTAATGGAACAAAGTCAGCATGGCTTTACCCAAGGCAAGTCTTGCCTCACAAATCTGCTTCAATTTTTTGAAGGAGTTAATAAACATGTGGATAAAGGTGAACCAGTAGATGTAGTGTACTTGGATTTTCAGAAGGCATTTGACAAAGCTCCTCATGAGAGGCTTCTAGGAAAAGTAAAAAGTCATGGGATAGGTGGCGATGTCCTTTCGTGGATTGCAAACTGGCTAAAAGGCAGGAAACAGAGAGTAGGATTAAATGGACAATTTTCTCAGTGGAAGGGAGTGGGCAGTGGAGTGCCTCAGGGATCTGTATTGGGACTCTTACTTTTCAATATATTTATAAATGATCTGGAAAGAAATACGACGAGTGAGGTAATCAAATTTGCAGATGATACAAAATTGTTCAGAGTATCACAAGCAGATAGTGATAAATTGCAGGAAGACCTTGTGAGGCTGGAAAATTGGGCATCTAAATGGCAGATGAAATTTAATGTAGACAAGTGCAATGTGATGCATATAGGGAAAAATAACCCATGCTATAGTTACACAATGTTAGGTTTCATATTAGGTGCTACAACCCAAGAAAGAGATCTAGGCGTCATAGTGGATAACACATTGAAATCGTCGGTTCAGTGTGCTGCGGCAGTCAAAAAAGCAAACAGAATGTTGGGAATTATTAGAAAGGGAATGGTGAATAAAACGGAAAATGTCATAATGCCTCCGTATCACTCCATGGTAAGACCGCACCTTGAATATTGTGTACAATTCTGGTCGCCGCATCTCAAAAAAGATATAATTGCGATGGAGAAGGTACAGAGAAGGACTCCAAAATGATAAAGGGAATGGAACAGCTCCCCTATGAGGAAAGACTAAAGAGATTAGGACTTTTCAGCTTGGAGAAGAGACAGCTGAGGGGGGATATGATAGAGGTGTTTAAAATCATGAGAGGTCTAGAACGGGTAGATGTGAATCGGTTTTTTACTCTTTCGAATAATAGAAAGACTAGGGGGCACTCCATGAAGTTAGCAAGTAGCACATTTAAAACTAAACTAATCGGAGAAAGTTCTTTTTTACGCAACGCACAATTAAACTCTGGAATTTGTTGCCAGGGGATATGGTTAGTGCAGTTAGTGTTAGCTGGGTTTAAAAAAGGATTGGATAAGTTCTTGGAGGAGAAGTCCATTACCTGCTATTAATTAAGTTGACTTAGATAATAACCACTGCTATTACTAGCAATGGTAACATGGAATAGACTTAATTTTTGGGTACTTGCCAGGTTCTTGTGGCCTGGATTGGCCTCTGTTGGAAACAGGATGCTGGGCTTGATGGACCCTTGGTCTGACCCAGTATGGCATATTCTTATGTTCTTATGACTTGGTCTGGCACGCACCACATGGATTTGAAAACCCGCGCAGCTACGTGCATAAAAATTGTTCTCACCAAAAGGGGAGGGGCATGGGTGGGCCAGAACTGCACCATGAAGTCTGCGCGTTAAGCGTTTAGGCACATGCCGGGGTCCCCTACCGCAAAGCTTTACTTCTGCTATGGTCATGTAACAAAAAAAAAAAAAAAAAACTAGGCTAGTCAGTGGGGCATTAAGCCTCAGGGCTAATAGGATAAGAGAGAGGCAAGTTAGTTAGGGGGTTTAGGAAGTCCTCTCCTTTACTGGGCCGAACTGGAAAAACTGGGGAAACAGGTAATTGTGTTGGTGGGTGTGCGCTTGAGTCTCCATATGCGCACGTCAATATATAGTCGTGCGCACGTATAGCCAATTTTATGACACATACAAATGTAATAAAATTGCCACGTCCGTGTGCGCGCACCCGCTTGCAAGTCTTAAATGTTACTTATTGTACTGATGCATTTTTATTTTGAGATTTACTGCATGCTTTCTTCTTGGAAGAAATAATTTTTGTCCCAATATTTAAGAAAATAAAAAGAGACAGTGGGTATGTGTCACATGCTGTCACGTTTAAGGGATGCAGAAATCCAAACTATTCAACGTCTTATTTCGCTAATATGAAATCCACACTAGGCCTAGTGTAATTTGGTGAGGTCCCTGTTTCCTCAAAAGCAATCCACTTGCCTCGGGGAAGTTGCTAAACTGGTTGTGATTTTCGGTTCCGCCTGCTGTTCACATACTACTAGCTCAGTAGTCTTCTGGTTTACACGTACAGGTCTATTTTCCAAGACGGCCAGAGGTTATAAATCAGCCGATTCTTGGCTCACATATATTTTGATGTGCATCAGGAACTGTATTTTTCCTTTCAGAAAAAAAAAAAAAAAAAAAGGAGCCAAGGCTTTTTGCTTTCCTAATTGCCAAGAAGGCTAGGTCAGCAATGAGAAATAATTACCATTAACAGATTGGTTTTATATCTCATGCCCAGAAGCGTAGATTAGTTCACCACATCGGGTGCTCATATCAGACCATCATATAAATGTTTTTAAAATAATTCTCATGCATATTCCTTCTGGAAATCCTGGGAAGTCAGACCGGCGTGTCTGTAGCACTCCGGAAGCAGAGGTCACCATTCCTGCAGCAGCTTAAGGGCGAGATCTTACCGTGAAAGCCAAAACGCCTGCAGTGAGCAGAAGCATTCAGACTCCGATAACTTCATTGGCGTGCCGCTTTGAGATGCGTTGCCAAAGTAAAAAAAAAAAAAAAAAGCCTGCACTTGTTGCTTCCGCAAAAGTCTCAGTTCATTAGCGACAGTAGAGTCTCAGCCAAGAACATACTTTGCTGCCACCAAGGGGCTGTCGTTGACATTATTTGCTAGGCTGAACACATCACATAATTAAAACAATTATTATTAGAAACCAACTGCAATCAGTGGCCTCTCCCTCTGTCTCCCACCTGTATTTGCAGGGGCACCAGCCGCACCTTGCACCTCTCGCTGACCAGGAAGCCCTTGGGCAGGTCGATGTACTGGCCCCACTCGTCCGCGAAGAGCTGCACCACGAATTTGCGGTGCACGTCGATCCGGTCCCCGTACAGGTTCAGGAACTTCTGGACGAGCGCCTCGTAGCCCGAGCCGGGCGGCACCGAGGACGGCCGCGCGAACACCGAGAAGCAGAAGAGCACCGGCACGCCGCAGTTATTGCCCGGGGCCGCGGAGCCCGGCGGCGGCGGCGATTGTTCCGCCATATTCACGTCCCTCCCCTTCCGAAGGCACACAGGGCGCGCGCCGGCACGGCTGCGGCCGAAAACTCCACTCACTCCCCGCCAGCCAGGCGCAAGGCGGTCTCTCATTGGCCCGTTCCTGGCGGGGGGGGGGGGGGGGGCTTCAGAGCTCGCCTCTGATTGGCTGCTGTGATGGTCCGGGCACCGGGCCATGTAGTGACTGTGCTGGCAGGAGGCAGGAGTGCTGCTGGGTAGCACCGTGGCACGGGCGGGGGTGAGGGAGCCTGGCAGTGACATTCCAGAAGAGGCGAGCCCTTTACTATTAGGACGGTGTAACATGGTGATTGTGGCTAGAACCTGCAGTCCCAGGAAAAAGGCTGACCTCAAAAATCTGCTTGTAGCCTATTTTTCGAAGCGAGAAGGCTTATTTATGAGCTCGTCGTGTCTGCGTGCACCCACACCCCAACCGATAACTTTGTGTTTAATATCCTACCCACACCAAAATTTCAAACAATGCAGGGGGATCCAAGGGAATCTTCATAGGGATGTTTTTATTAGGATCCATATATACCTGTGCCTTTGTGGAGTAGGCTCTAGTAGTTTAGCAAGGAACTTATTAAGCTATAAAATTGCTGCTTGTTCTTTAATGGACAGTGTAGGTTACTGTAGTGCAATGGTTCTCAGCCTTTTTTTTTTTTTGGCCAGGACTTACCTGACAAATGGTTCTCACATGTGTGACACACTGAACATGTGACTGTCACGGGGCTATATGTAAACATGCACTCTGCATTCCCAGGAACCCCCTCCACCCCCAGCAATGAGTGCAGAGCAGAACTAGGGCATCACCCGTACAAGTCGCCAAACAAAAAAGATATTCTGGTTCTGATGACATCTCAGTAAAAGCAAAACAAACTCCCTTTACTACCAGACACAATAGCCTTCCTTATGAAAAGACAGTAATTGACCACTAATGCATGTCCTATTGAGAAAACACAACAAATAAGATTGATACAAATGCCTACATGCTAGTAAAATACCTCACCTGGGTCACACACCCTGAACTGACCTTCACCAAGTACAGAAAAACACAAATTATAAATATGGAGACAGAAACTGGAATGGAAAACAAAAAAAGCCACTCTGCATGCAGTGCAAACCTGGAGAAATGGAAAGAGAAATATAGCACCTAACATAGTCCCAGGATCTGCAATAATGCATACAAACTAACCCGCACAAAGTTACACCTGTATTATGGAACACATCAACAGTAACAACCCTATCTATGAAAAGGCAACACTATAAATATTAAACCAGGCCCTAAACACTAATACACTTCCTATTAGGAAAACAGAATAAGCCAAGTTGCTATAGAGCCCCATACAGAAATAATTGTAAAGCTATACTAATAAATGTTATAAAACAGCTGATGAACACAATAACATCCAACAATTAAAAACTTATAACAATTGTTAAAAATTCTCCAAATATCAATAAACTATTTCAAAACAGCAGACATCGCATAATACCCAATAATTAAAATGGTAGTCAATCAAGAAAAATAAATTTAAAAAGCCACCTTTACTTACCCTCTCCAGCAACTCTCCTACTCCTTTCCCTTCCAGAACAATAGCACTCACCAGAAGCAGCAAGGGCTGCTGAAGCTCTGTCCTCACAGTCCTCTTCCTTAGCACCCACATCCAGTCACACACACACACACACACACACACACACACAATTAGACTCCACGACCAGTCTCGGTCTCTCTCACACACACACCAGTCATCTTCCTGACCAATTTCTCTCTCACACACAGAAACACATCACCTCCCTGACCAGTCTCTCTCTCAATCACACACATACTTTCTTATATACAAGCTCTCAATCACACACAAATGCTCGCGCATCCATTCACACCAGCTCTCACCCAAGCACCCATTCATACCCACACACCCAAACTCTCACCCAGGCACCCATTCATACTCACACACCCAAACTCTCACCCAGACACCCATTCACACCCAAACTCTCACCCAGGCACAAATTCACACCCACACACAAGCTCTCACCCAGGCATACATTCACACCCACACACATATGCTCACACTGCTAAACCTCTTCTTCCTTCGCTGCAGGGATGGGCTCCAGTTCTGCCGCTGCTTTACTCTGGCAGGCCTTCTTTTTCGCCACCACGTGGATGGGCTCCCGTAGCAGCCTTGCTTGGTCGGGGTCGGGTTTCCTCTTCGCCACCACGGGGATGAGCTCCCGTGGCGGCCTTTGTCGGATTTCCTTTTCACTGCCACAGGGATGAGCTCCCGTGGCAGCCTTGCTTCATCGGGGGTTTGACACTACCATTCCTCCCACCCGGGCTATGCAATGCCCCTTCTTCCTGCCTCACTGGCCAATCAGCGGCTTCCTCCCTTCTTCCTACTCCCACTGGCAGGTAGAAGGGAGGAGGCTTCCAACTGGCCTGCGTAGGGGCAGAAAGAATGAAGGAGGTCAGAGGCAGGCGGCAAAGTCGTAGTCATATCCGGACAAAGGTCAGAGGCAGGCGGCGAAGACATAGTCGGGTCCAGTCCAAGGGTCAAGCCAAAATCAGTCCGAGGAGCAAAGCAAAGAAGAACTAAGGCAAGGCCGGCAATGAAAGGTGGATGTCAGGAACAGGAACAAACAGAAACGAACACTGGAACTCAGGATCAGGAACACGGCAACTCAGGAACTATGCAAGGCAAGCGAGGTGACCTGTTGCCAAGGCAAGCTCTGACTGGCAGAGCTTACCTTAAATATGCTGGACTGCTGACATCATCAGTACGGGCCGTGGGAGCTTTTCCCACCATGGTCCCTTTAAGTCTCGGTGCATGGCGCATGCGTGCGCCTAGAGTAGGACGCTGAGGATGTCAGTGGCAGTGGCGTGGGCCGCGGGTGGCAGGCGCCACCGGAGAAGAGGTGCAGGCCAACGCCGGAGGGACCGGGGTGTGTGGCGTTGCATGTCCGCGCAGGGGGCTGCCAACTGCTGCGAGAGCAAGAGGGACCGAACTCGGGGCCCAGCAACGGAAGGTATGAGGGCCTGGTCTGAGGCCTCCTTGGCCCAAATTCGTAACACTTTTGAAGTGCCTTTGGGGGTTTCTGAGGTGTGTGGTTGAGGCATTAGGGCGAGGGGGTTATTTTAGAGATTGGGGGAAGGGAGCAGAACATTTTGCATATTTTTTTTATCACGTGCCCACAAGTGAAGAAGAAGGATCAGAGCCTGAAGGTGAACATATTTGTTTCTTTTGTAAATCAGTTATCTGTTGGAAGGAAGGGGAGTTCCAGGATCACTGACTTTAGTTTTTTTAAAGAGAACTTAACCGGTAAGATTGTCAGATTGTTGGAGCACACAACACAGGAGCAGAATCTAAAGGGAAGGATTTTCACTAAGGAGGAGGAATACTTTCAGGCCTAACCCATAACCAGAGGATCAACTTTAATAAATTCCACTCCCTCGTTCACATCATAACAAGAAAAGTCTCTCACACTCGAGGTCAACAGAACATGGAACATCCTGCCTGTTACTCTAGAAAACAGTGGCCACACTTGTCTGTACATAATATGTATCTCTTAAAAGTCATAAAGCAGATCTGCAGGAACCAGACACAGTGTTGGTGTGCACATGAAAACCTGCAGGTTTTTTTATGCAGTTTTAAATCACAAGTCTACGCATGAAAGATGAAAAGGCCTGTGTACAATCTTGTGTGACCTTCTTCTTAAGAACTGGTTTATATAAGCAGTGTTTATATTCATAGATGATCATGGCTGCTCATTCTGATTTATGTGGAGAGGTACAGAACTTTATACCACTAATCATATTTATTTTAATGGTGAGGTTTATACTAGCTGTAGCCATGTTTATAAAGTTGTGGCATTGTTATTATTAAACTGACATAAGAGCAATGTTTATATTATTAATAATAAAAATGCTAGGAAGAAACCAGGAAAGCTGTAATATTGTTAACAGCGCAGATAGTAGGGGTGCACATGGCAAACATTTTCGGTGCAGTATGGATTTTGGAGTCCAGTTCCTGATTCATTTGGCTCAGATCAGAAGTTCATCCATTTCATTTGTTTCCATTAAAACCAATGAGAGAAGCAATTCGTCCTATTTTTTACTCTAACTTCGGTATTTTCTAACCAAGTTGTATGAAACTTGCTGAAGGGCATCTACAGCAGAGGCAACAGT
Source organism: Rhinatrema bivittatum (assembly GCF_901001135.1). Taxonomy (NCBI): domain Eukaryota; kingdom Metazoa; phylum Chordata; class Amphibia; order Gymnophiona; family Rhinatrematidae; genus Rhinatrema; species Rhinatrema bivittatum. Next base: position 591,409,506 of record NC_042615.1, read on the forward strand.
ACCCCAAAACCCTAAAAGTGGCATGAACACTCCATGGCACTAGAAAGGACACCAACAGTGGCATAAACAGCCCAAGCTACCATGAAAAAGGCAAAAAAGCACAAACTGTGGAACGGACACCTCAAAGCCCCAAAATAATTGCACAAGGACCCCAAGGCTTAGAGTAAAGAGAATGGCAGCAAGCACAGTGGCAAAAAGGCCCCAAGGAATAGAGTGAGGAGTAAGGCAGCAAGAAATGTGACAACACTACAGCACAGCACTGAACCAAGAAAGAGGCAAGGCAGGAGCCGCAAGAGTGGGAAAAAGTTTCGGAGGCATCCGGAGGAGGGAAGGGGGCATGGGAGGAAATATTTTTTTCTATTTTAAATTTGTCTTTTTTCTTTTTGTTTTTCTTTGAGGGACTAAAACACCCCAGTGGAACCCTAAAGTGTCTTAAATGAATTGTATTGTTTATTTTTACGATGATTTCTTTTTTTAATTTTTTTTTTTTGTCATTTTATTATATTGGTGTTTCATCGATATGTACATCGCTTTGAGTTTTCAGAATTGGGTGGTTGACAAGTGGAAAAAATAAAATAAAGAGAGCAGAAGGCTAGTGGGGCAGCAGCAGCAAGAGTGACAACAATACAGCAGGGTGCTGAACCAGAAGAGATGCAAGATAACGGCAGCGACAGCAGGCCAGACAGTGGCAGTAAGAATGGCAACTGGCAACAACACAGCAAGGCTGTGGATCAAACTCAGATTGACTGACATTCCTCAAGCAACTTTCCAGTAAGACTTTTTATTAAATTATGCATGTGTACTTATTGATCTGCAAAGTTTTGGTAGAATTTTGGAATGTATTTACTGTGTGTTGTTAAAAGATAAACAAATATGCAATATGTTTCTCCTTGAAATTAACCTTACAAAGTCATATCCATTTCTCTGTCTCCTTCATAGACATATTCCATTTGAGCAAGCAGAGGATTGGAACTTGTTACTTGTCCTTCATACATTCAGATTCAGGCGCACTTGAAAATCTGTTGTTACATATTTTAATATTTTGTATTTAGACTTTAAAGATACATGTAAATAAGTGTATTTTTAAGAAGCATTTATTCATTCAAAATTATTGCTCCCTCTGCTCAGTAAAGCTGAATTAAAAAAAAAAAGAAATAGACATTTAACAGTTTTATGAAAATCTTTTTGAAGTCAGAAATACCAAATATGACTATGAGACTATGAGAAAGGCAATCAGCTTGTTTATAGAGATATCCCTGGAAAGTGCTGTCATCCAAGAAGTGGGCTCCTTTTGTCTTAAAGCCAGTTCTGTATTATTTGCAAGATTACACTGACATCAAGTGGAAAGAAGGGATACTAGAATTTATTATAATTAACTGCTCCTTGTTATTTTAGGGAATACTAATAAATATTTTAACTAACAAATGGTATATATTTGCCTCAGCATAGTAAGCAATACATTGCGCATTCATCCTTGTAACCAATAAGAAGCATATGATTGAATACTATTGAGACTTAACTAGTTACATATAAAAGGATAAGTTTTGTCTTAGACACAGAGAGGGAAATATACAAGGATGTAGTCATGAGGTGAAAACTTTAAGTGCAGCTTCCAGCTTGCTGCTAACAACAAAGAAAAGGCACTTATTTGTAGCTATAAGTTTTCTGGCAGTTAATTATCCTGAAGAAAATTATTTCTCCAGTAGTACTGAGACAGATGGTGTTGTTTTGTAGCTATGGCAAGTAAAGTGATTATGAACGTTAGCAGGTGTGTGAGCCCTGGGTGCTGCAGTGTAGTTGATGCAGCCTTGAGGACAAACCACCGAGGCCTATGATTGCTGGCAGTTGACGAATGTACCCTCTAATGAGACAGTCTGGAGCTTCACCTTTACCTGTCATCTACCCCACGGGTTGAGCCCTTGGGTTCTAGCAACCAGCAGGTCTTAGGCTGGTCCCTAGGACAGTGACAATAACTAAATTTCAAAAGCTCACCGGGGTTAGGACAGACAGCAGACTAACGGAGTCAGAGACAGATCAAGGTCAGGGCAGGCACTAACAAGAGTGGTCAGGTCCAGGCAGCAGGCAGTCATGGTCAGGTCCAAGCAAGAGGTCAAGATCTGAAGAGTCGGATTGCGGGTGGACAAAGACAAACTGAAGACACTGGACAAAACAGATAAGAGAAGGTGAGGCTGGACAAGGTAGGCTGGATGAGGAAAGCTGGAGAAGACAAGGCTGGATGAGGCAAGCCTGGAAGAATAGGCTAGATGAAGCAAGGTTGGATAACAAGGCTGGAGAAGACAAGGCTGGACAAAACAAGGCTGGGCAACAAGGCAGGAGGCAAGGCTGGATGAGACACAGGAATCAGGAATGTAAGGCAACACCCACTGTAGACAGAAGACCTGTTGCTGAGGCAAGGAAGAGTAGAGTGGTTGGACCTTAAACAGGGTGCCGGGTGATACCATCACTAGGTGCCGTGAAGCAGCTTTCCCGCCGCAGTCGCTTTCTTTCAGCTTTGGATATCCAATTCAAAATATATGCTGACAATATACAGTTTTTCATTCCTTATAAAAACTCTTGGTCAGAAACTTTATCCACTGTAGCCTTATTCGTAAATATTATAGACAAGTGGCTATCTCATAGCCGCTTTAAAATTAAATCCCCAAAAAACTGAAATTCTATTCCTCAGCTCAATTAGTGACCTGGCGAACGGTCCTCCCTCACATCTACTATTAAACGGTATTTCTATACTGATCCTTACAAAAGCCCGAAATTTAGGAGTTTTACTAAACTCCAACTTGTCATTGTCTCAGCACATTTCCTTAACAGTTAGACATTCTTTTTACAAATTACATCTCTTAAAATGCCTCCATCCACTTCTATTCTATCGGGATTTCCGCTCTGTCCTTCAATCTTTAATCTTTTCAGGACTTGACTACTGTAATGGCCTTTACTTGGGATTACTGGACTCGGCAATCAAGCCATTACAACTAATACAAAACTCAGCTGCCCGTATCCTAACTGGCTCACCTGTCAAAAACCACATTTCTCCCAATTATATACTTTACATTGGCTGCCTATCAAATTTTGTTTACAGTATAAAATCCTGACTATTGTACATTCACTATTACATAATCTATCCTCAATCTGGCTTTGCACTATTCTTCAAATTTACAAACCAACCAGACATTTAAGGTCTCTGAACAAAAACCTATTAAATATTCCATCAGTACGCCTAGCACATTTAAATATTACAAGAAACAGAGTATTCTCAGTTGCTGGCCCACAAATATGGAACTCATTACCAACCCCACTTCGTCATTGGAGGAGAAGTCCATTAACTGCTATTAATGAAGTTGACTTACGGAATAGCCACTGCTATTAATTGCATCAGTAGCATGGGATCTTCTTAGTGTTTAGGTAATTGCCAGGTTCTTGTGGCCTGGTTTAGCCTCTGTTGGAAACAGGATGCTGGGTTTGATGGACCCTTGGTCTGACCCAGTATGGCATGTTCTTATGTCAAATTTCAAACCCAAAAGAATTCAAGAAATCATTAAAAACCTATCTTTTCTCAAAAGCATTTGCCATCTCACATACAGATCTATTGTAACCTTAACACATCCATCATTTTTTATTGTGTACTCCAAAGTCATGGGGAACTGATCTTTTTTATCTTGTTTGTAAAGTTTAAAGTTAGTTATTATTTTAAAATTTTGTTTTATAACTTTTAATCTTTAGTATAATTCAAGATTATATTTTTTCTATTTTTTTCATTTTTGTTTGCTTATGAACATTGTACACCGTTTGGATCAATATTTTATTGTTAGATGGTATATAAATAATTTTAAATAAATACATTTTAGGTGTGTGCGTTTGCGTCTAAGGCTGATGTGGAGAGGAAGGGGAGCAGTATCCTAGTGGTGTTCCTGCTGCACAGCACTCTTCCGTGGTGTTCAGGGCCTCGGCATGCATGGGGTAAGTGTGGCCTGTTGCGGGGCCTGCCTGCGTCCGGCCAAATGGAACAGTGATTTTTTTTAGATAAACGTTGGTTTAATTTCAAATTATCTGGACAGTGTTAGCAGACTTCTTACATCTATTTAACGTTAGGCACATTTATTTTCAGAAGATTTGTTGTGAGTTCATTCGGAAAAGAGAGGGTTTGTTCTAGTTCAGTGTGATCTGATTTTGTGTACTTCTCTGTGAGACAAATTGATTGCAGAGTTACTGGAGCGCTGGAAACATTTGCAGATCTCCTAATCATGAGCAACTGCTTCATCAATCTGTATTGCAGAGAAAATTTTCTATGTTTTCATAATCATGTAAAATTAAAATGAGAATTTATGCTAATATTTTGGCCACGGGCAGCTGAATGCCTTTCTGTTTGGGGGGAGGGGTCATGCAAATTGCCTCCAACTATGCCCCCAAATCCACTCCTATCATTTTTGTTGCGCTGGAGGTGGATCCTTGGCCTGGTCAGACCCAGAGAGCGCATGCCACCAGGAGGTGGAGCTCACAAGGAGACAGAGGCAAGCTGGAGCTTCACCAATAACAGTACGGGGGTTTCCGCAAGTTGAGCCCTTGGGTACCCGGACCACTTGGACATAGGTAAACCTCTGAGGGTCTGCTGGAGAGATGACGGAGTAGTCAGGCCGGCTGTGGTCAGGCTTAGAGAGGTCAGCATAGTCAGGCAGATGGAGGTCAGGCTTGGAGAGGTCAGCGTAGTCAGGCAGGTGGAGGTCAGGCTTGGAGAGGTCAACGTAGTAAGACAGGCGGAGATCAGGCATGGAGAGGTCAGTGTAGTCAGACAGGCAATGGTCAGGCTAGGTAAGGCATGGAAAGGGCAGGTTCTGGAAACCATGGAGCCAAGGCAACTAGAACAGGAGGACCAGTAGCAAGGGCAATGCTTCTGAGCCCCCAGAGGATTTATAGTCGGCAGGAGATGATGTTATCAGGAGGAGCCGGGAGGCCTGGCCCTTCAAATGTAGAAAAGAGGCGTGGCCCCACGCCTAGAGGCATGTAGGAGGCAGGACCCTGGAGAGCGGCATCCATGCCGTGAAGAGGAGCAAAGACTGGACCAAGCCGACGCCAGGCCCAGAGACGTCAGCAGCTCCCTGCCGCCACGTAGGAAGGTTTCAGGTCAGACTCTGTGCTGCGAGCTGCCGGGCCGCAGCAGGAATGCTGGCGACTTCCGAGCTGCATGGGGGGAGGAGCGGCGGAGACGGCGGCGGGCCTGGGCCATGGATCAGCAATGATGGCGGCTCCAGGCCCGCTGTGCCGAGGAAAACATGGGTGGCTTCCGGCCGCAAAGAACAACGTCGTCAGGGTGCCGGCTGGCAGGAAGGTGAGAGACCGCCCGTGGCCCTAGCCATGGGCGGAATCACAACAATTTTCTTATATACACTGGGTCTGGGGAGGAAGGAGGGTAAGGGATCAGGGTACAAGAAGAGAGGAAATCACAGAATACTCCTGGGGGAATTCTGCACACAAAATTTTAAAATTATGCAAAATTCTGCAAATTTTATATTGGTCAAAATAATACAATATACATCAGTCTTTGAGTAATTAACTTAAAATGTAATACCGAAAAGTTGTTACTCAAAAATGCAGTCAAATATTTTGAGCAGAATTCCCCTAGAAGTGCTCTGTAAGAGTGTCTCTTTAAACCTCTCTCCCTACTCCCCTGGCGTGCCGGGAGAACACCCGCTCTCCCGGCACGCGCACAGGCCACTCTCGTGTGCGTGCGATTCTGTATTTAAATGAGGGCCTGCGGCAAAAAGAGGCGCTAGGGACACTAGCGCGTCCCTAGTGCCTCTTTTTGGACAGGAGCGGTGGCAGTCAGCGGGTTTGACAGCTGACGCTCAATTTTGCCGGCGTCAATTCGCGAGCCCGCTGACAGCCACGGGTTCAGAAACCGGACGCCGGCAAAATTGAGTGTCCGGTTTCCAACCCGTGAGCCACGGGCCGATTTCAAATTTTTTTTTACTTTATTTTACTTTTTTTACTTTTTTTTTAACTTTTTTTACCCTTCGGGACCTCCGACTTAATATCGCCATGATATTAAGTTGGAGGGTGCACAGAAAAGCAGTTTTTACTGCTTTTCTGTGCACTTTCCCTGTGCCCGGAGAAATTAACGCCTACCTTTGGGTAGGCGCTAATATCTGAAAGAAAAATGTGCCGCTTGGCTGCACATTTTGCTTTCTGAATTGCGCGGGAATACCTAATAGGGCCATCAACATGCATTTGTATGTTGCGGGCACTATTAGGTTCGGGGGAGTTGGACACGCGTTTTTGACCCCTTACTGAATAATGGGTAAAGCTAGTGCGTTGAAAACGCGCGTCCAATCGTGGGTTAACAGTGCGCTCCGCCGGAGCGCACTGTACTGTATCGGCCTGTAAGTGAGCTGATCAGGAGCAGGCAGGGAGTCAATGGACAATACAACAAGCACTGTCCCAGTGCCACCAATGCATTCTTTTTTTTTTTTTTAAGAAGATCTCTCTTCCGCAGCAATTTGAAAGTGAGAGGGGGAGGAGTCAAGTCAGCCACATTTTTTGTGGGGGGCCGTGGCCCCTCTTTTCCAATGCCTGTGATTCTGGCCAGAGTTTAGGTGGGAATGTTGGAAACCCATTCTTAATTTGCTTGAACTGGAACAGTTCATGCACTGATATGGGTTATATTACTTGAAATAGTAGTAATATTGTGTATTTAATCTTTAATTGTGTACACAATGTCATTCATACACATTCTAAATCACACAGCTGAGAGGTGGAGTTATTTATGCTTCCTCTCCCTTAGGTGTGGGGTTTATATAAATATCTAGACATGGTTTCTATATACTATACCCTGAGGATAGTTTTTTCCCACTGGTAAACATGGTTTACCCATGTAAAAATGCCTTGAAAATTGCCGTGCCCCCCTTCCCCCCCATGTAGATACTGTGAAACAATGTGCATAGTTTTACCTGTGGGGAAAGGGGAAGGGCGAGAGCGCAGCAGGTAAAGTGTGCTCAGTGATTTCATTTTCAAATCGTCGCATGTGCTTTTCAGGCATGTAATTTGAACCTGCCAATTCTGCAGGTATTTTTATATCCACAGTGTGCACGCTGGCACATTTTCAAAGGGAAACAATTTTAAAAGTTATATACCCAGATAAATTGTCTGAATGTAACCGTCTCTTTTTCTGTCAGTAAGAAGGCCCAGACAACTGATCCGTGAAGATAGACTTTTATTGCCAGCAAGATGCAGCTAAGACAACGGCTTAGTACAACTGCATGCCACGCCCCCTTCGGAGCAAACCTTTATACACTTTACAGTTCTTATCTTTCACACATGCGTTCTGGTTTTGCTGAACAAACATTTTACAAACTGCTGAACAAGCAATAGCTAGCGTGGTCTCTAGTAGGTGTAGCTTATGATCAGACTATTGTTTCGTCATTTAATTGACGGGTTAGATATTCGCGACAGCGTTCGTATTAATACAATACAAAATATGAATCCAAAATGGAGTCACGTTCACTAAACGTTAGTGCGTAAGTACGTCATTACGTGTTATTTGCGTTGCAAATGTTAGTAAATCAAGATGGCTGTGCGTTTCACTGCAGCATGATGAGACGAGAGGCATCACAGCTGTGCAGTCTTCAGGGGTTCATGGAATCGAACTCCTTCATTCCCCCCTTTGATACTTTCAACGCCGATGGAGAGTGGAAGTATCATTTGCAGCTGTTAAGTAACTGAAAAGAGAAGCAAGAATCAATACTAATAACTGTAAGGTGGACCCTAAAATGTTACTAGGTCGTTGGTTACTTCACGGGTTTGAGACGGATGGGCCCTACTGGCGTCAACCCCCTTTGTAGCCCGGCTTTCCCTAGTAACAAAAGTGGTCCTGTCGGTGAATTAGGTGGTTTTAGAGTTTAGTATCAAAATAATCATTATCAGAATCAAAAGAGATATCATCAGAGTCAGATGCTTCAGAATCAGGGAAAGTAGAAATCGACACATACTTATTGATCATCATAATATGAGCTGCAGCCCTGCGATCAGCAATGGTTTCAATCATAGATCGTAGATTTCTGAAAATAAGAGGTAAACAAAGAGGGAACAGAATGCAAGTTAGAATAAAAAACAAAAGAGGAATGAAGATGTCCTTCAATCCGGGGATTGAAGTAAGCCAATTTGGTAGTGAGGAAGTCCAATCAAGGATACCGGTCCATGTTTGCACAGGGACATGAGCTAATCGGATCATGCGATCAGTAATTTCCTCGATAACTTTGCTCTTATCATCGATCTGCAAACAACAATTTGAGAGGTTAAATTTGCCACAGACACCACCTTCTTGTGCTAGGAGGTAGTCCAAGGCTAAACGATTTTGGTAGACAGCTGTTATTATTCTGGTGTTTTGTTTGGCCAAGATATTCCCTTGTACTACAAATATGGCCGCCTCAGCTGACGCATGCTCTGTAGAGTCCAATATGGCCGCTTTGCCCTTTCTCTTCCGGTTTGGGGATTTCCGGTCTCCCATCTTACATGCTTGAGCCACCATTACGAGGGCGGCTCCCTCCACTAATTTCTTCGCCCAAGATGGAGGATTTTCAATAACTGCGATCCACGCGGTTATGTATGGTATATCCTCAGGGCAACCCGGATTCCCTTCTCGTATAACTATTTTCTGGACCCGTGTGGCCGTTTGGAAATTAAAGGTTCCTGTAGGAGGCCAATTTACACAGAAACCGGGCCATTTATGGGTGCATCGTTGAATCATTCCGGGTTTCGTACATTTATGTTCATCGAACACTTCGCTATAGTGTTCCGTCATGACTTTTAACGGAGTCGACCCGCTCCCTCCCATTAGGATAGAGTTCACAGACAAAGGAGGGAAGGGAAGACGGATAGGTAAGGGGTCCGTATCCGTCAGACACAAAGGGTCACAATTGCCCCGACTAGAACGCGGTCGCCCGGTCTAGAACTGCGAGGCCATTCACTCTCTTTCACACAACAAGAAACCTATTCCCACTGTCGTATACGCTACTTATTATTTCCATACAGATTATCCGCGTGGTCTTCGGAGCATAATTCCTACTAACACACTGCGTGGGGTGTGATCAAGGCCCCCTCGGTCAGCCAGAAAAGACCGGGCTATTTCCTGAGCTAGCTAGTCTTTACTTATTTCCAGATTCCCATAATACTCGCCTGCAGGGGTCTTCCGATCGTCAGGAAAGCCTTCTTCCCGGATCATCAATCCAGAGGTCCCGGCAGAATTTCTGTGGAACGATCCCCTTAGAAACCTGATCGCTGAACTCAGCGGTGGCCACTCACCAGGTGTATCAGGGGGACCGCTCCGCCACCAACCTACCGGACCTTCTGGAGAGCTAAAATAGCGTCTCCGGTACCTCCTGGCTGGCTCGCCAATGTAACCGTCTCTTTTTCTGTCAGTAAGAAGGCCCAGACAACTGATCCGTGAAGATAGACTTTTATTGCCAGCAAGATGCAGCTAAGACAACGGCTTAGTACAACTGCATGCCACGCCCCCTTCGGAGCAAACCTTTATACACTTTACAGTTCTTATCTTTCACACATGCGTTCTGGTTTTGCTGAACAAACATTTTACAAACTGCTGAACAAGCAATAGCTAGCGTGGTCTCTAGTAGGTGTAGCTTATGATCAGACTATTGTTTCGTCATTTAATTGACGGGTTAGATATTCGCGACAGCGTTCGTATTAATACAATACAAAATATGAATCCAAAATGGAGTCACGTTCACTAAACGTTAGTGCGTAAGTACGTCATTACGTGTTATTTGCGTTGCAAATGTTAGTAAATCAAGATGGCTGTGCGTTTCACTGCAGCATGATGAGACGAGAGGCATCACAGCTGTGCAGTCTTCAGGGGTTCATGGAATCGAACTCCTTCATGAACGTTGTCTTCCTCTGTCTGGCTCAAAGCACACGTGGGGGGCTTTCACTGGGTGTATAATCTTCGGAGGGAGAGCTGTGTTAGTCTGGTGTGGCAAAAATGACACAAGGCAGGTGGCATCTTATAGACGAACCAATTTATTGAGGCATGGGATTTTGAGGACAGAGTCCACGTCATCTGAGTTTTAGATGGTTGAGGGGACACAGGATCCTGAAAGTATGTTTTGGACAGTAGTGGAAAATATGTACAGACTGTGAATTTTGAAATTTACATGCATTTTTTTCCATGAACATTTTGATCACACAGATAGCAGGAGTAAAATCTGTGGGTAATTTGTACTTTCAGGCCCTGTATTCAAAGTTAACTATTCACATAATTTCTCTTTGAAAATTCACAAGATCTATGGGTACAAAAGTACCCATGGACTTTGCACAGGCCCAGCGCGACCGGGTGAACATATTGTTTAATTCTGACTGCTGGACTGCTGAGCTAGGCCTTACTAAGTTTGTTTGAGCACATGTCAAATACATGCTGTGCTGTTTGCTGAAAGGAAAGCAGCTAATTACAGCTACAGGATATGGGCCTAAGTCAGTGAGGAGTGAAGGATATAGGAATGCCTCACAATATATGTGTGGTCTGTGTGGAGATCAACTACAAAGGAAAGTGCAGGCATTGATAAGAGATGATAGGAAGATAGTACAGAAGGAGAACAAACATTTAGACACCAAAGAAAGAGAATGAATGTTGGGTGCAGGTGGTCTAGGGAAGGGAAGCCAGGCCAGAATGACATATTTAGAAATGATCAATACTTGGCAAAAGTAACTAGGAAAAAAATGTATGTAAGCCTTGTAAGATTGTGACATAGGCAAGGATGAGCTTAAGGGCTTCTGATAATTTGCAGAGTCTATGCTTATCCTTCCCAGATACTTGTATTGTACTTGGCTATCATTTATTTACCATAATAAACATTTTACTAAATTTCTAAAATATCTCTTGAGTCTCGTGCCTGGTATATGGGGGGCTAAAACCATACAATACCATGCATTTGCACAGGGCGGCACACCCAGAGGAGGCAGCAAGCCGGCGGCAGCAGGAGAGGCCGCTGTTTCGTTTGCGTGTGCGCACGCATGCACCCAGCTTCCTCTCCCCCCCCCACAATCAGGAAGGACAGTGGGCCTCAAAGAGGCCCGCGAGGCTGTGGTGGAGCTCATCCCACCACGAACCAATGACATCAGGAGGCCTGGCTTCCCTTGTTTGCAGCCCCACTGCTCTAACCACCCAATTTTTGGGCCTGTTATTTTTTTGTTCTCAGTCTTCAGAATCCACACTAGTGGGCGCCGGAGAAATGTTTAATGGGGCGGGGAGGCCTTAGACTGCCCCTCCTCTTGGGTCTAGAAATGGGACTCCTCCATTCCTATTGCCTGCCTCCCACCCTTTTCCAGGATCTGCCCCCTGGGGGTGTGAGAGGTTGGTGAATGGTGGGAGTCTGTGTGTGTGACACATTCTCTCTTAGGGTATTAGATGCCCTAGACAAACCTTACAGCCTTTCATTCCCCCTTCCCTCACCTCCCCACATAATTAAAACTTATGCATTCTTTTCCATTTTAAAATGCATTTAACTTCCCCAACCTAAAAAGGCAGATTGCATATGGAAAATAAACATTCAAAGTATAATCTTCTGAAGTAATTACAACATATATATATTATATAGGCGTGCACTGCAAAAAACACATTTTCAATAATAATATTTTAATAAATTTAATAAACTACCTTTCTCATAGTAATCAAGGCGGTTTACTGGATCCCATATGGTATTAGGCCTATGGTAAAGTGCACTGGGTGTGGACTTGGTCCACAGAAAGCCAGGAATAAATGAACTACAATTCCAATATAGTAAGTCTTCCATATCATAACTGCCAGCACTCAACCTATGAAAAAAGCCATACTGCAAATATTATATCAGGCCCTAAACACCGATACACCTCCTATTAGGAAAACAGACAGGAAGAGTATTTTCTTCCTATGATCAAACATAGGATCAAACAGGTCTCTGTCCCAAGATAGCCTGAATCTTACTAACATCCTAGAACATTGGTTCCCAAACTTATCCAGGGAGATCCTCAGCCAGTTGGGGCTTTTAGGATATCCACAACGAATATGCATGAAATAGATTTGCATGCATTGCCTCCATTATATGCCAAATTTATCTCATGGATAGCCATTGCAAAGATCCTGAAAATCCGACTGGCTGGGAGTTCCCCAGGATAGGTATGGGAACCATTCTCCTAGAACAATCAGGAGAAGACACAGAATCCTGGAGTATATTTTTCATATCTTTTATTAGTTAGAGGCGGAGGGTGTATACCAGCCTGCCGTCATTAACATGGTGACTGGCTAGGCTTTTGTCCTCTCATTTTTTCATTCAGTTTCTCCCTGGGTGGGATCTGAGGACCATTTCTCTCCCACCGGGCTTCCTCCCCCTCCTTCTGACCATTTTCTTTCTCCATGGGATTTTCAAATCAAACAGGAGCCTAAATGACCCCTGGCTGGTTCTTTCCTATGGGGTTTTGTTAGGGTTACTGGTGTTTGGGTGGATCCTTGGACACTGTGGCAGCTGACCACTCCCACGGGGGGCAGTCCCGTGAGGGACCACAGTGTCAGGCTAAACTCCATACAGACAAACACAGATTTGAATCTTTTATTAAACAGTATATGGAACCACCAGAGGTGGCAGTAGTGAGTAGTGATTGTAGAGCCTGGCTGAATGCGTCTCTCAAAGAATGCTAGAAACGGATCCTCTGTAAGCAGAGTGTATGGGTGTATGGGCTGGACTAGTTTCCGTCTGTACTATAGGACCTTTCTGTTTGGTCGTGACAGGAAGATCTTGGTGCATGGCAGTGGTCTGCCGGAACTGTCTTGGAAGCTGGTATGGCTCTTTGAAGGTGTGTCTCTGGGTGGAGGCTGCATTTCACCCCAAGGCTGTTATGGGAGTGGGGCAGAGTTCGTGTTTTGTTTCGTGTTAAAATGTTTTGGGCTCAGATTATGTAATTCAATAAACTGGGGCATTGTTTAAATCCATATTTGTGGTTTTGTGCTTTATTGTATATAAGGAGAGAATGAGTCAGGAGCCAAGTTTATCCCGTATTCCCATATTACTGAGCCAGAGACTGGATAATAAAGCACTTTTTTTTAGGTAACTGAGTATGTGTGATCCCTGATATTAGCAAAACAATCCAGCCCAGACAAAAATATTCTTAAGGTTTGTGGCTGTTGGAGCTGAATTTCTGCTCTGATTCTCTTGCTTAATTATGTATCAGGGAGTACAGTCTTTATTTTATGAACCTGCACAACTGAAATCTCCTTTGAGGCATAAACTCCGTGTGAATAATTCTTTTGCTCTTACTTGTTACTTTTTTTTTTTTATTTGAGATGATTTGCAGATAACCTCCTTTTGTTACTTCAGAGGTGGGTTATTAATTCAAATTAGATTTATCAAGCCGTGATATTTTATTGCGGGGGATGGAGAAATATCAGGTTATTTTTTGCAGGGAAAGAGTGAAAACATGAGATGGTGGCCACCTTCGCACGGGGCCACCAGCATTGGCCTTACCCCCTCCCCTCCCAATTTGCCAAAATACCCATCAGGGGTCTTGAAAGACCCGGCCCACACGATAGAAGCAAAGTCCAGTCAATGCTATTTTGGAAAATGATGTTGAACGGCCTGGAGCCTAGGATGCACTCTGGGCCTCACTAGACACTAGGGATTTCATCTAATGTATGGAGGGGGAGTCCGGGAGTAGGCCACTAGTCAGGGGGCCATTAGACACCAGGGAGTTTTATTAAGTATGGGGTGGGTTCTGGGGAGGCAGGGAATTAGAAGCGGGGAGAAATTTTTAAAAGGGGAGGGGTTTGAGGAAGAGAGCAGAGCATTGCTGTGCAACACTAAAAGTTTTTATTTTCTTTTTTTCATTGTGGGATCACCTCAACAGGTGGCAAAGGGTTAGGCAGGGGTCCACACAGACCCCCGGGGGTTATTTTACACAGTTGTGGGGGTTCTGGGCCATGTGGCCCTTTAATTTCAGTGTAGGAGCATCAGGACATGCATTAATTTCCCAGTACTCCCACCTAAAAATCATCTCCTAAATTGTAACAAATTTTTCAGAGGATAACATGCCTGTGGCAAGCCATGTTGATTTATTAGCATAGGATTACCTATGCATTAGCTATGTTGCATGTATTAGTAAATTTTTGCAGCTAATTCAATAGGAGCAGATTTTTTCACAAACTAGCATGCAAGTTCACTGCAATATGGGTATATCGCGCGGTAAACAGCTTTTTATGTGAGATAAATACTTTTTTACTCGTATAGCCTTATCGTGGCTTAGTACATTACCTCCTATGTTTGCAGTACTCTTGGTGCTGCTGTATTACAGCAGCAGTTAAAACTGCCGGTGCCAGATACTATTAAAATTTAGATTTTCTTAGGGCTTAAAATGTTCTGCTAATTTCCTTTGAAATTCAACTCCCATGTACTAGTATATTTATGATAGGGCTAGACTTGTAGCATAATTTTAGATAAAAGATTGGTCTGGGTCTGAAATATCCCTAGTAATTTTCCCTTTCTAGAGAGCCACATCTGCCACATCTACAGCTATTTCATTTTCCTGACACTGCTGTTCTATGCTTTAATGTCAGATTTTTCTCTCATGAAAAGAAGCAAGATTGTTTAATTGCTGGTGATTAGTATTTATTTTCCTTCCAGCCTACCAGTCACCCATCCACCCTTTTGGCTGTTTTTTTTATATAAGCTTCTGGAGTGCAGAGTCCTCCAGACCTCCATCCTTAACTGAAAGATTCATTACATTTCAAATACTTCAATGCCATTATTTCCTCTTTTAATTTCTTATAAAACTACTGTACCTGGTTATAGTCTTTCTTTACCTTCTTTACCTGCAACTGTTTGGTCTATTTTCCCTCTAATATAAGCTCTTATTACAGATTTTAGTATAGACTGTATTTCAGCTTTCATTTCATTGCAATCTAGCTATCATACTAATGTTGGCAGAAAAAATACCAAATGGTCCATCCAGTCTGCCCAGCAAGCTTCCCTACATAGCAATTGCTACTCTGTGCAGGCTACCCGTGTTCTCTTAGTAATTGCTGCTCTGTGCAGTTATCTTAAGTTTTATGATATCGCATAAAGATTGCAGTTAGCAACATTTTTTACCGGGTGATGAGCTTTCTTGAAAATTCAGAAGGTACTGCTTGACATACATTGCTTATGGACTTTGCTGTAGAAGCAGTCCTGTGCTTTTTCCCTTCTGCTTGAATATCAGTACCAGAAGAAGAAGAAAAGAGAGAGAGATAAAATGCTGGCATAACATCCTGCCTACACTTCAGGAGCCATGTTTGCTCCTCAGTGTTCATTGGTTCTCAATATCTGTCTGGTGACTAGATTGTAAGATCCATAGAGCAAGAACTATGACTTCTATGAGGTCAATATTCAAAAGCCATTTAGACGGATAACTGAGAGCCGTAAACGTTTTAGGTGTTCCAGGGGTGGATGAGAGGCATTTCCGGGCAGAGCATAGTTAGACACATAAGTTAACCCTGGTCAGGCCGTAGGACTGTCCTAAAGTTAGTTGGTTAGATATGACCGCTAACTTTAATAGCCGGGCATATTCAGTGGCGCAACCACGCCGCTGAATATACCCCATTGATTAGCCGTATATATTTATCCAGCTAACTAGCTGAGTCGCATAGCAGCTGAAAATGGACCTCTATATGTCCATACAGTGCTGTGTACACTGTGTAGTACTACATAAACGTAAAGAGGTAGAAGAAGTAGATAAGAATGGAAATACCTAGTTTATATATAATCCCTTGCATGGGTGCATTAAATAAAAACCATATGCAGAGGGGTTCTGATCGTTCCTCGCACTGGGATGTGGATTCAGGAAGAAAAATTGGTTAAGCAGATGGTGTAGTGGACCAGACTCTAGAGGCTTCTTCTTTAATGAACAGGGAGACTGCTTCCTATAGTGCCACACTGACTGCAGACTCCACCCTGTGGCCGGTGCACCTTACTACCAGCTTGCTTCAGGTCTCAAGATGTCGCCAATGCCATGCCTCCTCCATCTTGCTTTAGGCATGTGCACGACCATGCATGGCCACTATGTCTAGGCCCTGCAGTGGAAACTCAGCGACGGCACCTCCCCGATGTCGTCAGCCTGATGGGCCATTTAAATCATGACCTGACTGGCAGATAAATGTCTCAGCAATAGGTCCTTCTGGGTGGCATTCTCTGAAATGCTTCCTGTTCCACGTGCAGGTCCCCAGAGGCAAGCAGAGCTCCAGAGTTTCAATGCATCGATGAGACGATGGTGCAGGGAAGAGGATTCAGTTTTGTAAGGAACTGGGGAAACTTTTGGGGAAGGGAGAGACTTTTCCGAAAGGATGGGCTCTACCTTAACCAGAGTGGAACCAAGCTGCTGGCACTAACTTTCAACAAGGAGATAGAACAGCTTTTAAACTAGAACAAGGGGGAAAGCTGACAGTCACTCAGCAGTGCATGGTTCAGATGAATGTATCCTTGAAGGATACTAATGAAACAGGAGAGTTAGGGCATCCCAAAAGAGAGGTTCCATTAAAAGCAAACATAGTCCATGTGCCTATATGTAAAAAATCACCAAAGCTAATGATTTCCAAATTATCCCTAACAACTGAAAAGCAGGTTGTTAATACAAACAAAAACCACACTTTGAAATGTCTGTATGCCAATGCCATAAGTCTAAAAAGTAAGATGGGAGAGTTAGAGTATATAGCAGTAAATAATTAGATTGACATAATTGGCATCACGGAGACCTGGTGGAAGGAGGATAACCAATGGAACAGTGCTATATCAGGGTAAAAATTATATCACAATGATAGGGAGGATCAACTTGGTGGGGGTGTGGCACTTTATGTCCGGGAGGGTATAGAGTCAACAGGATAAAAATCATACAAGAGACTAAGGGCTGGATTTTAGAAAGGATACACACGTAAATCCCCGGGATGTGTGTAAGTCCCGGGCTTGCAAAAAGGGGCAGGGAGGGAGCGGGGAGGGGCGGTCTGGGCCGGGATCAGCACGCAACTTGCTGATCCCGCAAGTTGCGTGCTGGGTGGGGTTAGATTAGGGCTGGGGGGAAAGGTTAGGGAAAGGGGTGGGAAGGTCAGGCTAGAGGGAAGGGAAGGGAACGGGGGAAGGCAGTGCGGTTGGCGCACGCAAGATGCACAATTGTGCACCCACTTGCGTGCGCTGACCCCTGATTTTATAACTTACGCGGGCCTGGGAAGTCTTGCCTAACAAATCTGCTTCATATTTTTGAAGGAGTTAATAAACATGTGGATAAAGGTGAACCGGTAGATGTAGTGTATTTGGGTTTTCAGAAGGCGTTTGACAAAGTCCCTCATGAGAGGCTTTAAGAAAACTAAAATGTAATGGGATAGGAGACGATGTCCTTTGTGGATTACAAACTGGTTAAAAGACAGGAAACAGAGAGTAAGATTAAATGGTCAATCTTCTCGGTGGAAAAGGGTAAACAGTGGAGTGCCTCAGGGATCTGCACATGGACTGATACTTTTCAATATATTTATAAATGATCTGGAAAGGAAAACAATGAGTGAGGTTATCAAATTTGCGGATGATACAAAATTATTCAGAGTAGTTAAATTACAAGCAGATTGTGATACATTACAAGAGGACCTTGCGAGACTGGAAGATTGGGCATCCAAATGGCAGATGAAATTTAATGTGGACAAGTGCAAGGTGATGCATATAGGAAGAAATAACCCGTGCTGTAGTTACACGATGTTAGGTTCCAAATTAGGAGCTACCACCCAGGAAAAAGATCTAGGCATCATAGTGTATAATATTTTGAAATCATCGGCTCAGTGTGCTGCAGCAGTCAAAAAAGCAAACATAATGTTAGGAATTATTAGGAAGGGAATGGTTAATAAAGCGGAAAATGTCATAATGCCTCTGTATCGCTGCATGGTGAGACTGCACCTTGAATACTGTGTACAATTCTGGTCGCCGCATCTCAAAAAAGATATAGTTGCAATGGAGAAGGTACAGAGAAGGGCAACCAAAATGATAAAGGGGATGGAACAGCTCCCCTATGAGGAAAGGCTGAAGAGATTAGGGCTCTTCAGCTTGGAGAAGAGATGGCTGAGGGGGGATATGATAGAGATGTTTAAAAATATGAGAGGTCTAGAACGGGTAGATGTGAATCGGTTATTTACTCTTTCGGATAGTAGAAAGACTAGGGGGCACTCCATGAAGTTAGCATGTGGCACATTTAAAACTAATCGCAGAAAATTATTTTTTACGCAATGCACAATTAAGCTCTGGAATTTGTTGCCAGAGGATGTGGTTAGTGCAGTTAGTGTAGCTGGGTTTAAAAAAGGTTTGGATAAATTCTTGGAGGAGAAGTCCATTAACTGCTATTAATCAAGCTGACTTAGGGAATGGCCTCTGTTATTACTAGGATCAGTAGCATGGGATCTTCTTAGTGTTTGGGTAATTGCCAGGTTCTTGTGGCCTGGTTTGGGCTCTGTTGGAAACAGGCTGCTGGGCTTGATGGACCCTTGCTCTGACCCAGCATGGCAATTTCTTATGTTCTTATGACCCTAACGCCCGTGATAATGCCATATAACGCATGCGATAAATATTGCATTGCAAAATGCATATGCAAATTTGAAAAATGTATTCAAGTGGGAGGAGTTTGGGCAGAGTAAATGGAAATAAGGGTTGTTTAACATTGTATGCAAAAATGTAACACATACTATCATGGGATTTAACTACACCTTTTTTGTGAGTATTATGCCTGTGATAGCAGGTGCATTACAGCTGAAATGGGATTTATCACAAATCTCATTTCAGAAGAGAGAGAGAGAGTCTCTGTGGAGGCCCACGGATTTTTTAAACCCTTTATACCACTGTAAGAGGGGGCATTATGAACTCGGAGTGAGGTTTGTTGCAGCAAGGTATAGAGAACATGGTACAAATCTACTCTTCTTTTACCTTTCATCACTCCAAATCACATTAAATCATCACTGATGGTAACCGTGCTGTTCATACATATGACTGTGCATGTAAACTGCCCCCCAAACCACAACTCACCCCCCCCGAACCTCACTCCAAGTTCATAATGCCCCCTCTTACAGTGGTAAAAAGAGTTCATAAATCAGTGGGCCTCCACAGAGTCTCTCTCTCTCCCTCCCTCCTTTTTTTATCTCGTGCACTGTTCTTGCTATATTTATTGCAAAATGATGAATCTAGGCCTATGTTAGCCAAATACAACTACAGGGCTAACTTAACTGGGACATTCAGTGGTGTGGCAGCGCTGCTGCTGAATATATCCAGCTATCTTAAAGTTAAGGGGCTAACTATGAATATCCACTCCAAACTCCACTCCTCCCGGATACACCTCCTGCCTGACTCCTACGTGAAAAATGTAGCCACACACGGCAATGAATATTGCTGTTTTGCCATTTAGACAGATAACTTTTCAGCCCATGAAAACAGCCCATAGGAAATACAGAAATGCAAACTGCACACCAGACACAAGATGGGGTCATTGCTCCATAAAAGACAACATTATGCTTAGAAAGAGGTTTCTCAACCCAGAAGGCTAAAATTTTCTATTATTATTTATTTATTATTATATCTTTTATTCTGCAAGATCCATTTTGTTCAATACGGATTACAAATAAAGCATACATAAAAAAATCAAACAGTAAAAACAACTGTTAAAATCATTGTTCTAAAATAAAAAACGTATATTTTACACTTCCCCACACTCCCCACCCCCTTCTTCATTGTCATATGTCCTTTTAAATAATTCTGCTTTCAACAATTTTCTGAATCGCAAATAATCTTGCTTTTGGCATAGCCCTAATGGCAACCTGTTCCACATAGTAGGAGCTATGATTGAATAAGCCCTCGATCTTGTTCTGGCTAGCCGATAGTCCTAAAGAGAGGGTATTCTCAACAATTCTTCAGAGGCCGACCTCAATGTACAATTAGGTACATATTTGTCTAATTTACCAGCCAGTCCATAAGATTCCTGCATAACTGATTTATATATTATAGTATACATCTTAAACAGAATTCCATTTATGACTGGGAGCCAGTGCAACATCCACCATGATAAGCTGGAAATCACCTTAACAGCAGCGTTTTGTATCAATAGGAGTACTTTTACCAAATTTGCCGGCATTCCCACATAGATAGCATTGCACTTGGACTATCAGTCGAAAGTTCTCCAATGGCAGCAAGTTTTTTAATGGTCTTAAAACTTTCACTTTGAAAAATGCTCTCCTGGCTACTCCTTTTACCTGAGCCTTCAGCATCAATGTGGAGTTCCACATTACATCTAAGTTACGGGTCTCAGTTTTAACTATTAATATATAATTCCCAAAATTCACATTCATTGTCAAAGACTGAGGGTTTCCTAACCATAAAATATTTGTTTTACTACAATTTAAAATTAATTCATTTTTCATTAGCCAATTCTGAATCACTTTCATACTTTGTTGAAATTTTGGCAAAGGTAGTTCCCCAGGTTTAATACTTGGAATGAAAAATTGCACATCATCTGCATAACATTTAGAAGTTAGCCTTAAAGCCAATAGCAATTTCCCTAATGGGCTCAAATATTTATTGAATAGTATTGGAGACAAAACAGATCCTTGCATTACCCCAACCTGGACACTGAACCAAAAATTCTCCATTGCTACATACTCTCTGTTTTCTATTGGCTAAAAAGGAGACAAACCACTGTAATACAGTTCTTCCAATTCCAAATTCTTGTATCTAACATACCAACTTGTCATGTAGAACAGCATCAAAAGCAGATGCGATGTCTAATTTACCAATATACCTGATTTTGAATGCTCTAATGCAGTGGTTTTCAACCTTTTTCCCATTGTGACACACCTGACAGATCACGTTCACATGTGTGACACACTGCTCATTACAATTTAAGGTGGAAATAAAAAATAAAGGTCCAGTATTATTTTTATTGTTAAGAATGACACAAGAAAAAGATACGTATTCTGTCTGAACAGAAATTGCATAAACGGTAAACATCCCACACCAAAACAGCACCAATTTCCAGCACTTAACAGTAACCACCTTACCTAAGAAAAGGCAACACTGAAAATATTACACCAGGCCTTAAGACAATACATCTCCTATTAGGAAAACAGACCAAGTCAGGCTGCTATAGAGCCCTGCACAGAAACTACACCCCAGCAGAGAACCTCGCCTGAATAACATGTGCTGACCCTCACCTAACAAAGAATAAAGAGACCAAAACGCATAACTAGAAGCATGCAGACAAAAACTGAATTGGAAACCGCAACAAGCTAGAGTCTCTGTATGCAGTGCAACAAAGGAAAAAAAGAAACATCACACATCCTTATAAAATAAATCAAGAAATATAAAATAAGTAGCAGCAAAACCATACTAACAAAAAGAACAGATTATTTCAAAACAGCAGATGAATGGAATATCCAATAATTAAAAACTCATATCAAAAATTTTTAGATACTAATAAAATATTTTAAAATAGCAGACACAAAGACCCAGTAATGAAAAATAATGATACAAAAAATGTTTTGCTCTTCATACCTGGGAATGTTTGATATCCAGGTGCCCTGAGATTGTTTTGAATTAGCAGGAGGGATGGTTTTGCAACTTTCTTCTCTCTCTCACACTGGCTCTCAGTCACTCACATATACACATGCTTTTTCTCTCTCACTTAATTACATATTTACACACATGCTGTCTATCTTTTCAGGCTTACGCACACAGGCTTTCAATCACACACATACATGATGTCCTTTTCTCTCACACACAGACTCTCGTTCACATGCTTACAAACCTCTTTCTCTCATTTACACACAGGCTGTCAATCACATTCTCACATGCTCTCTCACCTAAACCAGCTGTCAATCACACACAGATACACATGCTGTCTTTCTCTCACTTTCACACATGCTCTCAATCACATACTCACATGCTCCCTCACCTAAACCATCTCTCAATCACACACATACTCTCTTTCACATGTACAGGCTCTCAATAATTCACATACATGCTATCTCACTCACATACACACACACACACACAGGATCTCAAACACACATGCTTACTCATTCACTCACTCTCCCCTTCCCCCGAACTAGTGGCAGCAGCAGCAGCCTCCTCCACTTCTAACCCTAAAGGCAGCAGCAATGTTGAGATTACTTACCTGATAATCTCCTTTTCCTTAGTGTAGACAGATGGACTCCATGAATTTTTGGCAAAGGTGATCTATTCTAACCATTAGTTTTTACTTGCACTTTAAAAATATAAAAATATAAAAGTAGACCTATCTTCACTCAACCTTTTCAGAGACATTTAGGGGCTGACTAGGGGAAGGGGGTTCCTACAAACATATACAACATACAACACGTTATCATATTGTTTTTATACTTTCCCTTGAAATTCCTTAATTCTTTGTTAACAATGCTCCAGTTTCATGTAACTCTCTTTTCCTGTTAACACAGTTCCATGTAAACCAACATGATGTACCTATGAATGTCGATATATTAAAAATCCTAAATAATAATAAATAATAATAATATTATATGAGCTGTCTTTTCAAGGTTACTTGATGTTGATATTTAGTTTGACCAACATTTTTTTTAGTTTTAAACAGTGGTGTATCTAAAGTATTTGGCACCCGGGGTGGATAATTCCTTTGGCACAGCCCCCTCCCCCCAATTCACTTCTCTGTCCCTCCTCCCCCCACTCATTTCTCCCTTCCTCACACCCCCCCCCCCCCCCCCCCCCGCAGTGATCTCTGGTTCCCCTCTCCCTCACACAAGCTCTCTCTCTCTCTCTCTCTCTTTCTTGCACAAACTTTCACACACCCCTGTACTCAGGCTCTCTTCACTTCTCTCTCACACATACACACCCCTTCACACAGCTCCCTCTCTCACACAAAAACATGCAATTTCACTCCCATACACACACACACAGATGTGTTCTAACACACAGACTCTCCTAGACACACACTCACAGACATGCTCACACCCACATAGTCACAAACACTCTCTCACTTCCTACCCCACTCCTCGTCAGAAGCACAGTAGCAGCTTCCTCCTTCAGCCTCTGCAACAGATAGGGACTCTTCATTTTTCTTGAGGCAGCACAGGGGCTGGTGCGGGTCTACTTCATGCATCAGTGGTGGGTAGGGTGGGGGGCAGCGCTGTTGCTCTTCCTCCTGCTTTGGACTGCGACTACATGACCTTTCCTTCTTCCCACCTGCATGGACCCATCATTTCCTCTTCTGGGCCATGGGGGGGGGGCCAGGAAGAAGAAAAAGGTAGATAGTTGCCAGCTGTAGACCCGTGGCACTCTAGGCGGCCAGCCAGTGCTTCCACCGCTCACAGCCAGGAGGCCTCCCTCTTCTTCCACTGCAAGTGGGATGGGCTCCGCTCGCAGCCGCTGACCTCCCAGCTGGCACCCCCCTCCTGGCTGTCACCCAGGGAGGACCACATCCCAGCACCCTTCCCTTAGTATGCCACTGTTTTTAAAGGAACCTTTCAGTAAAGTTGTCTTGGAACACCAATCAGTTTCCAGCGTGATTTATACCAGCACCTATTAGAAATATGCATTTACGTTTAAAGAACACAAAAAATTGCAATGAATGGAACGAGCCAAAAATAGGCCCCTCTGAATATACACAAAATTTTCATGCATTTTTGTATTCATTAATTTATTAAAAATAAAAAAACTGGCCTCCATTGGGACTAGGTCTAGGTGCTGGGCTTGACACCAAGGCCTAAGGCCAAGCTGGGTGCGATACCATAGTTTGGTCCCAGCACCAAGATCTAGGCCTGGTCCTGAAGCCTGGTCCCAGTACCGAGGCCTGGCCTTGAGGCCTGGTCCCTGCCATAGTCTAGGCCCGGCCCCAAGGTGTTGCAACCATCGCTGCCCGACGTCTCCACTCCACCCTCTTTACCTCTGTGGCGACTCCCTCTCTGCTCAGTGGAAGATTGGCTGCCATGGCGTCATTCTGCAGTCTCCCTCCGGCGTCCCTGGACCGGCTTGATGCTATAAGCCGCCATGATTTCCCAGAAGCCTTAGGGCACGCACGCGACGCGACCCCGACTGAAGTACCAGCAGTGGTGCGAACCTCAGGGCCGCCCCCTGAGATGACATCATCAGCTCCGGATATTTAAGGTCTCTACAAACGATAACAAATCGAGTTAGCAAGGGTTACTCTACCTAAGTTGCTCTGCCTCCTCAGACTTACCAGGGGTACCCGCTCCTCAGGGGCCTCGCTCTCTCTTTGCTTTTCAGGTCGCAGTCTGGAGCCGGTACTCACTCCTCGAGGGCCTATGTTTCCGGACTTGGCTCTGAATATCTCTTCTGCCAGGAAGTCGTCGCTGCCTACAACATCAGTGAGTTACCATCTCTCTCTCAGAGCTTTCCCTGGAACCAGGTACTCGCTCCTCGAGGGCCTAATTCATTCCAGCTCCTGGGCTAATTCTATGAGACTATTGTGTGAGTGTTACCATCGAGATTCTATACTTGAACTCTGCATACCCTGCCTACTCACTATATTCAGTTTCTCTACAGCTCAGCCATCCTGGGATCGCTGTTCCAGTTATCTGAAGGACTACAGCCCAGCCGGGCGCTTCCAGCTCACTACTGCCACCTCTGGTGGTTCAATATCCTGTTTAATAAAAGAACTTGTGTGTGTCTGTCTCCAAACTCTGAGCCTGACCGGTGGTCCCTCTCAGGATCTTCCCCCCCGGGGGCGTGGTCATCTGCCACCGGCCCAAGGATCCACCCACAACTATCCCAAATAATAACACAAGGCCTGGTCCCAGCATAGAGGCCTGACCTGAGGCCTAGCCATGGTGCCAAGGCCTAGGTCTGGAGCTGGGGCTCAGCCCGAGGCCTGGTGCCATCACTGAGGCCTAGTCCTATCCTTGAAGACTTTTGCCCGAGTCTCCCTACATCTTTGTCTTTACCGGCACTTCACAAAATGATGCCATCTGTTTAGAAAATGCTCCAGAATAATCTCACTGTGGTACCTCCCTCCAGGTCCCAGAATACTCTGAATTTTTGTGGTACTATGCCTTCTTGATCTATGGAAAATAAAAATTCATCTCCATTATAAATAATAGTCCATACTCACCTTCTGTCATATTTTGGCCTTGGTTACCTATGGGCAGAATTATGCTGTTCTATCATTGCTTGTCACTTTGCACTACAGCATAATGTGTCCTATTAAAGAAAAAGGACCACCTGGAAACTTCTTCAATTATTATTCCATTCCATTTTAGTTCTGAAGGTGCAATAAATGAAATTGATTTACAGTGTTGTAAAGCCTTTCACCTAATTATCCTTTTCTTAGTAAGTGATAAAAAAGACTTGCTGTGTTCCAGGGCTGTTCAGACATCTGGGAAAGCAGCTGTCACAACAATAGGTGAGTTATGCTATGAGATAAGAAAGCTAAAGGCTAAAAGAATTGATCACGTGCATTCGACTTGGCTTATGATCATCACTTTTCTAGGAATACAGCTTCTGGATATCATGGTATGATCATGACTTCACTGGTGAGATATTCTTTTGATATTTAAAAATACCACAACAGATGCATACAGCATGGAATCACAGTAGCTTGCTAAAATCCTCTCTTTTGTGTTGGAAATTGTCCCTTATGCCTTCTGGAATAGAGTTACTTGGGTGGTTGCAATCCTAAAATTAGCATATATGTGCATAAGTAGCATGCATGCACACAAATCCTATTTTATAAATCTCGAGAGTACACGCATACTTGCAGTGTCACATGTAAATGTTAACAGGGAAAAGAAAGGACAGTTTAGGGGCATTTCATAGTGACATTTGAGCAGGTTCACATAAGTTGTAAGCAGTAAATGTGCTTATATTACAAAATTTGATGGTACATTTTACATCTGCTAATTAACACCCACAATTAAATTCAGATTTTTTTGTCTGTAGTTTTTCGGTGGGAGATCTTTGAAAACTGGTGGGGTTTTAGGGTGGTGCTGGAGGGTCTAGCTAAATTGGTGAAGGGGTTCTGGGTGAACTGGTGGACGTATCAATGAACTGGCGATTCCAAGTACACATGCAACTAAGTATTTTCATAATCATAGTAAGCACATACTTTATAAAATACCACCCTCCACGTTTAATTCTGGGTTATAGTGTGTGCATTTTTGCAGTTTTTGTGTGTGTACATTATAGATGTATAATTGTATAAAATGGGTAGAGAATTATATGTGTTCCTGCCTTATAAATATAAGCATGTATTGAAATTTAGATGCATGATAATGGGGCAGAAATACATGGTATTTTATAAACCATGAAGCTCTCGCCATGCAGTTTATAAAAAGTTTATAAAAAGTTTATTGTTTAGATTCGATTACATGTTATATCATTTAGGGTCTTTTTTTCTAGTTTATAAAAAGCTGGCATAAATCTCTGCAGACCCACTTTATGCATGCAAATAGGGGTAGATTTTCAAAGGGTTACGCACGCAAGATACGCGTGTAACTCCCGAAAACCTACCCCTGCGTGCACCGAGCCTATTTTGCATAGGCTCGGTGGCGCACGCAAGCCCTGGGACGCACGTATATCCCTGGGCTTTCCAAAATGGGCGGGCCGGGTGCAGGGGCAAGGGGGTGGTGGTGGTCCGGAGGCGGTCCCGCGTGTTCCGGCACAGTGGCCTGTGCTGGGGCATGGTGCGCCGGCAGCTGGCCGGCGCGCGTAACTCCTGAAAAAAAGGTAGGGGGTGGATTTAGGGGGTGAATTTAGGTTCCCTCCAAGGCCGCTCCGAAATCGGAGCGGCCTTGGAGGGAACTTTTTTTTCGATCCTGCCCACCTTTTCCTCCCTTCCCCTATCTAACCCACTCCCCAGCCCTAACTAAATCCACCCCCTACCTTTTTTTCAGGAGTTACGCGTGCCGGCCGGCTGCCGGCGCACTATGCCCCAGCACAGGCCACTGTGCCGGAACACGCGGCATGGATGGATGGAACAGGGAAAGCCATCCAACTTGGATGGAACAGGGAAAGCCATCGGGGCTCCCCTTGGGCTCGGCGCGCGCAAGGTGCACAAATGTGCACCCCCTTGCGCGCGCCAACCCCGGATTTTATAACATGTGCGCGGTAGTGCGCGCATGTTATAAAATCGGGTGTATATTTGTGCGCGCCAGGTAGCGCGTACAAATGTACCCCGCGCATGTAACATTTTAAATCTGCCCCATAGTGTACCACGGACAGTTTTGAAAAGTTGATCTCCCTAGGATTTTTTTATTTTGTAGAGAAAGGCTAAGCTATATGGCTTACTTCCAACCACATCCTGGGAGGTCGAAGGTAATAATATAATGTGACTAAGGATACCCCAAAATCTACCTCTATAGAAGAACCAAAACTAGCACATTTTTAACTAGTAACAAAGCTGAAATGAAAATCTTCATTTTGGTCCTATTAAAATTGATTTACATATTAAATAGTGGCCCATTCAGTCTGTGCACTTTACTTTTTGTCTTCTGTTTAGGGCTGTGAACTGGATAAAGCTAGGTATTTTCCTCTTTTGTCACCTTCCCTATTTTCTTTTACCTTTTATTTTTGATGTTATTATTGATTTGATTATTAATTTTAATTTTTTTTAGTATTATTTAATTATAATTCTGTTATTTTATACTTTTATTGTTCGATTTGTAAACCGTTGTGATGGTACTTCCAAATGACGGTATAGAAAAACTGTCAATTAAATAAATAAATAAATAAACACCTTTCTAGGGCAAGAGCGAAGGTTTCTACTTTCCCATTGTTTCTTTTGAATGTCTAAATAGGTAGTTATCTAATAGAAGAGGCATTAAGGGGCCTCTGTGCTAAAGGGTTTCTCCATTTTCTGTCTATGGGAAAAATGCTTAGAGCCTTAAGGGAGCTATTTTCAAATGTTCTGCTTTCAGACAAAGGATTTTTAAACACACAAACTCTGCCCCAGCTTTCAAAGCACTTTCCCTTTGCAACTTGCTATGAGTGTTAGGGCAGGGAACCCTTGGGCCGGCTGAGACAGATGATGTTGCACTGCAGGCTGCCCACAGTGGAGGTTGCAGCCAGCAAGCGGCGGAGGAGAGGTATTCCTGAGAAGGCTTTACCACTGGAAGCCCAAGATCCCCCCAGGAGGAGCCCGTAGGGATCTGGGCCTCTTGGACTTAGGTGTGATCCTCTGCAGCCGAGGATCAGGAGAGACATCACCCTCAGAAGCACGCGGTCCCCCCCGGGAGGAGCCCGTGAGGACCCGAGCCGCTGGGACTTAGGCGAAAACCTCCAGGCGAGTGAAACGCAGGATACCTGAAGAAGAGAAGAGGGTTGAAGCCGGAGTCCAGGGACGAACCAAGGTCGGAAGCCAGAAGTCAGATGCCAAAGACAAACCAGGAGCGGAAGCTGAAGCCGGAGTCAATGGAGGAAGCAAGGTCAGGAGCCAGAAGTCAGAAGCCGAAGACAAAACCAGAGACGGAATCTGAAGCCGGAGTCAAATGACGAAGCAAGGTCAGGAGCCAGAAGTCAGAAGCCGAAGACAAAACCAGAGACGGAATCTGAAGCCGGAGTCAAATGACGAAGCAAGGTCAGGAGCCAGAAGTCAGAAGCCGAAGACAAAACCAGAGACGGAAGCTGAAGCCGGACTTGATGGACAAAGCAGGGTCAGGAGTCAGAAGCCGAAGACAAACAGGAACCAGGAAACGCAACTAGAGACTCAAATGAGAGTGAACCTCGTTGCAAGGCGAGGTTTAGGCCAAGCTGCAGGGTTTAAATACCCTGCAGCGTTTGACGTCATCCGAGGGCGTCTTTTCCCTTTTCCTGCGCTGGCCCCTTTAAAGTTCAAGCCACCGCATGCGCGCGCACCTAGGGGGCAGGGCCAAGCGCGTCGGGTCGGCGGCGTCTCCCTCGCGAAGGGAGAGCCGCGGCAGGAGCCTGGTGGGGCCTAGACGGCCGAAGAGGAATTTGTGCGGGCCGGGCCGGCCCCGAGGTAGGTGGAGGGACCAGGGCACGGCCCGGGCCCGTAACAGTGAGTACAAAGTAACCACTGACTGTTCCACCTGCATTTTGTGCGGGTTATATTTTCTATAGAAAAGAACACATATAGACTTGACAATACAATCCATGTGCATTATTTGCCAGTCTCGTCCAAAATCTGCCACCCCGGGGACACCTTCGCTAAACGACGATACGTGGTGGTGCCAGTTTATAAATCACTATTTACGCACACAAATGGCTTTGAAAATTGAACTTCCCATGCATTAGCAGCACAGCAGATGACGGTAGATAGGGATCAATTAGGGCTCCGTGGCAGTGCTGTGCAGAGGACACAGGTTCGATTCTCAGTTCGGGTCCCTCCTCTGCTCCCCAGGTGAGGGGGAGGAAGTCTTTGTTGTTGCACAACAGTTGCAGGATTGCAAGGTTCATTGCCGAGGGCCGTTGCCACAGTGACTGAGCTAGGTGAGCTGGGAGGAGTTATAAAAATCCCTGGGTAGCTGTGACTGAAGTCTCATGGCACCGGGTCCCAGAAATGGTTCCAATTGCGCTGGAAGCCCAAAGAAGCAGGAAGAAATTACCAGGACTACGCCACGCCAAAAAAAGGTTAGGACTTAATAGCTCGCCTGGTCTACCCAGTTGTTCCTGTCTACAATCTAAGGGTAAATGTCAGCTGTCAGAAGAACGTACTTATTCACCTGACACACTCTTCTTCTTATCCTCGTTAGCTTTATTGTCTTCACTTTTTGGCCCTCTTGCTATACTTCTTCTATATCCTGTATTCTCTCTGTCCCTACAAAGGCCTCTGTTTCACCATACAGGCTTCTTCAGGGGAAAATATGGTTCAGAACTATTTAGTGAAGTGAAATCGATCTCTTATTGTTGATTGTACTCTATATTTCGACTTGCCAATTCAGTGTCTCAAGTCTTCAACTGTTGTTAATTAACAGCTTGCTAAATGCAGCATAATCATCTGTGAATTTCCAATGTCTTGTTAGCATGTTGGAAGCCTTTTCATGGCTCTTTGCTGAAACTGTATCAGGGGCAGACTTCAATGCCTCCTTGCAGTACAAACGCAGTGATGTTAGTGGCACATCAGGGCTTCCTGGTCTGGTGTTAAAGTCTCTTTCTGGCCAATCGGCTCTTAAATCACACACACACACACACACACACTCTCAGACACACACACACTCTTGCTTTCAGTGTGTGGGTGTATCTTTGTGTCTGAGAGTGAGAAAAGCACATATGTCTATCCGACAGAAAGATACCCATGTGCACACGTTTTCTGACACAGTGTGTGTAGGTGTCTTTCACTCAGACACAAAGGCACACTCTCTCTCTCTCTTTGACACACACATACATTCTATTTTTGGGCAGCTGCTACTGTACGCGCAGTGAGTGAGTTCTAGCACTGCCATATCATGATGTAAAGTTCTCTATTACTGCCAGTGCTCCCCCAGCCTTCAGCATCTGCCTCCCTTTCCCATCCCCAACCCTACTCAGTACCCCGTTCTCCAGGAGACTCACTGCACTGGTTCCACAGCCAGCTGCCCTTCTCAGAGCTCAGCCCAGCCACCTAAGGCAGAAGTCTCACCAACACAGCACAGGGCACTTCCTCCTGGCTCACCCCCTCTCTTTCTGAGGATGTGGCTCGTCTCCACTTCGTGTCCCCTCTTCCCCTGCCCCCCCCCCCCCCCCCCCCGCCATTCCAGCAGACTCCCATTGACGACACAGAGTCTGCTGCCTTTATGCATCCCCGGGTTCTGCTATGTCTACCTACTCCAGTGGAAGGGCGACCAGACGTGATCCATACTGTTCTTCTGGAGCATAAAAAAAAAGTAAACTTTAGCTGAGACTAGGGATAGCAACTGATCCAAAGCAGCACAGCTCCAGACAGAATCCTGCTTTCCCTCAAGGAGACAGCACAGCCAGGGGTGGTGCAAGGGTATTAGGCGCCAAAGGCATTCTTTACTGCCTTGCACCCTCCTGGTTGTGCCCTCACTATATGGAATTTAAAATTGCATGCAAACCCCAGTCGTTGTTTGATTTTAATATTCTTTCATTTTCTGAACTGGGAATGTAGTGGGCTCTATGCTATATTTTTGGCTTCCCTTCGGCCCCGTGGCGGGGCTGCTCCTGCTGCCTTCCTGCTTCAGTCCTTGCAGCTGGGAGCTGCTCCAGCGACCTGCCTTCACCCAGCTCCAGCCCAGGACTGCTCTGCTGCTTCCCTGGGCCCTCCACGTGGCTGAGGACGCCACCAGGGTTGCATACTTTCAGCTATGAAAATTCCCAGCACTTTGAAATACTGAGTGAAATCTTTGCCTGTGATATCTTCACACATACATCTGTTATTAATATCACCCCTTCCATTAGGGTCAAAATGGTAAAATATTCTCCTTTGCAAGGTGCTGACCTACCACTGGTGTAGACAGCCTGCTGGAACTGGTGCTGGACAGCCTGGGTGCAGGAGGGGCTCATTTATTAAAATTCAGTGCACCTATCTAGGAACCAAGTAGCCAGCAGGAGACAGACAACTATATAGAGGTAAGGAGGGGAGCTAAGTAGCTGAGGATTGTCTAATTTTGGGACTCATAGCTTAGGGCACAAGAACACTGCAATTCAGCAAGAGGTTTTAAAATTTAGTTTATTTTGGCTTTTTTCAAAAGACAGGCAAAGACAAGTGTTCTTGTGAGATGCAATCTGCCCTCTATCTGTAATAAGTAGCATCTCAATGAATTTCTGCCCTGCTCTGACTTATATAATTAAAATCCAACATTCTCGAAGCTTCCAGAAAAGTGTAACCGCCCACAAACACATGATACTGTTTGTCATGACATTCTATCCTGTATAGGAAATGCTTGTGAGGACCTCCCTCAACTAAGAATTCTTCTAACCCTGTTCCTCCTCCCAATGTAAACAAGTTCCTGTATCATACTGGCTTTGATGCAAGTATTCTCTTCTTGTCTTCTGTTGTTCTTCTTTGTTTATTGTAAACACCTCCCAGTCTGGGTCTTGAATAGAGCTTGGCACCAGGATTCATTCAAATTGGTTTCAGGTCATTGAAACCAATATCTGCAAGATAAAGGCTTGCATCCTGTTTTCCTGCAGAACGAGTATCCCTGCATTGTGAAGTAAATGTGGCCATTAAAATAGGCCTCTCTCCTTTTGTTGCCAGCAAATCTGTCTCAGAGATTCTCTGCAAGTCATTGATGCCTTCCTGGCCTGTAATTATAAGCTTTGCAGGATTTACCAGTTTCCCAACTCTTCTGCATCCGTTGAATCTGTGATAGTCAGAAAGTCTCTCAAAGTTCATTCACCTCTGACAGGCTAGTACAGCAGAGGAGTCTGGGTATTCTTGGTTATCTTACTCAGACATATTCTTCATTTCCCTCTATGGGACACCTTAAAATGGATAGGTGTCACATCAATCAGTCTTCGATGCTAAGCCATGACAGAGGAACTTAAAAGTGTAACCTAACCACTAACCTTGGTATTTATCAGGTGTAGTGCATAGGTGTATGTCCCTCTAGATTCCCAATTAATATGAAGGATGCTCCCACAAGCATTCACTAGTTAATCAAAAAATAACATCAAAACTAATTTCACTAGGTAACTATTAGCTCTATAATGGAGCTATACAGATACCTGCATTATAAAAAGGACCTACTTCATAATAACATGATCACATATGTTATCTTTCAGAATCAAGTAAGTACATAATAGTGGTATAACATGTAAAGATAAGTACACAGAGAGACCAGTATGAAAGTACTGTGTTTTTCATATGATACTAGGTATTCTGAGCAAATCTTTTCAATGAATACTGTTGTTATGAACAACTACCCAGGATAATATTCATTAAAATGGCAACTAGGGATATAATCAATGCACCTTACCAGAAAAGTAAAGAAACCAAT
Organism: Rhinatrema bivittatum; assembly: GCF_901001135.1. NCBI lineage: Eukaryota > Metazoa > Chordata > Amphibia > Gymnophiona > Rhinatrematidae > Rhinatrema > Rhinatrema bivittatum. The sequence continues at coordinate 591,442,438 of NC_042615.1, forward strand.
AACATAGAAGAAAACCAAGAATCTATAGAAAAACTCATACTGTGTTGTGCATACATGATGTAAAAGTGTTGCAAAGCATAAGACATATTCTAGTCATATGCTGTAGTGATGGAAGATCAAATACAAAAGCATATGCATGATAGGCAAAGGCATAGCAAAAGTCTGAAACATCATACTAATTCTGTAGGGTATTTATAGTGCTATCCAGTATTAGGACAACAACCTGTAGCAGTGAAAGCACTCACTGTATGGACAGTCCTCATTCACTTGTGACAGTCATATGTCTAAGAGATAATACAACTGTGTAGGGCAAGTATTAATTTTTTTAAGGTAGATGATGGCTAGTAATACTGCTTCGTCTTCAGATACTTCTAGGGGAAATGGGGCTCATACCCTTCTCAAATGATGGTAAGTCTAAATATATTGGGGATAATCATAACAATAAATGAAAGCTAACTCTGTGAGAAAGTCTTTAACATATTATGTAATCTAAAACAAACTAATGTACTTTGCAAAATTGATAAACCATCAGTGTAAGATTATACACAGGGAAGGAAGGAATGTCATATAAATAAAAGACAGAAATAAGGAAAATTATATCTTCCCCTTTGGAATCCTAAATAGAAACCCACTAGCTTATAAGTCACAGATAGAGTTTATAATGAAAGGACCAAAATAAAAAGAAAAGAACAATGAGCAATTAATATGCCGAAAGATATAGTAATAGAATGTTGCAAATCCCTATAGCAGAGCTCCTCATGTGTAAGGTATGTATTTGTTTCAAGGAGAACAGAAATCTTTGTGAAAGAGAGTGAAACAGTCATTAGGTAAAATCTAGTAAATAGTGTCATAAGAAAAGATATTCAAAAAAAGGTTCAGCAAAAACATTAGAATAAGAGATAGAATATTGAGATATTAAAGATCAACAAAGTGATTATCCTAAGTGCAAGCTGCAAAACCAAAGAATAGAAATAGCTTATAACTTAGGCTGGTGTGAAAGAGAAATATAAAGAGATCTCCCTCTTGAACCCTGAATTATCATATTTGAATCACAATGCAACACATCACCCTCTATGTGATCAAAGCAGCTTCCATAGATAAAGATAGGAAAACCTAGTACATATGCATTTAACTGAGTCTGCATATAAGTATTATAAAGTCTAAGACTGGAAAATATTACTTAACTTGGAACATACAAACTAATAAAAACAGCATCACTTCAAATAATATTATTAACTTGAACACCTAAGTGCTGACAGAGAATGAAAAAACCTAAATTCTGCATAAAGTCATTCCCACAAAACATAGAAAAAAGCAAATATCAGGTATAAATTGTAAGCCTTGCAGTCCATATAATATGTAAGAAAGTCTGTGACCATAATTTCTGCATTCAGGGCGTATATAGTTCGTTTAGTAGGATTCAGTGATGATGTCAAGGCAGAATCTCTTAGCTCCTTAGATTAGATGCATGTGTATGAATTCAAACCTAAATAAAAGTGCAACAAATCCGATTAAGTAGTAAGAAAATACTTTTATGTCACGTACTCCCTATATTTAATTCGCCAAATAATCCCCACATTATTTCAAAACATCATGCAATGGTCCAAACCACAAACATAAATACGCAAACTGTACATTAAAACATATATGTCACAGCACTGACCACATAATACATTCATTCATTCATTCCTCCTTGTACACATGTAACATAGAACAGACAACATGTCAAACGTTTGAGCTCAAAAAAGAAAAACGTATTTTAAAAAATATAAAAGAATTGGATCGATCCACAAAAGAAAACAAAAACTCAGAATGAAAATTAAAATAGATCTATTCAAAAAATTGAAAAGGAATCAAACTGGAAAAAACTGATCTTCATCTCCCATAGCATAGAGACAGATGCGCTTTGTGCTTTGGTACCCTGGAAAGAAATCTAATATATGACAGTTAATATAATGTTTAAAATGAAAATTAAAAATGACATTACAGGTTCTTTAAAAGTCAAACTACTGTTATACCTTAATTCAGCAAAAAAACAGTCATAAAGCTACTTTCCTTTCTCTGATGGTCCACCCCTAGGAGGCGCTGTCCCCTGTGATAAGAGCTACTTCCTTTTACAAATCTAAAATCTCTTTTTGTTTTCCTATGCTTGTAAACTCCTAACTCGCCTAAAGAAAAACTTAAAACAAACAACTTTACACTTAATTAGAAGTCATTCTATTTCCATCCAATATACATATGTTCCACAAAGTTCTTACTACCAAATCCTGCAAATACCCTAAATAGAAATACGAATCATTTCCAAAAGCACAGACATATCAGCTAGGAGTCCAGAAGTCTGCAAAATAAAAGGATGGCACAGACTAATATGCATTAACCAAAAGTTTTTCTTACTGGCATATAAATAGATAATAGGCATTGCTGCTTAACTCTCTGCTGTTCACCGTCTCACAATCTTTCTCCTTTACATATCATCTAACCAGTCCACAATACAAACATGTAATACCTGAACTCCCATCAAAATAAACCACCTAATTCATTCCCTTACGTCTAAAAGTTAGCAGCTAGTGAGATATAATCAAAACTAAGAACTAACGTACTTAACACATATTGCCGCAGAAAGGTCATGCATATTAGTGCCGTCCGTTTATTTCTGACCTGTGTTTAATTTAAATTAAATCATACCTTCACACAATTTTAATGCAACCTACTTATATCTTTTCTCTCCTTTTACCCAAAACAGTCTAAATTTCTCAGCATACAGCCTTCTGCATATTCCTTAATCTCTTCCCTCTTTAACATTACGTCATCTCTCATCCCTAATATTCACTTTCCCCATACTTTCAACACAAATTTCTGTTTTCACATTAAACAGATCAATTCATTAGTCCCTCTTCTATCACCTTTGCACTTTGTCCTATAACATACTTAAACCTCAAACCTCTCAGCAGAACTGTAAAATCCATTTTAAAAGTGACTCACTCCCAGGTGTTTTTTTTCCTTTCTTCTCAACCACATTCCTAAGGGGGGGGGGTTCACCTCCTTTCCCGCCAAACAACTGTTACCCTCAATGCATAGGTTTGTTAAGTGATAAAACCCTTAAACAAATCATTTCATTAAAATAAAGTTGCTCTCTTGTAGTATATCTATAGATTGTTTTCCTTTCTATCTCTCTGCCTATACCCCTGACCAAAGAACAAAACCATACATCCCTCTCCAATGATAAATCAAATCTAATTATGAATGACTTTAAATAAACACAAGTTCATGCTTTCGTTCTTACCAAATGAAATGAAACACAATGCACAATAAACTCTCGGTAATCACACAATTCTAAAAACTTAGATGCAAATATGAGCATCTCTGCATTAATGGTAGGAAATAAAACCAAAAACTAAAAAGCTTACTGGGCTGGTTATTCTTTTTCTACGTTTACAGTGAACATAAGAGTCCTTGTGGCCAGCCATGGCTACATCAGTCAGCCCTGTACCTTGAGGGGGAGAGGGGAGAAGCAAAACACCAAAAAACTGAAAAACTTCATTTCTCTGGTTAATGATACCCTAACAGCAATCACGCATTAACTCCAAAGCAAACTTAAATATGAACTGATAACAATAAATCTCATAGACTAAAATAAACTGGAGACATTTATGTACCTCTAATCACAGACAGCTATAAACTATAATATCCAGCCATGCAGTTTCTAGTTTTAAAAGCACCGCATTTGTTTTTGTTTAACAACTAAACTTTGGTAAAAATCCACTAAACGAAAAACACCTTATCATACTAATTATAAAACTTTCAACGTACCAATTGTATCTTATTCCCTCTTTCTCCTTCTGAATCTACACACTTACAACAGCCGCTCCCCCGATGTAAAGTAAAAGTGAAAGTGAAACTGCTTGAGCGCAAGCCATGCGGTCTAAGAACAAAAGACCCCAGACTGACTAGTGCTGGCTACCCCTCTGTTTTTCAACTGTTCAATCTGAAAATACCAGAACTTAAGTTAGATTTTAATCAAATCATCAACTCATGTCCTGTCTCCCTAACATATATTAAAGAACATTGTGCAAAAAGTATTCTAAACCTGATATAACACACAAGCTATATACACTGTACAACAAATAAAATAAAAACATTGCTACTTACAGATTTTTCCTTTTTTTTTTTTTTTTTCTTGTTACATACTCACAAAATAGATCCAACTTCATTCCACATCTGCTCTGAACTCATAATTCTCCGGGATAAACCTCCAGTCCACCTGGGTAACGCAATCTTTGAACGGCAAGCCATATTTTACCCTTCAAGAACCTAGTATTACCTTCGTCCGCCAAAAGCAATACTACAGCTTATTAATAATTAATAATTAATAATAACAACAGTTATTAGAGTCCCACCTGGGGTGCCAAAATGTCTAATTTTGGGACTCATAGCTTAGGGCACAAGAACACTGCAATTCAGCAAGAGGTTTTAAAATTTAGTTTATTTTGGCTTTTTTCAAAAGACAGGCAAAGACAAGTGTTCTTGTGAGATGCAATCTGCCCTCTATCTGTAATAAGTAGCATCTCAATGAATTTCTGCCCTGCTCTGACTTATATAATTAAAATCCAACATTCTCGAAGCTTCCAGAAAAGTGTAACCGCCCACAAACACATGATACTGTTTGTCATGACATTCTATCCTGTATAGGAAATGCTTGTGAGGACCTCCCTCAACTAAGAATTCTTCTAACCCTGTTCCTCCTCCCAATGTAAACAAGTTCCTGTATCATACTGGCTTTGATGCAAGTATTCTCTTCTTGTCTTCTGTTGTTCTTCTTTGTTTATTGTAAACACCTCCCAGTCTGGGTCTTGAATAGAGCTTGGCACCAGGATTCATTCAAATTGGTTTCAGGTCATTGAAACCAATATCTGCAAGATAAAGGCTTGCATCCTGTTTTCCTGCAGAACGAGTATCCCTGCATTGTGAAGTAAATGTGGCCATTAAAATAGGCCTCTCTCCTTTTGTTGCCAGCAAATCTGTCTCAGAGATTCTCTGCAAGTCATTGATGCCTTCCTGGCCTGTAATTATAAGCTTTGCAGGATTTACCAGTTTCCCAACTCTTCTGCATCCGTTGAATCTGTGATAGTCAGAAAGTCTCTCAAAGTTCATTCACCTCTGACAGGCTAGTACAGCAGAGGAGTCTGGGTATTCTTGGTTATCTTACTCAGACATATTCTTCATGATCTGGAATGGATATGGGTCAGGACAGGAGCCACCTGGCCAAAGTTACTCTGACCAGCAGGTCAATCACCTCTGGTGAAAAGAATGGGCTGCAGGTGCTGCTGGCTAGAAGCCACAGTGGTAGAACTGGCCAGCAGCCACAGTGACAGAAGCAGACGGGCTGATGTTTCATCCCCTCCATCTGACTCTTCCTCCCAGTTCTCAATCTTCCTTTCACATCCTCCCACCCAGCTTGTCATCTGCCACCTCACCTCTCTCCTCCCTAACTCATCCTGTTTCCAATTCTCCCCTCTCTTCTTGATGTTTCTCTTCATTTTCATCCTCTTTCTCTATCCCATCATATTGCTCCCTCTATCCCCATTCCTTGCACAACATCTCCGGAATCTCCACGCCTTCCCCACCTGCTACCCCATTTAATTCATAGTTTTCTCCTTCTACATTCCCAGCTCCAGTCACTGCTGGGTTCTCTCTACTCTCACTAATTCCAGCTTGATCCCAGGTCCTTTCCCCCTTCAAGTTCAATCCTAGGTCCATTCTTTCCTCATCTCTTCACCCTCCCCATCCAGCTCAATCTTAGGTCCTTTTCTCCTCTCCCTCTCTCTCCACATGGAAATACAGCAGAGGATTCACTGTGCAAATGACTTCCCCCATCACTTCTTTCTAGCTTGTAGCATCCTCAACCTTTCCCCCCCTCAGCTTGAGTTACATAGTATCATTGTAACAATGACTGTACATTTTGACATTGAATCCCAACTGTCAAATCCTCAACCAGTCTTCAAGGTTTCTTAAATCACTTCTCATTTTCTCTACTCCTTCAGGCATGTCCACTCTGTTGCAGATCTTAGTATCATCCGCAAATAGATAAATTTTACTTTCTAGCCCTTCCGCAATGTTTCTCACAAAGATATTGAACAGAACTGGTTTCAAAACCGATCCCTGACGCACTCCACTTAACACCAATCATTCTTAAGAGTAGGTTCCATTTACCATTACACTGTCTCTTGTCAGTCAAACAGTTTGCAATCTATGCCACTACCTTGGCACCCACTCTCAAGCTTCGAGACTTCTATGTGGGACCGTATCAAAAGCTTTACTAAATATCCAAGTAAATAACACTGATCACTCTTCCCTGATCCAATTCTCTAGTCACCTGTTACGTTGGAGGTGGACCCTTGGACCGAGGTGGGGGTTGGCGCAACTGGTCCCCACCGTCGGTAGGCGGAGTGACTAGAGGACAGAGGCCGCTGGAGCTTCACCTATACCAGCCCTCATTCCCCTCGGGTTGAGCCTTTGGGTGCCGATGCCAGAAGGACTTAGGTGGGTCTCGAGGTTAATTAGACATGAGAAGAGATTCAGCCCAGAGACAACAGCCGGTAGCAAATGGAAGATATGGCAAGCAACATAGAGTTCCAGAAACAGGTAAGTCTGAAGCATAGTCGTTCAAAGCAAGAGTCAGCGAACGGAAAAGGCAGGCATGGTCAGGTGTAGCGGAGGTCCGGGGCTGGAGAGAAGCTAAAGAGTAGTCAGGTATAGCGGAGGTCCAGGACTGGAGAGAAGCTGAAGAGTAGTCAGGCGTAGTGGAGGTCCATGGCTGGAGAGAAGCTGAAGAGTAGTCAGGCATAGCGGAGGTCCGGGGCTGGAGAGAGTCACAGGTAAGGCAGGAAATCCGGAAACGGGAGCCCAAGGCAAACGAGGCTAGGAGGCCAGTTGCGAAGGCAATTAGTGAGAGCCGGATCTGGCCTTAAATACCAGGCCTCGTGACGTCACTACAGGTAGGGCCAGCAGTCTTAGCATGCCATGGGCCCTTTAAATATTCCAGAGAGGCGCGCGCATGCACATGGGAAGGCAGGCCAGCCCAGGAAGCGGCGGCGTCTCTGCCGTGCCACAAAAGAGCCAACCGCCGACAAGGCTGCCGCAAAGGAGGCAGCACTGGAGGCGTTCTCCCCCATACCAGAAAGAACCGGAGCCCATCCTCGTGATCGGCAGAAGGTGAGGAAGGCCGGCCATGGGTACCGTAGCCAGCCGACATAACATCACCCAATCAAAACAATCAATCAGATTTGTCTGACAGGACCTTCCCCCGATGAATCCATGCTGCCTCGAGTTGAGCAACCCACCAAATTGTGGATTGTTTACTATCCTTTCCTTCAGTAGAGTCTCCATTAATTTTCCCACTACCAAGATAAGGCTAACTGGCCTCTAGTTTCCAGCCTTCTCTCTGCTCCTACTCTTGTGAAGCAGGGACACCATCACCTTTCATCAATCTCGCAACACTATTGGATCGGCCAGCTGATCTCTTGAGTTCCCTCAGTTTCCTGGGATGTACCTCTTCCAGCCCCTTAGCCTTGTCCACTTTCAGTTTTCCTATCTCTTTCCATATATTCTCTTCTGTAAACAGAGTTTCGCCTACTCCACCCCCATTTATGGTTTTGTCAACCAGTGACAGTCCATCTCCAGGGTCTTTAGTGAACACTGAACTGAAGTATTTATTTAATATTTCTGTCATTTCTTCATTTCTCTCCACACATTGATCTTTGTCACCTTTCAATTTCTCTCTACCACATCTGACCTTTCTCCTTTCTCAGATATATCTGAAAAATGTTTTCTCACCTCGCTTTAGATCTTTGACAATCCTTTCTTCCACCTGACCTTTTGCTTTCTGTTGTTACACCTCTCTCATTTTCTTCCAGTCTTCTAGTTCTAACGCCAGATATGTACCCATTTCGACAAAGTCCATATTTTTGAAATTCAAAACTTGGGTCTTCGTGTGACCGATTTGTATCCTATATGTGATATCAAACCATACTGATTGATGATCACTGGTTCTCAGGTGGGCACCCACCCGGACATTAGAGACATTATCCGCATTAATGAGCACTAGATCGAGTATAACTTCCTCCCTTATGGGTTTCATTACAATTTGTTTGAACAGAGTTCCTTGCAGGGCATCCACTATCTCTCTACTTCTGGTAAATTCTACAGAAGGGACTATCCAGTCTATATCCAGCAGGTTAAAATCTCCAACAAGCAACACTTTTCTCTTCTTTCCCACCTTTTGGATGTCTTCGACCAGATCTCTGTCTAGTTCTTCTGTTTGAAGAAGATCGGTAATCACCAAGGAATTTATTAGTACAATCCATCATAAAAAGCCCGACTCAGGCCGAGTTTCGCTCAATTCAGAGCTGAGTATAAGGTGGTCACCTTGAAATCATATATTTTAGAAATCAGCTTGATGTATATCCTTGAGCTGTTAGACCATGATAACGGTGTTTGCCTATTTGCAGCAACTCATGCGCATTCAATGTCCTTTAAATCCATGTATTGTGCTAAAAATACACTGTATGAGCAGATTTTTTTATAAAAACACCGGTGCTTGTCCATTAACAACTGTTCATGTAGATTCCTTTATTTAACATCTGTGTTGTAAAATTTGAATATTGTGAGACAAAAGCTCTGTAACCACTGCTTGCCAACCGGATGTAAACCTATGCAAGCTTATGGTAGCATCTGCTGTGCCATACAGGTCAACCCCATACCTAGTATCCCAAACCGTCAAAGTCAGGGCCCTTGTTGGTTGCTGTCTGAGTCCAATTCCCTGTTACCTCTTGCCGTTGAGGCAAAGAGCAATGTTGGAGTTACATCAAAAGTATCAGGCATATTGGTTAAGGGTAGTATCAGCTGCATCAGCAAGTTACCTCCATGCTTATTTGTTCTCCCCCATGCTTATTTCTTTTCCCAGACCATAAAATTCAATGTCTTGGTGGTTGCTGTCTGAATTTAATTCCCCTTTTCCCCTTTTCCTCATTTCCCCTTGCCATTAAAGCAGAGATCAATAAAGGAATTGCATCAGAGAGCAATAATGGAGTTCAACAGTATAAAGGTGTATTGGATAAGGGTAGTAACCACCACACCAGCAAGTTACCCCCTGCATTCTTTTCTTCATTTCCATCCTCTAACCTTTAGGGATCCACAGTGTTTATCCCATGCCCCTTTGAAATCTTTCACCGTTTTCATCTTCACCCCTTCTTCTGGAAGGGCATTCCAAGCATCTACCACCCTCTCCATGAAGAAATATTTCCTGACGTTGGTTCTGAATCATCATCCCTGGAGTTTCATTACGTGACCTCTAGTTCTATTGATTTCTTTCTAATGGAAAAGGTTTGCCGATTATGCATCATTAAAACCTTTCAGATATCTGAAGGTCTGTATCATATCCCCCCTGCACCTCCTCTCCTCCTGGGTTTACATATTTAGGTCCTTCAGTCTCTCCTCATAAGTCATTTGATGGAGACCCCCCACCATTTTTGTCACCCTTCTCTGGACTGCCTCCATCCTGTCTCTATCCCTTTTGAGATACATGTTGCAGATCTTAGTGTCATCCCTTCTGCAATATCCCTCAAAAGGGCATCCACTAACTCTCTTCTTCTGGTAGATACCACAGAAGGGATTCTCTAGTCTATGTCCGGCAGATCAAAGTCTCCAACAATCAACACTTCTCTTTTCTTTCCCACCTTTTGGATGTCTTTGACCAAATCTCTATCTAGTTCTTCCATTTGAGTCGGAGGCCTATAAACCACACCAGGAAAAATGGATGCACCATCATCTTTTTTTAGGATGGCCCATAATGCTACTTGTCTACCCCACATTCCTTGCAGTTCAGTTGCTTGAATATCGTTTTGGACATATAGAGCTACTCCTCCCCATTTTCTGTCCTCTCTGTCCTTCCTTAACAAGTTATAGCCCGGTATGGCCATATCCCAATCATGAGAGCCCATGAACCATGCCTCAGTGAAAGCAGCAATGTCCAAGTCTGCACTACCATTAGGGCTTGCAGGTCTGGGATTTTATTGCCCAAACTACCAGCATTTGTAGTCATAGTTTTCAAATTGTTCTCCCTTGATTTGTTGCACTTCCTAGTCACCATTTCTGCTTTTTTAAGCTGATTGATTTTGTTATTTTCTCCTCCCACTTCCTGTATTGCTTGGAGGTGACATGTCAATTTCATTAGCCATCTCCTGTCACTGCCATTCTTATCATGTTTCCTAGATTTTGGAAATATGTTTGCACTGCATGGATACCATTTCTCTCGAGGTCAGTGATCCCCAGATGGATGATAACATTGATATCAAAGTTCCTACTTTCTTCTTCAATGACTTGGACTATCTGGTTTGCATTTCTACTTGCTGAGGATCCTGGAATGCATTTAACTGTTGTGTCACCATCAAAATGTGCCCCTAAATTGGTTCCTCTGATGACTGAGTCTCCAGCAGAAGCAGCTTTTTTTATGACATTTGATTCTGTTGAAGGGCTTCTGGTTGCATTTGGTGAATTTACTTTTAGAAATAACTTCAATATCTGTTCCTGAAGTTTCTTCAAGCTCCAATGCAGAAAACGCATTATGCATTATGTGGGGAGAGTGAGTGTTTCTTCATCACAGGCCTTATTCTACCAGAGCCCACTGTTATCTAATTGTTCCTGGGTTTTTGAATCCTGGATGTCGGACATCTCTGTGGGAGTGGGGGTTGATGCACAGGATGCTGTAAAGATGGAGAAGGTGGGTGTCTGTTTATCACATGTCTTGTTCTACCAGAGCCCACTGTAAACCATTTTTTCCTGGGTTTCTGCAACCTCTATGAGAGATGGACGAGAGATATTGAATAGCTCAAGGAAGGGCAGTTTAATTGAAACCTAGACAATTCCTCCCTTAGATGAATCAGCTCTATTTTAATTGCAGACAGCTAAAGGCAAAAGGGAAAACCTTTGATTCTCCAAATGGTAGGTCTTGGGACATGAGCACCACAATTGTTGCATTGAATGAAAGATATTTTGTTAATTTATTTCTAATTCCTTAAATCATATAGATTAGATAAGGTAAAATGTAGGCTCTAGCAAAGATTTTTAATAGGTATTTTATATAAAACTAAAAGTATTAATGTTAAAATCATGAGAGGTCTAGAATGGGTAGATGTGAATCGGTTATTTACTCTTTCGGATAGTAGAAAGACTAGGGGACACTCCATGAAGTTAGCATGGGGCACATTTTAAACTAATCGGAGAAAGTTCTTTTTTACTCAACGCACAATTAAACTCTGGAATTTGTTGCCAGAGAATGTGGTTCGTGCAGTTAGTATAGCTGTGTTTAAAAAAGGATTGGATAAGTTCTTGGAGGAGAAGTCCATTACCTGCTATTAAGTTCACTTAGAGAATAGCCACTGCCATTAGCAATGGTTACATGGAATAGACTTAGTTTTTGGGTACTTGCCAGGTTCTTATGGCCTGGATTGGCCACTGTTGGAAACAGGATGCTGGGCTTGATGGACCCTTGGTCTGACCCAGTATGGCATTTTCTTATGTTCTTATGTTCTTATATGAAAACCAATTTTACAAGCAATATGACAGTTTAAGTTTTTATTATCTGAGCTGTAAGGAACTACTATGTAATGGGAGATGAAGTAATTGAAGCTAATTAACTAGGAATCCAGGGAGGACTATATAAGAAAAGTAAACTCAGGGGTGGGTGGGTAGAGGGGTAGGGAGGGAGGGAACTAAACAGTTGAGCTTACTAAAGAGTTTTATTAATTTAGACTGTTAACCTAGCAGGAGGAGGACTCAGGTAAACAGCTCAGCCTCTCAGCCAGGTCACCATGTGTTTTGAAATTCTGCCTCTAACTAGATTAAGGCTACCTCCAGCTGTGCAATAGTTTCAAATCACACCCAAATATCTAGTAGATCTAGTGCTCTGGGTTCCTCACTTAGGGCCTGATGCAATAAAAAGCGCGGAAAGCGGGCGCTGACAAGTCAGCGTCTGCTTTCCTAATGTGCACACGGTGCCCACAAGGAGGGCGCCATGCAATACCCAAATTAGGGGGTTGTGCTAGCAAGGAGGTGCTAGGGTCACTTGCGCAACCTTAGCACCTCCTTGCTAACGCGACCCCGCTGTGGCTGCCATTTATGAAGACCGACAGCGGTAAACTCGGTGATGGTTTTCATAACCGGCCGTCTGCCAGTAATGAAAATGGCTGCCGATAAACTCGGCATCCGTTTTCTTTACTGGCAGATGGCCGGTTATGAAAACCGACGCCGAGTTTACCGACGTTGGTCTTCTTAACTCGGCGATCTGCCGAGGGTTTTTTTTTTACTTAAGAAAAGTACAGAAAAACAGTTTTCTCTGCTTTTCTGTACTTCTTTTACCTGCGCTCAGCTATTAACACCTGCTTTGTGTTCACTCCGTGTCCGACACAGGTTAAATAGGCGCTAATCCCCCTATTGCATTAGGGGGTGGATTAGCGCCTATTTAACCTGTGTCAGAGTGCGGGTTATACAGTGTGCTCGGCTGGCCAATCTCGGCTGGCCAATCCCATGGGCCTATCAGCCTCTATGGTACCCAAAGCATCGTTGGCGCTCCCTGCACCTCCTCGATACAACGGGGACCCACGCTCCTGTCATGGCTTCCTCAACCAGTGCTTCATGCAATTTGCACTGCAACCCTCTTTGTTCCCGAAGGAAACCACCAAAGTGACCTTCATCCTTTCCCACCTAGAAGGAAAGGCTCTTGCATGGGCCTCTCCATTGTGGGAATGCTCTGATCCCATGTTTTCCAAGCTATCTGAGTTTGTTGCTCTCTTCAAGAAGACCTTCAGAGACCCAGGCCACCAAGCTGAAGCCAGCCATAATCTGCTCCATCTCCGTCAAGGTTTACGGATCCTCTCTGCGTATATGGTGGAATTCAGGACCCTTGCTACTGAGCTCGGGAGGCAAGAAGATTGTCTGCAAGCCATCTTCCTAGATGGACTCTCCAGTGCTCTCAAAGATGAACTCTCCATCCGTGAGACTCCCATGTCTCTAGAGGACCTGATTTCCCTCACCGGGAAGATCGACCATCGACTCCGACAAAGGTGCCAAGAAGTAAAGGCTTCCCACTCTCCTACACCGTGTCCCACGCGTGTCCAGAGTCCTCCAGCCAAGATTCCATCACTGCCACCTCCTCCTGTGGTGGAACTCATGGAGGTGAACCATGGGCGACTGTCTCTGACCGAAGGAGGAAGGAGGGTCTTTGCCTTTACTGTGGTGCTTCCGGACATCTTCGGCAGTACTGTCTGGTCCATCCGGAAAACTGCAACGTCTGAGTCTGGCGGGGGTCCCGAGCTCAGGCGCTACTGTCACCAGCCCCCAACTCCTGCTTCCAGTCTCTCTGGGCATCGAGGCCCACTCCTTCGCCACCATTGCTCTTGTCGATACATGAGCAAGTGGCAGCTTCATCATGGATGACATTGTCAAGCTTCTGAACATTCCTCTCCAGCCATTAGATGTGAGCCCTCGCATCGCCTCCATTCAAGGAGAACATCTTCCAGGGCTCATCACACATCAAACAGTGGCTGTCCGTCTTACTGTGGGCACTCTCCACGAGGAGGAGATGTCCTTCTATGTGTTAAAACGTTCCACACATCCAGTCATCCTGGAGCTGCCCTGGCTCCAGGTCCACGAATCCAAGTTCGATTGGCATTCCCTGCAGTTTGTGCAGTGGGGTTCCAAATGCCAGAAGACATGTCTATGTCAATTATCTCCAGCTCTCTCTGTCTTGAAGTCTACCACCCTATCTGGTTTGCCTACCCAGTATGCTGAGTTCAAAGACGTCTTCTCAAAGTAGAAGGCGGACACCTTGCCTCCACTACGTAAGTTGAATTGCCCTATAGAACTTCTGCCGGGCACGAAGCCTCCCAAGGGCAGAACTTATCCATTGTCTCATCCAGAAACCCTAGCCATGTCTGAGTATATCAAAAAGAACCTAGAAAAAGGGTTCATTTGACCCTCCGATTCTCCCGCTGGAGCAGGCTTTTTCTTCGTCAAGAAAAAGGACAGTGGTTTACGCCCTTGTATTGACTACAGAGGGCTCAATGCCATAACCTGAAAAGACCGGTACCCCCTGCCCCTTTTCAGTGAGCTGTTTGACCACCATCAAGGGGCACGGATCTTCACCAAGTTGGATCTGAGGGATGCGTACAATCTGGTACACATCCAACCTGAAGATATCTGGAAAACCACATTCAAAACGAGGGATGGTCACTATGAATATACCGTGATGCCCTTTGGGCTATGCAATGTCCCAGTGGTCTTTCAACGCCTTATGAATGAAATACTCCGTCGGTGTCGAGGCAGATGGGAATACCTCTTAGCCTGAGAGAGTTATGGGGCCGAGGAGAACTCATGGGAACCATCCCATAACATTCTTGATAAAGAGCTCCTCAGGACTTTCCACAGGACCTATCCTGAAAAGCCATAGACCGTAGAGGGAGGCATAGAAGGGGGATACTGTTGCACGCCCCGTCCGCGCCAGGCCCACGCACGGGCCTGCTCACCTCGCTATCTCCTCTGCAGGTCATGGGTCAGCCTTCCCAGCGGCAGCTGTGAGCACCTCCAGGCCTCAGTGTCCCGCGGCGGCGGTTGCTGGGCCTTCCACTGCGCACCAGGCCTCATGCCGGAGTTTGGCATCCTCAGTGGTGTTGGCCACGCCCCTATGCACACGCGTACTGCCTGGCCTCTTGTATGGCCAGGGGTGGGTTCTAGCTCCGTGGCACACCCTGATTGAACGTACGATGTAAGGAAGTCCCTGCCTGCACTTCCTTGCCTTAGCAATCGGGTCGGCACTGTAAGTGTACTAGTTTGCCTCCACATTCACAGTCTTGTTCCAGCCTTGTACCACTGTCCTACTGTTCCAGAGTCCTACTGTTCCGGCGTCCGTCTGTCCTGTCGCCCCAGGTAGTACCTTCAGACTGTCTCTCTGGTACTGACCTCGGCCTGCTCCTTGACCATTCTGCTCGCTGCCTGGATCTTGACTTCTGCCTGCCTTGTGACCTCATATGACCTCTGGAACCTGACCCCTGCTTCGTTGACTACTCCTCGGACTGATCCTTGGATTCTGACCCCGGCTGCCATTGACCACGCCTCCTGATTCTGGCTTGTACCTTGCCTTGTCATCGCCTACGCTGTACTGGCCTTCCTTGGTTCTCCAGACCTACAGCCTAGTGACCGACCACGCTCCCTTGCTACTTGTGGGAACGCCTCTCTACTACCTCTCCTGGAGACCCTGCAAGGCCCACCTAAGTCCAAGCAGCCTGGGTCCCTACAGGCTCCACCCAGGGGAACCGCAGTCTTCCAGTGGTGAAACTCATCCTAGCTTCTATCTCCTTCTGTGCTCTGCCCCCTGGGGGTAGGTGCTTCCTGGTCCCTACCAGGGAGCCGTTCTCCACTGCTCCAGGACAAGGGTCCACCTCCAAGCGCAACAGTTAAAGCCAAGCAGGAAGGTTTCAGATTTCTTCCAATTGACCTTATAACCAGCCAGGTTTTCAAAATGCCTCAGTACAGTTAATCAACAATCGCGCATGCAGTTTTGCATACACTGCTTGTATCCAGGAGATAAATGTATCTGGTATTTTAGCATTTCTCAACACTGCGAAAAGGAACCCCCAAGATAACATATCAAAGGCCTTTTCCATGTCAAGTGAAACCACCACACCTGACTTACATGATACCCTGGCCATGTGTAAAAGGTTAAATAATCTTCTAGTGTTAGAAGTAGACACTCTTCCTTTAACAAAGCCCATTTGATCTCTGTGTATGAGCAAAGGCAAAACTGTCTTTAGCTAAGTCTACAACACCTTGGCAAAAGTCTTTAAGTCTGAATTTAATAACGAAATAGGCTGGTACAATCTACAATCTATCTCACCTTTCCCCTTTTTATGTAGCAAGGAAATAAAAGCATCTTCTAAATCTCCCAATGACTCTTCATGCTTGCCCACCTGATTATACAACCTCATGAAATAGAGGGCCAACTTTAGCAAATACCTCTTGTACAAATCAATTGGACAGCCATCAGGCCCCGGGCACTTCCCCACCAGGAGTGTTGTAACTGCATCTTGTACCTCTTGCAGAGATAAGAGGGCAGACAAGGCATCCTGCTGGGTCTCTGTTAAAGAAGGCAACCCCAATGAGTCAAGGAACCACGTGATGCAATCAGTCTCTGCCAGTGATGGGTCCGAGAATAGTTCCGTATAATAATTCCAAAAGAATGTTTCAATATCCTCAGGTTTAGCCGAAGGAAGCCCATAGATGTTTTCAATGAAACAATGTGAGAGTTACCCTGTTTCCTCTTCATCGCCCTAGCCAGAAAAGCTCCTGGTCTATCATCATGTTTGTAAAATTGTAACTGTGTATAGCACAGAGCTCTATATTAATTACATCAAGAACCTGTAGGTCTTTTTGCACTGCCTCTAATGTCCTATACATTTTGGGAGAACAATCCTGTTTATGCTGTTTCTCTAGTTTACAAATTTCAATCACAAACAGGGACCTACTTTTTTCCCTCTTGCTCTTCAGATGACTCGCATAATTAATTAAAGGTTTTCCAATAAAGCACTGAGGAATAATCACCTACTGGATTGCCTTGATCATATTCAGATACTGTTTTTTGCAGCAACTCAGGGAAATCTTTATGTCCCACTAGGGAAGAATTGTGCCACCAATTGAATCCTGGTGGGCGAAAAGCTCGCAAAGAAAACTCAATCTCAACAGAGTTGTGATCAAATATCACACTAGAAAGTATTGTACAATCCTTACTTTGGGCCAGAAGATTAGCAGTACACAAAAAACTGTACAAGTTGTGCCTGGAGGAATAAAAGGTTAAATTCCGCTCAGAAGGGGTGACAGTGACGCCATACGTCAGCCAGATTTAGGGAGTCCAAAAACTGTTTATGACGGCTGCAGCTGTGAACCAGATGCACCACCTGATATCTTAGCCCCCGGGCACATACATTCATTCCAATCTCCTCCCATGAGTGTCCGATCTAAACCAAAAGAAATTAGGGTCTCAGCTAGCAGTTTATAAAATTCTGGCTTATCCTGATTAGGCCCATACACATTTACCAGGGTAAATTTTACTGAATACAATGAACATTCCACTATCACATATCTCCCTTGGGAGTCACTTGATATCTGTGCATCTTCAATGTTAAATTTTTGACAACAAGCACACAGACACCCCCTACTCCGAGAGTTATATAAAGAGTAGCCAACTTTTCCAACCCAACCACCCACCAATTTATTATGCTCCACATCAGTTACATGTGTCACCTGCAACAGCAAAAGCTGAACTCCCCTGCTGCCTTGCAAACTGCAAAACACACTTATGCTTAATTGGCAAGGAAATACCTCTAACATTAAAGGAGTCACACCAAACCAACCCCATCTAATCTCTCTTCAGGGTAAATAAAAACACAAGTGCTAATGCAGTCACAGAAGAACCGCATGCACCTGCTTGCCAACAGTGTTATAATCTGTAATTTATTCACAACACTTTCTGTCTGCTTAAAAGGACAATGCAATTTTTTATCGCTATGTATGAATACAAATCCTGCCTAAGACTGCCATTTAAACCCACTCACATTATGCAACCCTTTTTCCCAAAATATTCCCCCTTGATTCCAACCCCAACTACAAGCATATTTCCACAAACCTCGCTCCCCAAAACAGCCGGTATCTCCTACCAACCCAAAAAGGAAACCGGATCTGAACTCTCCTCCCTCCCGTACAGCTAAAACCCAACTTATCCCAACCAACCTGTTTGCCCCCAGGTAGGAGAAAACTCGGGACCTGGCGGCAGCAAATAGCACTAATACCCCAAAACATCCCCCCCAAACAACACCCCCCCCCCAAACAACCTTAAACAGTAAACTCGAGAGAGTAGATCGCAAGGACAAAAAAATTAAAGATAACAAAAAATGCCATGAAAATAAAAGAAAAAATTTAACACTAAAAGAACACCCCCCCCCCCCCCCCAGTCCCCAAAATATAAGTACTGGAAGCACTAAAACACCCGAGGGAGTAGGGGACTGCCAGTTCCATCTCCACCATTTTCACATGACACGAGGGTAAGTCCACACCATTACGTTCAATGTACAATGTAAATGCCATCCATACAGGCCCCCACCCCTGATATCCTCTACACAGCCATCAGCCGACTGGAGAAGTCTTGAAGGTATCAGCCTTTTTTAAATTAACAAACACAGCTACTTAATACAGACTAGCAATATCAATATTTGGAAAATAGAGAGAGATTTCTAAGCATGCAACACAGAAATGCAGAATAATAAGTGTCAGTAGAAAGCAATCTACATTATGGCTAACTTTAAATAATTCACCTCATCTGGCCACAAGGTCAGGTAACAGTGTGTGTATCTACTTGTAATGCACTTCAATTCTGATTAAGGAAGTTTTTGATGACCCCTTGCAACTCACTATGAGTCAGCCGAGCCAGAGGAGAAAATCCCAATACTTTTTTTTTTTTTTTTAATTAACAAGCACAGCTACTTAATACAGACTAGCAATATCAATCGTCGGAAAAATAGAGAGAGATTGGTGATGAAAAGTGGAGGAGGACTCAGGACGAGTGAATTTAAGGTAGGCTATGGGTCAGGTCAGCAATGCAACATGAGCAAAATTGGCTGTGGAGGTGGGTGGACTTGTTCTCTGTAGCTCTGCCTGACCACCATCACATCATGGATTTGTCATTAGAGAGCCACAGCGCTCAGCTCAGGCCTTGATTTGTCAATAGGCACACTAGGCCTGTGCCTAGGGCAGCAGAAATCTGGGGGTGGGCAAGAGGCTGGCTGAAGATTTGTTGCCTTTCAGCTGAGATGAATCTCACTCAGCAGAGAGCAGCCCTCTGCTTCCTGATCCAGCCCCTCTCTTCCAGGCAGCATGCAGGGAACAGGAGAGCCTGTAGCAGAACAAAAGGGGATTGTTCTGGAGGGAACAGGAGAGCCTGTAACAGAACAAAAGGGGATTATTCTGGAGAGATTAGGAGGGGCTGAGTAGAGATCATTGAAAGGTAGGATTAGAGGGGTATCAGATGGGGGCAGGGGGTATATATGTTTGTGAGTGAGATAGAGTGGGACAAGGATAGGAGAGCAGTGTTTGTGTGTGTGGGAGAGAAGGAATTGGAGCCAAATGTATGTGTATGTCATATTGGGTGGAATGTTAGAAAGGGGATGAAAGGAGGAGCAGACAGTTAAAATCCTCCCTCCTTTGATCTTGGATTCTGATACCAGATCTTGGAACCTACCTTCCTTTCTTCCTATCTCTCCCTTCTTCCCAGATCCTGGAACCCACTCCCCAACCCATCCTACTCCCTCCACCCCGTCCTCAGTCCAAGAATCTCCTTCTCCCTCCCTCCTCTTCTGCATCCCAGGTTCCTAATCTTCTCAATCCTCCCATCTCTAGTACTCTTTCCTTCTCACACTCCTCCCCTTTTCTCCTCACCCATTCCTGATCCTACTCCCTTCCTCTCCCCATTCTTGAGGTCTCCTCCCTGTACTGATACCTGAGATCACTTTTTTTTACCCAATAAAAATAAAATAAATTATACTAGCAATTGTAGTATAAGAGGACTATTTTTATAATGTAAGATAAAATATGGAAATTCTTCCAATTTGCTTCAGAATTTTTAAATTTTTGCCACAGGATCTACCCCGAGCTGCCACAGGAAACTAAGGGATTGTGCCATAGACCTTCTGCTCTCTGTTGTCCAACCTTGGACAACAGATTTGTTGTCCAAGATCTGAGTCAGAAACACTCCTGAAACAGGGAGTCCTGGAAGCAATCGGATCTGTCTGGAAATGCTCCTGAACCAGGGAGTCCTGAAAGCAACCAGATCTGAGTCAGAAACACTCCTGAAACAGGGAGTCCTGAAAGCAACCAGATCTGAGTGGAAACGCTCCTGAACCAGGGAGTCCTGAAAGCAACCAGATCTGAGTCAGAAACACTCCTGAAACAGGGAGTCCTGAAAGCAACCAGATCTGAGTGGAACACGCCTCTGTTGCCGGGAAAGAAACCAGGTTCCGCAGAATATAGACCAGTCCAGGACCCGAGGAAGGTCAATAGCCAGATCATGGACCTGGTGGCCCTGGTCCCCAACCCGTATTCCATCATGGCCCAAATCCCAGCAAGAACCAAGTGTTACAGTGTAATTGATCTGAAGGATGCTTTCTTCTCCATCCCCCTGGCGGAGGACTGCCAGAAATTCTTTGCCTTCATGTGGGAAAACCTGCACGAGAGAACCAAGGCCCAATTGACTTGGACACGTCTCCCACAGGGATTCAAGTACTCGCCGACCCTGTCCAGAGAACCTGAAGAGGTACCAGGTCGAGCAGGGCTCAGTTGTTCAATATGTCGACGACCTTTTTAATCGCCCGTGAGACGTATCAAGAATGAAAGAAGACAACACTCTCTCTCCTGAGGCTTCCGGCTGCCCAGGGATAACGGCCAGCCAGAAGAAAGCCCAAATTTGCGAAACTCGGGTAGAGTACCTGGGCTTCTACATCCACGAAGGAACACGAAGCCTGGGAACATCCCAAATCCAGGCCATCTGTGGCCAACCCACGCCAACCAACAAGAAGGAACCTAGAGTACTACTGGGGGCTGCCGGCCGTGCCACAGGCCAGAGCTGGGGACCCTGGAGGAGCTGAAACAGGCACTCACGACAGCCCTGGCTTTGAGCCTGCCTGATGTAACGAGGCTGGTCAAAAAAAACCAGGTAGTGCTCTGCGAGAACCCTGCAGTACAGATACAGGATACAACTACTCTGAACCCGGCCACCCTCCTCCCAGCCTCAGAACCAGTAACACATGACTGTGAAGAAATCATGACCACCATACATGCCAGCCGACCCGATCTGAAAGTCCAGCCCTGGCAGGGCGGAATAACTTTATTCACTGATGGCAGTAGCCAGGTTATACAAGGCATCCGCAGAGCAGGATATGCTGTCGTAACTGAAGATGAGACTATAGAGGCAAACTCCCTGCCAGCAGGAACCTCGGCTCAAAAAGCAGAGCTGGTAGCCCTGATAAGAGCCCTTAGGTGGGCTAAGGACAAAGTAGTCAATATATACACAGATTCCAAGTATGCTTTCCTCACTATACAAGTGCACGGGGTTCTATACCGTGAAAGGGGCTTCCTGACGCCCGAAGGAAAAAGCTTGGCGAATGCCACCGAAATTTGCCAGCTGTTAGAGGCGGTATGGGAACCGCTGAAAGTAGCCGTCATGCACTGCCGCGCTCATACTGGAAAGTCAGATCCCATTGCTAGAGGCAACCAGCGGGCAGATGATGCGGTGAAGAAGGCAAGCCTCGAAATTGAACCCCAGCCTCAGCACATGCTCCTGCTCCAATTCCCAGAGCTCACTCCCGTATATTCACCAGAAGAAGACAGCTGTGCCCGGCAAGAGGCCTATGAGAGGCGAGACAGGTGGTGGATACTGCCAGACAGGAGAGTCTGGGTACCTGAAACGTTAGCCTGGTCGGTGGTGAAAGGATCCCATGATCAGACTCATTTGGGCAGAGATGCACTGACCCGACTACTTGAGAAGACCTACTATATCGACCGCATTTATCACTGAACCCGACATGCTTCCCGACAATGTGTAACCTGCGCAAAGAATAACCCAAGAACTGGACTGGGCCCTGCCCCGGGTAGTATACTCCGGGGAACTAGCCCCTTCCAAGTCTGTCAGATCGACTTCACTCACATGCCTCCAGCTCGAGGATTCTGTACTATGCTAGTGGCAGTATGCACGTATACTGGGTGGATGGAAGCTGTGCCCACCTGAACCGAGACAGCAAAAGAAGTTGTTTCTTTCCTGTTACATCATATCCTGCCCAGGTATGGCCTCCCCAGACAAATCAACTCGGATAACGGACCTGCCTTTGCCAGTGAAGTCACTCAACAGCTGAGCACATGGTTACAACTGAATTGGAAGCTACACTGTGCCTGGCATCCCCAGAGCAGCGGAGCCATAGAAAGAGCAAACCGATCCCTGAAATCACAACTTGCCAAGCTCTGCCAAGAAGCCAAAGCTAGGTGGCCAGATCTTCTCCCTCTGGCCCTGCTACATCTCCGGTGCACTCCTAGAGACTCAGGCCTTACCCCCTACGTAATGGTGTTTGCCCGCCCGCCTCCCTTGCTTCCTCTTCCCCACTCACTGCAGGTGCAAGGGGACAGTTCGGTAGCCAAACAGATCCAAGCCTTGCATCGCACAGTGCAAGCTATACAGCAGTACACAGACGAGTCACGCCTGCCGTTTACCAGAATAGACTGGCTTTAGATTACCTTCTGGCCCAGGAAGGAGGGGTTTGCGGAACATTTAACCTCTCCAATTGTTGTTTGCAGGTAAATGACCAGAGCAAGGTTATCCAGGACCTCACGGATCGAATGGTCAAGTTTGCACACGTCCCAGCCCAGAAGTGGAAGAGTGCTTGGGACTGGGCCGACGGATTCGGTGGTTGGTTTTCCACACTTGGTGGGCTCAAGAGCTTGTTTGCTATCCTAGCAAGTTTAATTCTGTTTTGTCTTTTAGGACCCTGCATTATTCCTCTCTTGCTCAACCGCCTTCGTCGGATGATGGAGGATATTGCTGAACGCAAAACTGCCACGCAACTTCTGTCACTGCACATGTATACACCTGTGCCTACCTCAGAGCCTGTTTAACAAAGGAAAATTGGTTCTTACCTGCTAATTTTCGTTCCTGTAGTACCATGGATCAGTCCAGACCCTGGGTTATGTCACCAATCCAGCAGAGGGAGGCAGAGAAAACATTCTAATGACTCTGACGTATACCCTGGAGCACCACCTGCAGCCAATCAGTACTGACCAGTATCAACGCAGAAATTTAACTACTAACATATTAACTAGCTATCTAAGCAGGAGAACGAATTTCCAGCTCACAAATCCTAAATGGAAGCAGAATCCCCCCCAAAAAAATCTTGGGAATAAACAAGAAAATATTAAGAAAAATAGACAGCATGAAAAGGCGGTTTAATCACCCAGTGAACGAGCGGACTCTCCGAAAAGATAAATATAATACACAGACATAAAGGGTGGGCGACTGGACTGATCCATGGTACTACAGGAATGAAAATTAGCAGGTAAGAACCAATTTTCCTTTCCCTGTACGTACCTGGATCAGTCCAGACCCTGGGATGTACCAGAGCTGATTCAATTAGGGTGGGACCCAGAGAGTCCCGCTCGGAGAACACTCTCTCTGAAGGCTGCCGAACTTGGAGCGTGAACATCCAAGCGGTAATGACGAGCAAAAGTATGCAACGACTTCCAAGTCGCTGCTTTACAAATCTCCTGAGGAGAAACTAACTGACATTCTGCCCAAGAGGTAGCCTGTGACCTAGTAGAATGAGCTCTCAACCCTTCAGGAAGGTCACGACAAGCTAGAAGATAAGCTGAACGAATTGTCTCTTTTAACCAACGAGCAATCGTAGCCTTTGAAACCTTATGACCTTTGCAAGGGCCACTCCACAAAACAAACAAATGATCAGACAATCGAAAATTGTAACTTCAAGATAAGGCAACAGAGCTCATCGTACATCCAATTTTTTTAAGATCCCTAGAGGAAGGATCCAAACGACCTAAACACGGAGAAGCTGGAAGCTCTATGGACATTTAAATGGAAAGAAGATACTACCTTAGGTAAAAAAGATGGTACAGTCCATAATGAAATTCCTGTATCAGAAATTCTAAGAAAAGGCTCTCTGCAAGGCCAGGCCTGCAACTCTGAAATTCTACTAGCTGAAGAAATGGCCACAAGAAACACCACCTTCAATGTGAGATCCTTCAAAGTCACATGATTAAGGGGTTCAAAGGGAGCCGAACACAGAGCCCTAAGAACCAAATTCAAACTCCAAGCAGGACAAGGATTCAGAAATGGAGGACGTAGATGTTGCGCACCTTTGAGAAAACGTGCTACATCCGGATGCGCAGCCAAGGATAATCCCTGAACCTTACCACGAAAACATCCAAGCGCTGCCACTTGTACCCATAAGGAACTACAGGACAAACCCTTGGCTAATCCATCTTGTAAAAAAGATAAAATATTGGATACAGAAGAGTGAACTGGATCTACTTGATGCTCATTACACCAAGATTCAAAAACCTTCCACACCCTTGCATAAGCCAAAGATGTAGAAGGTTTTCTAGAACGCAATAAAGTAGTCACTACAGCATCTGAATAACCTTTATTCTTTAACCTACGCCTCTCAAAAGCCATGCCGCTAGAGAGAAGCGTTCGACCTCTTCCAAACAAACCAGACCCTGAGACAGAAGGCACGAAAGATCTCGAAATCGAAGGGGACCGTCCAGTGCTAGTCTGATCAGGTCCACGAACCACGGACGGTGTGGCCACTCCAGAGCCACTAAGACAACGTCGACTTGTTGAACTTCTATCCGACGCAGAACCTTGCCAATCAGAGACCAGGGAGGGAACACGTAGAGAAGAACATCCCTTGGCCAAGGAAGTACCAGAGCATCTACTCCTTCCGCTCCTCTTTCCCTCCTGCAGTTGAAGAACAGAGGGGCTTTGGCATTCTGAAATGTGGCCATGAGATCCATTGCTGGAGTGGACCATCTGTTGCATATCATTTAATAGGCTTCCTCGCACAGTTCCCACTCACCTGGGTCGAGATGATGCCGACTGAGAAAGTCGGCTTGAATGTTGTCCACCCCGGCAATGTGTGAGGCTGCGATGCTGAGCAGATGTTGCAGATGCTGAGCAGATGTTGTGCTTCCTGAGCTACCAGGAAGCTTCGGGTTCCTCACTGATGGTTGATGTACGCTACCATGGTCGCATTGTCGGAAAGAACCCGTACTGACTTCCCGCAAAGGAGAGGTTGAAGAGCGATTAAGGCTAAACGAACCATTCTGGTCTCTAAAAGATTGATCGACTACTGCGCTTCCTCTTCGGACCACTGACCCTGAACAGATGTATTCTGACATACTGCTCCCCAGCCTGAAAGACTGGCGTCGGTAGTGACCACAGTCCATTCCGGAATCTCTAGGGGTACACGTTGTTGCAGATTCGCTGTCTGTAACCACCAATCTAGGCTGGAACGAGCCGTCTCTGTAAGAGGAAGGGGAAGGTGGTATAGTTCCGAAACTGGATTCCAGCATGAAAGCAATGCAGACTGACGTGGTCTTATGTGCGTAAAGGCCCAGGGAACCAACTCCAGAGTAGAGGTCATTGAAGCTAAAACTATCAAGTAATCCCGCACACAAGAAATAGGAATAGACTAAGTCTCAAATTTGTGATTGAACTTGAGAAGGCGATGCTCCGAAAGGAACACTATCCCTTGAAGAGAGTGTCGAACCGTGCACCCAAAATCTCCAGAGATTGGGAAGGTAATAGGTGACTCTTGTCTTTGTTGATCACCCAGCCTAGAGACTGCAAAAAGCTGATTACCCTGTTGATTGTATAATAACAAAGAGATTCCGACTTCGCTCGAATCAACCAGTCGTCCAGGTATGGATGTACCAACAGGCCCTCCTTCCTGAGTTGAGCGGCCACCACAACCATAATCTTGATAAATGTTCTGGGAGCTGTGGCTAATCCGAACGGGAGAGCCCTGAATTGACAATGTTGCCCTAGAATGAAAAACCTGAGAAACTTCTGATGATCGGATCGAATGCCGATATGAAGATAAGCTTCGGTGAAGTCGAGAGATGCTAGAAATTCTCCTCTGTGAACCGAAGCTATGACAGACTGAAGAGTCTCCATCCAGAACTATGGAATCCTTAGACAATGGTTGACCCTTTTGAGATCGAGAATGGGACGAAAGGTTCCTTCCTTTTTGGGAACGACGAAGAAAATTGAATAACGACCTTTCCGATGCTGGAACTGGAATTCTAGGTCGCTTAAACGCTGTAGCGAGTCTTGGATAGAACCCATTAATCAGACGTACATCTGGCCCATTCTCCGTAAAACAGAGACAGCCTGCCCCCTATGACGGGAACCAGAGAAAAGACCGGCCTTATCTCATTGGACAGACTTTGTGCCTCCTGAGACTTGGGAAGTTCCAGGTCTACCAAAGCGGTGGCCTCGAAAGGACTGAGACCAATTCTGTTGTCTACCTGAAGACTGTTTAGCTGGAGGAGCCGACGGATGAGAAGAACGAAATCTTCTGTTAGACCGAAAACGAAAGCGAGATGAAAAAGAGCTTCTAGGTCTAGGACGGTCCTCTGGCAATTTGTGAATCTTATTTTCTCCTAGGGACAAAATTAAATCTTCCAATTCCTTACCAAATAATAATTTTCCCTTAAAGGGTAAAGCCCCTAATTGAGCTTTGGAGGATGCGTCTGCGGACCAATTCCTCAACCAGAGAAGTCTGCGAGCCGATACAGAAGCAATGATAGAGCGAGCCGAGGTCCTAATGAGATCATATAAAGCATCTGCACTATAAACAACTGTAGTTTCCAGTCTACCAGCCTGAGCAACTTCCTCTACAGAGAGGGAAGAATTGTTTTGTAAAGCCTGGACCCATCTTAGTCCAGCTCGCAAAGCCAAGCTACTACACATGGCCGCCCGCACACCAAGAGCAGAAACCTCAAAAATTCGCTTAAGCTGAAACTCCAGCTTACGATCTTGGAGATCTTTAAGAGCCGTAGCCCCAGTTACTGGAATAGTTGTTTTCTTAGTGACGGCTGAAACAGCGGCATCCACCTTAGGAAATTTTCAAATTTCCAAAGCTTCCTCAGGTAATGGATACAATTTTTCCATGGCTCATGCTACCTTAAGCCCCAACTCAGAAGTATCCCACTCCCGGTATATAAGGTCAGTGAGAGAAAGATGAAAAGGAAATGATGTCGTGGGACCTTTAAGGCCAAGCAACACTGGGTCAACGCCACCCATCCGAGAATCCTTCACTGGAGCCTCAAGACCCAATTCCAGTAAAATTGATGGAATTAAGGGACTAAGTTCCTCTCTTCTAAACAGGCGGACTACTTTGGGGTCATCCCCATCCGCAACATGAGGGTCTGAACTAATACTCAAAGCAGGGGCTTCATTTAAATCCCCCTCCAGCAAGGACTTGTCCGGGATAGGTAAAGAGCCATGCTCAGAATCATCTGAAGAAGAAAAAATTGTCTGTTCTGGACCCGGATGAAGGGGACGCTTCGGAGCTGACCCCACTCCCAAATCCGTGGAACTAGCCCTTTTAGAGGAACGTGGCTTTAACCTCTGTTCAGATGTCTCTTATGTCTCTTATGAAATTTCTTAGATTTGTAAGCTTTGCGAAGAAAACAAAGAAAATCCCCTGAAAAGGCAGGAGAAGAGGAAGAAGAATCTGAAATCTCCTCCAGGCTTTCAGCTGATAAATATGGCCCTGTTTCGCACGGCTTGTCCCCCCCAGGGACCGCTGGCTGCGGCGACAGCAGAGGCGGGTCAGAAGCACCCTGAATAGCTTGTTATGTCGCCACCCTCAGAGTAGACAGGAGTGCCTTAGTTCCAGCACTGCAGCGAAATGAGTCCGGGGCAGGAGAGCAGCTGGGCCGAGGTTTTGGGGCCGTGCGAAGTGGCCGAGTCCCTTTTGTTTTCGGCAAACTTGATGAGCCTTCCCCCCCCGGGGAGACATGATGAACAGAGACTCTCCCTGGAGAGACGCACGCGCTCATCTCCACAAGCGCGGCAGGCTGCGCCTCGCAGCATTATAAAGAAAAAACGGCGCGAAATAAAAAGTATGAAATAAACTAAAAAACTAAAAGAAACCGTGGCGAAAACCAAAGGCACGGGCCCACCGAACACCAAAAGGTAAGTAAACAACGATTCAGCTGTGAAGAATTATTTTTATTTTTATTTTTTACCTGACCGAAACGCCACGGCCTCCAGGAGCTGCTCCAAGTAGGGTGAGTGAGCCGGGCACCCCGGTATCACCCCTGCCAGGAGTGGTTGCTGGGTTCAAAACCTCCCCAACTCTGGCAGCCTCAAAAACCAGAAGGAATAGTCCTCCCAGGACCTGGCAACCTCCCGGGAGGCAGTGAAATGGCTGTGAAGAAAAATAACTTAAATGAAAAGAACAGGCTCTCTTCAAAAGAAAAGGAAAGTCTGCAAAAAATTAACTCCTAAACTACCTGACTAAAAAATAACAAACTACCACAGACTGCAGGGGTAAGGAACGTCCACCTCTGCTGGGAGACAGAGAAATACTGATTGGCTGCAGGTGGTGCTCCAGGGTATACGTCCGAGTCATTAGAATGTTTTCTCTGCCTCCCTCTGCTGGATTGGTGACATAACCCAGGGTCTGGACTGATCCAGGTACATACAGGGAACCCTGATGTTTCACTCTTGGCCACCTTTCCATACATGTCAAGTCCGGCTACAAAGGGGGGTGAAGCCAATAGGGCCCATCCGTCTCAAACCCGTGAAGAAACCACCGGACTATTTGGGAATTTAGGGCCACCTGTGAACTTAAGTTACTAATTTAATCTCTGTTTCTTTTAGCAGGTGTGATACTTTCATGAAGGATGATAAAAGTATCAAAGGGGGGGAATGAAGGAGGAGACAGAGTTTGACATCATCTGCAATGACAATGACACCTTTACTGTGAAATACACACCGCGGCAACTTCTAACACCAGGACTCCATGTACCAGAATCACCCGCTTCACAAAGGGTCTGCTGCCTGCAATAAAGTTTATGAATAGGATAGAGAAACTGCATATTAGCCAAATTGCTAGCAAGCTTTCACACACTGTTCTTATTGTCTTTTAGTAATGCTGATAGATTTCACTTATGCTTGCCAAATTAGTGACCTTGCTGAGTATATAGAACTGACCAGAACAAAGGGTGCATTATGTATAGGGCAGTATTAGTGTTGCAATTCCTTTCACAGAACTGCAATTCCCGACAGCCTCTCCTGCGAGTGATGTATCAGTATTCACATGACCTGAAGCCAGAACAAAGGAGAAGAATCGGGAAAGTTCCACGCTGGAAGAGGGAGGGGGTCACGTAGCCCCTCAGTTGGGATATGCTTGCTCAGCAATGTGTATAACGCATGTGCAAGAGATAAGTAGTATGAAATGTATAAAAAGTAGGGATGTGCAGACCAAAAGTTTAAGTTCATAAGTCCATAAGTCGAAAGGGGGTCCCATTTGCAGTCAATATGGACATATGGAGAATTCCATAAGTTGAGTCTATGTCCATATGTGCAAATAAAAATTTAAACCCCTCACCTGCCTTAATCTTGCCCCCCCCCCCCAAGACTTACCAAAACTCCCTGGTGGTCCAGCGGGGTCAGGACGCCATTCCTGAACTCCTTTGCAAGGAGCACGTCACGTCGGCGTCACGTCGGCGTGACGCGGCGTCACGTGATTCCCCTCGGGTTCGCTCCCGGACCCCTCGTTGGGCCCAAAAGGAACTTTTGGCCAGCTTGGGGGGGTCAGGAGGCCCCCCCAAGCGTGGAACTTTTGGCCAGCTTGGGGAGTTTTGGTAAGTCTTGGGGAGGGGGGGGATTAAGGAGGGTGAGGGGTTTAAATTTTTATTTAGATCAACAATCGCGATTTCCAACGTATTCAACATAGCTATGTTGAATAAGTTGGAAATCCGATCGTTTACGCCTCATCATTTTTTTAAGTTAAAAAAAAAAAATAAGTTGCGTTTTCCATTTAAGTTCAAAACGAATGCACACCCCTAATAAAAAGTTTCTCCCTGCAAAGGGGGTTGTGCAGTTTTACTGAAAAACATTTCAGCTGCATCTGAACATCGGTATATAAAAGCCTTTAAATCTAATTGCTAGCAAATAAAACTTTTCCTTCTCGGACCAGTGCCTGAAGTCTTCTGTTTGTACCTGCTGTTTGTTACCCTATTACAATAGGACGGAAGGCGCCGTCCTTCTTGGGGACGACAAAAGTAGATTGAATAGCGTCCTTGCTACCGTTCCGAAACAGGTACGGGAACCACCGTGTCCAGAGAGACCAATCTGTCGAGGGTCTGTTGGACAACCAGCGCCTTGGACCGGGACCCGGCAAGGGGATATCACAAACAGATCACGAAGAGGACGAGCAAATTACGTCCCGGCTGCAGAGAGACTGCAAAGAAGGCTGCTAGAGAACGAGGAGAGACACAAAATTTCCTTAAAAACAATTTCATCTTCTTTTTTTTTTTTTTTAATCAATCGGGAGGAGAGGAAGGGCAGAAAATGAAAGTACGGGGGGGGGGGAGGGACCGGACCACCGGTATTCTCCCCCTCGGCACTTTACCTCAATGGAGGAGCCACGCGGTGCCACCAACCCCAGCTCCAAAAACCAGGAGGAAACCAGGAGGAAGGAATAAAAAATCCCCTGGGAGGAAATAAATTTTGTCCTGCTTGATCTGCTTTTTTTTTTTTTAAGGAGACAAGTAACCCCTAAACAGGGCAAGACTGCAGGATTTGCACTACCTCCAACTGCTGGAGACAGAAAAATACTGAGGAGATGCAGGCGGCGCACCAGGTTAAGTTTTTCTCTGTCTCCACATGCTGGAAGGGAGGCACAACCCAGCAGTCTGGGCTGATCCGGGTACGTACAGGGAAAAGGGAAATCAAGCGAGGCTTCTGGGCTAGCGCTGCGATAATTCTGAAGCCTGGGTTTTGGATCCGGGCCAGAAAATAGGAGCACCAAGCCCGCAGGTGGCATTTCTGGCACGGCTCTGAAAAAGAGGATTCAATCTCTCGCAACTTCTGAAAGAAGAAAAAAAAAATTGTGCAAAAGCTTGCAAGGGACTTTTACCGCTAAGTTTAGGTGTAGCCTTTATGGATAAAAGGGGCAAGGGCTGAGCCCTCCAGCACTTACACTGTCCATGGTGAAGCAGGCGCACTCCCACTCCAGAGACGCCCCCAGGGTCCACAGCTGGTGGAAGATCTCCTCACCTTTCCTTAGCACGGAGAAACAAAAGAGAGAGATGAGTTACAGATCAGAGAGGGAAAGATGGGGACAGGGAGGAAGAGAGAGTTCCCCGTGCGTACCCAGATCAGTCCAGACTCCTGGGTTTCTTCCCCTCCTCACCACACACACACAATAAATACAACTCACTCCTCCTTCCATCTCCAGACCTCATGTAGGAAGCTCTCCCGGCGCAGGCCTCGGTGTGGCCAAGGTGCAGGGCCCCTGTGACATTCGGGGGCGGGATACACAGCGCAAAGGTCCCGTGGCGTGCATGGGGGAGCCTGCTCTGTGAGAGAGAAGGAAAAACAGCCTATAGAGCCAATGATTTCCTTAATAAGAGTCCGTCGGCCGGGGATCACAATCGGGGTTGATGCACCTCTGAATTCGGCCTTCCACAGAACACAGCCCGGGATGGGAAAAGTGAGGGGTAAAGCAGGAGGCAAGCCATGTCAGACCCCTGGAATGAACCCTTACAGGAAGTTCATTTAACTATGACTTTATGTGCTGTTCAACTCAGTGGCTGCGTCAATGCAACCATCTGTTTATTGGCGGGCACAACTCCGTCTGCCAATATTCACCAATCAGGTGGGGACTGGGGGCGAAGTGGAGTATGGTCTGTCACTTACTCTATTGGAAAATGACCTCGAGCCGACAAGTCGGAGGTCATTTTCAAATGGATCAGATTTGAAAACAGCTGGAAAATTCGTGCCACCTCCTTGCTTGGCTGTGAATTTCTTTTGTTTTGACAGTTCTCAGATTTCAAAACTGACAGAGCAGCTGTTGTGCACACATACACTGTTTCTATTCTGACAGAGTTAACTGCAGTAAATATAAAACACAGTATGAGCTTACTCTTCCAGTGTCACTGTGCAGTGTCCAAAGTGCAAATTTTAGAAAAAGGATTTGTTTAAATGAGTAAACTTATCAGATCTGTCAGGAACCACAGAGAAGAAACATGCACACGTTACCAAACAAGGGGGAGCTTTAAATCGCGGTGTTTACCATAGGAGACAGAGTAGTTGCAAAGTTTATTTGAGAAGATGTCCGTACCTGATATTCTGGTTTGAAGAAGCCCCGCTTCACCCACCAGGGGTACCAAGCTGCCTCAACATAGCGGGGACTGTACAAGGTGGGCAGGGGAGCCGAGGTGTCTGTGTAACAGGAGAGATAAAGAGACATGCTGTCACACGGGAGCACCACCTCCCTCCTTCTGGAGTCATGGGGATCCAATACTCTGGCTCCTGGCTTTGTCTTTAGGATCTGAACATCCTAGGCCAGGGAATGAGGGAGAGGGAGGGAGGAGTGGGAATTTCAAGGGAGGGGAGAATACCTTTCCTCTGCCCTGGCTCAGTCGGGATCTCATACAGCACCACCTCCTTCTCTGCCCAGGCCTTCCCCTGCCTCGCCGACAACTGCTGAAAGAAACAGAGAGGATGCTGGGATAGGGCATAGCCAAGAGTTCCTCATCTGCCCCAGCCATGGAAACCATCAGGCGCAGCCCTCCCTTCCCACTCCTTTTGCCCAAACTGGCCCTCACCAGAAAGCCATCGGGCGCAACATCTCAACTTTTCCCCTCCCCCTCCTCTAACTCTCATCAGGGAACCATTATGTACAGCTTCTCTCCTCACTCCTTCCCACGTATGGCTCGCACCACAGAGCCATTGCATGCAAGCTCTCTCCTCGCTCCTTCTACATCCCAGATCTCATTGAGGGAAGGGGGGGGGGGGGGGGGGCGTCATCGCATCACTCTTCCCCCATGCAGCTCTCTCATCTGGAAGCCGTCACACTCTCTCTCGCCTCTAGGGATTTCCGCTTCCCCCTCTGTCGCTTCTCTTTCTCAGCCTTGTTCTTCTACTGCAGCAAAACGACACCTCCTATGGAGCCAGCCTGATCCCTGGGGGCCCCCGAGCTGCAGCTCCTTCCTTGCAGGGGAAGCCGAAGCGAGCTCCAGAGTCCAGCAGGGCCAGAAACCAAACGAGACATCTCTAGGCGGATGCCAAACAGAGGCTTTTAAGAAAACAACAATTCACTGATCTGTTTCCTTCACTCATCTCCAAACTTGCTACACTGAGGTTCAAAGTGTCAATCATGGGGATCCTTAAATGTCACCACTGAGAGCAGCCCGAGGACAGAGAAAAAAAAACAAACCAAAAACCCAAATTAGAGGACAGAGAAAAAAAACCAAACCAAAAACCCAAATTACAGGAGACCAGTCCAAAAATCTAGTTACTGCAGAGTGACACTGGAGAACAAAGCTCAGGATGTGCTTTTTCTGTAACTGAATGTCCCTGAGTAAACCTCAATATATATAAGATGATAGTGCTAAGGGCAGCCATATCCAAACCTGAAGGGCAGTCAGCTATAGAAAGAGAAAGACAAAAAAAAAAAAGACACTTTCTGAACTTTGTGCTCCAAACAGAGGCTTTTAAGAAAACAACAATTCACTGATCTGTTTCCTTCACTCATCTCCAAACTTGCTACACTGAGGTTCAAAGTGTCAATCATGGGGATCCTTAAATGTCACCACTGAGAGCAGCCCGAGGACAGAGAAAAAAAAACAAACCAAAAACCCAAATTAGAGGACAGAGAAAAAAAACCAAACCAAAAACCCAAATTACAGGAGACCAGTCCAAAAATCTAGTTACTGCAGAGTGACACTGGAGAACAAAGCTCAGGATGTGCTTTTTCTGTAACTGAATGTCCCTGAGTAAACCTCAATATATAAGATGATAGTGCTAAGGGCAGCCATATCCAAACCTGAAGGGCAGTCAGCTATAGAAAGAGAAAGACAAAAAAAAAAAAGACACTTTCTGAACTTTGTGCTCCAATGTCACTCTGCAGTTAACAGAGTATAAACTGCAATGACCTAGGGCCAGTCCCACTGTGCACCGCCATGATGTGGGCCTGATTCTCAGGCCAGGCCTCCATTACCCCCTGGCCAGCCAGAGTTGGACATCCTGGCTACAGGAAGGGGCTGGGAAGTTTCAGACTTTGCTTAATGTCAACATCTGGGGGTCTACGTTAGGCAGGTTCTGCATGGAGCTCTGATGTGTGGGCCCAGCCCTGGACTGTCACTGCCATAGCTGGCCCGAACTGGGGGGGGAGGGGGTGGTATCTATAAAAATTCACTCCAGCACACCCCAGCGACCAGTTATGGTTTTGTTTTGTTTTCAAACCCCCCCCCCCCCCCCCCCGACATTTGGGCCTGTTGACCACCCACCAAGGTGCAATTTGAAACGGGAGTTTTGGGGTGGGGGAGGAGCAGGACTACAACTCCCAAGCTCTGCCCAGGATGAAGGTAACTGCAGGGCTGCCCCCCTCCCCCGGCTTGGGAATCTTACGTTTGGGGACAGAAGAGTCTTCCTTCCGCTCTCACCCCCAGGCTATACTCCAGCATCACAGAGCGCACGCCGCTCACTCACTTCCGGCTTCCGCTCCCATCTCCATGGTACTAGCCGGGGGAGGGGGAGGGAGGTCGCGACGTCACAGAGCCGAAGGCGAGGTCCCGAATTTCAAGAAATCCATCCTCCGGGAGCAGGCCTCGTGGCTCAAGCCTCGCTTTGAGAGTTAGGGCCACCTCCCTCCGCAGCTCACGCCCAATTGGCTTGTGCCTTGTGGGCTGCACGCTGCCAGCGAGGCTCGGAACGCATGGCCTCTTCTGGGTCTCCGGACTAAGGAGAGAGAGAGCTGGGAGGAAGCAGAGGTTTCCCACCGCACACGGTCTCCGATTCGGTAGATCCGAGAACTTCTGAAACGGCTCTTTCTGGTTGTGGTCGCTCCTCCCAGCTTTCCTTTCTGTTTTTTGCTGTTGTAGTCCTGATCTTATTTGTCAGGGTGCCACCGCCTGCCAAGGAACACATTGCTTTGTTAGTGAAGGAGTCTGAACGCTTCAACCTGACAAAGGACTTCATGTACCAGAATTCCCTGCTTCATGACGGGTTTACTTACAGTCTGCAATACAGCTGTAATTAGGACATTGAGAAACTCTCTGTCAGCACATTGCACATTTTCATTTTTTTGGCTTCGCTGTTCTTATTCTCTGATAAGCTTTCACTGCTGTAACCTAGATTAGAACAATGGATGTATTATGTGATGGGCTGTATTACTGCAGACTCGCGAATTCCTTTCCAGAACTGCAAGTCCCAGCAGCCTCTCCTGCAGAACATGGGAGAAGTTTCACGAAAGTTCCAGGGTGTCGAGGGAGGGGGTCAGTAGCCCCTTCAGCCGGAATATGCTTGCTCAGCAATGCTTAGAACGCATGTGTAAAAGATAAGAACTGTAAAGTGCATAAGAGTCTGCTCCTGAAGGGGAGGGGCATGCAGTTGTACTAAGCCGTTGTCTTAGCTGCATCTTGCTGGCAATAAAAGTCTATCTTTACGGATCAGTTGTCTGGGCCTCCTTACTGACTAAAAAAGAGACGGTTACATTGGCGAGCCAGCCAGGAGGTACCGGAGATGCTATTTTAGCTCTCCAGAAGGTCCGGTAGTTTGGTGGCGGAGCAGTCCCCCTGATACACCTGGTGAATGGCCACCGCTGAGTTCAGCGATCAGGTTTCTGAGGGGATCGTTCCACAGAAATCCTGCCGAGATCTCTGGGTTGATGATCCGGGAAGAAGGCTTTCGTGACGATCGGAAGACCCCTGCAGGCAAGTATCATGGAAACAAGGGAACAAGTGAAGAATAGATAAGGAAAATAGCCCGGTCTATCCCTGGCGGACCGAGGGGGCCTTGATCACACCCCACGCAGTGTGTTAGTAGGAATTACGTTCCGAAGACCACGCGGATAACATGGAATAATGATAACATGGAATAATAAGTAAACGTATACGATAGTGGGAATAGGTTTCTTGTTGTGTGAAAGAGAGTGAATGGCCTCGCAGTTCTAGGCCGGGCTGACCGCGTCCTAGTCGGGGCGATTGTGACCCTTTGTGTCTGACGGATACGGACCCCTTACCTATCCGTCTTCCCTTCCCTCCTTTGTCTGTGATTCTATCCTAATGGGAGGGGGCGGTTCTACTCCATTAAAAATCATGACGGAGCACTATAGCGAAGTGTTCGATAGACATAAATGTACTAAACCCGGAATGATTCAACAATGTACCCATAGGTGGCCCAGTTTGTGTGTAAATTGGCCTCCGGCAGGAACTTTCAATTTCCAAATGGCCACAAGGGTCCAGAATATAGTTATACAAGAAGGGAATCCGGGTTGCCCTGAGGATATACCATACATAACCGCGTGGATCGCAGTTATTGAAAATCCTCCATCGTGGGCAAAGAAGCTAGTAGAGGGAGCCGCCCTCGTAATGGTAACTCAAGTACGCAAAATGGGGAACCGGAAGTCCCCAGTGTCTGTCTGTCTGTAAGGTACCTGTAAAAAAAAAAAAAAAAAAAAAAAAATTCTACTGTGGTAGATCGGTTAGACAAATTTCTTTTTGTGATCAAATGCATTATTTCTTTTGATAACTGCTATCTGTGAATTGCAAGCACATGTACCAGGGATTTTTTTTAATTGTTTTAAACCCTAATAAGAAGAGATTTTGGTTTACAGATGCTGCACAAGACTACTATACAACAAATTAATGTACAGTGTTAAGTTAAAATACTGATTTGATTACTGAGAATGCATTTACTGGTGTTGAAGTTTAGAACTTGATGGCAGTTAAGGGTTAACGGCAGAGATAATTACAGGAGAGAGGAGGGGATCGAGCCAGAGAGAGAAGAGAAAGGAAAAAAAAAAAAAAAAAGGGACATTGGGCTAGCCTGGGTGAATGAAGACAAAGAGAAAGAAAAATTGTTTCGTTTGTTTTAACAGAACATTATTGAAAGTTAGTTGATGGTGTGCGTATGTGAATAAAGATAGAATTGTGGTATGTTAATTAAAAGAAAGGAAGATTGTAGCTCCAAGTTTCTGCTGATTAAATTTATTCTCCAAGATCCTTGCTAAAACTGTCTATAATCTGACAAAGGATTGCTACTTGCAAAGAAATACCAGAACCAAGGGTCCCTTACAAATCATTTAGTGCCTTATGATGCAGGCTATTTTTAAGACATTTTATAGCAGCAAATTAATTGTTACAGTACAAAGTGGAATGGTGGTGCGTCCCACTGCGCGTCAGTACGTAGTGCGTAGGCATTCAATATGGCTGTGCGTTTCATGCTGGCATTGCTAATCAGAAGTTTTAGTTTTCTCATATCTTCTATCCCAGTGTCCTCCCTATGCTTATCTTTCTATTCTCTAATACCATGTTAATTATTGTTCTTACTTGTCTCCTATATATTATCTGTTATTTAAAAGTTACATTGGAACGCATGATAAAGTATGAACTCTCTTTTGCTGACGCAGTTTATTTTGAAGCTGTCTCTGGGAAAATTAGAGGAGAAATGATTAAGAATGGGACCTTTGTTAAAGCTTTGTTAAATATACAGAGCATAGCAAGCGGCAAGATAAGACAGCTGCAGTTCTGACTGTGGGAATTACAGGATGCCGTTTGTAAAAAAAAAAAAAAAACCAAAAAAAAACACAGAGAAAACAAAGACTTAATATTACAAATTTTGATTCAGTGGCAGGCGCAAGATAAGGATTATTGGAAGTTGTGGGCAAGAGAAGGGGCCACTATGCAAGATTAGGAACAAGAGCAAATATGAGTCGGCCCAAATGATAAAGTAGTAGCCCACACACACACACATATATATATATATATTGCAATTATGTTCTTTGACCACTGGTGGGGGCTGGGCTCTGGCTATTACCATATGTTCTTAGTGTTTGCAATGTAATTGGTACAAGGCTTCCAAGGGTTTGATCATCACTCCTGCACACCTAAAGCGCCCCCTCTGGATCCTTGCCTGCAGATCCAGGTTGACTTTATTGAATTAACCCAATGCCAAACTTACAAGTATGAAGGAAGCAATGTTTTGCAGCTTCTCAGCCTCGTCAGAATTGATTTGCCTCCAGGCGCAGGTCACCTATTCAATTTCCAGATGGACTGTGATCTTTTCATCGTATTTTGAGATGTATGGGAACAGGGATCAGGAAGAGAAGAAAAGGGGCCCGTCCCTGCAACCAGGAACTTAATAATAGACCTGACATCCGAAAGAACCTGCAGAAGGCCGAGGGCTTTGAGGGCATGAGCCTCAGCCAGTTAAAAGCTATAGCAGACCAGGTATGTGGAAATAGAGAAGTGGAAGAGAAAAGAGAGAAGCAAGTAGAGACATGAAGGAGAAAGTGACTGTTAGCCGCCGCTCTCGAGGACATGCGGACGGGAAGGAGCCAAGACAATGGCAGACCGCGAAGAGGAGGGGGAACAAGACCCCCCTTTGGGAAAGAATCAGTGTGCGTACTGCAAAAATGAAGGCCATTGGAAGAGAGACTGTGAAGAATGGCAAAAGAAATACGGGAGCCCTGCAGTGAATACTAACGACAAAAATGGACCTGCACCGACACAAAGGGGCCGAGGAGGAAGGAGATCGGACAACCCCCACTGGCAGTTGGCGGGGGAGGCGACAAGGAGCATACAGCCTGAAGAGACCGGGAGGGAAGAATCCCCACTGACCCTCTGGTGGAGATCCACGAGGTAACAACAAAAATCAGGGGCCTGTTGGACTCAGAGGCCAACGATCTGTCATGACTGCACCAATCGGCCCCCCCGACGAAAGAGACTGTTTCTATAGTGGGTGCCTCAGGTCAGGTACTCACTGCCCCTCTGCAGAAAGAATGAACTATACAAGTAGGCGGGACCATGGTATCCCTTATCGGACGAGACCTGCTGTGTAAGTTACAGACCACATTGAGATTTCAACCAACAGGGGAAGTTAAAGCCTCCTTCGGAGACCATCCAGTGATACTCATCTATCCCCTCCAAGAAGAATGGAGACTACATCTTCCCATAGTCGAACGAACCATCGAACATCGATATGAAAACAACACCCCCCTCAACAAAAACGAAGACAACTGATGGATAGTGTACCCCAAGTATGGTTCGAACAGATCCCGGGAGGAATAGCTATCGACGCTACCCCCATATGGATAGAGATGAAACAGAATGCACAGGTGATCAATCAACCTCAATACCCCATTCCATATATGGCCAGACAAGGAATTGAGATACACCTGCAGAGACTGTATGATTTGGGCATTCTCCGGCGAATCCGATCTGCGTGGAACACTCCCTTATTACCCGTAAAGAAACCTGGTTCTACTGATTATCGACCAGTACAGGATCTACGGAAAGTGAATAATCAAGTAGCAGATCTAGTAGCCCTCGTACCAAATCCATACTCAATCTTGGCTCAAGTTTCCCCTACATCCAAGTGGTACAGTGTCATTGACCTCAAAGATGCTTTCTTCTCCGTTCCAGTAGCAGAAGAATGCCAGAAGATCTTTGCCTTCACATGGGAAAATGCACAAACTGGAATCAAGCAGCAGTACACATGGACTCGCTTACCGCAAGGATTTAAGCACTCACCCACGATGTTCGGGGAGCAACTGGCAAAAGACTTGAAGATGTACCAAGTCACGTATGGGCCAGTAATACAGTATGTGGATGACCTTCTGTTGTTTCGTGACACGTATCACGAATGTGCTATAGCCACACTCCACTTGTTAAAGACGTTGTACTCAAAAGGATACCGTGCAAGTAAAAAGGAGGCGCAAATTTGTGAATTGGAAGTAGAATACTTGGGATTCCAAATTCGGGAAGGTACCCGCTGTCTTGGAATATCCCGTACCAGTTCAATACGAGGTCAACCTGTACCCACTTGCAAGAAGGAGCTCCGAGCGTTCCTTGGAGCTGCAGGATACTGTAGACTGTGGATTGCTAACTACGCTGTCATTGCCCAGTCCCTGTACGACAAAGTTGCGGGGAAAGGAGGCGGAATCTCAGACTTTTCAGTGGGAAACCCATGAATTGACAAGTTTACAACAATTAAAAGATGCCTTGATTGAACCCCCTGCCCTAGGGTTGCCAGATGTAATGAAACCATTTCATCTATACGTCGATGAAAAGAAAGGAATGGCCATTGGGGTATTGACTCAAACTTTTGAATCATAGGAACGACCTGTTGCATATCTGTCAAAAGGAATGGACAATGTTGCAAAAGGATGGCCTGGTTGCCTTCAAAGCATTGCTGCTGCATGCTTACTGATACCCGAAGCTGTTAAGCTAACATTTGGACAGACTTTACAAGTAACAACTCCTCTTACTATTCAAGGACTACGAGAGACCCATGGACCAAAATGGATGACTAATTCACGTCTCGTCAAGTATTAAGCCTTACTGTGTGAAACACCTGAACTTCAAATACAGGACAGCAAAAACTTGAACCCGGCCACTCTTATGCCGGCACCTGAACCAGTTGCCCATGACTGTGAAGAAGTCATGACTACAATACATTCCAGTAGACCAGACCTGAGGGATCAACCCTGGCAAGGAGCTTGGACTTTATTCACTGATGGGAACAGCCAAATCATTCATGAGATACGTTCTGCTGGATATGCTGTTGTATCCGAAGATGAAATCATTGAGGCTCAACCTTTTCCCCCAGGAACGTCTGCACAAAAAGCTTAACTAATTGCTCTTACTCGAGCTCTGCAGTTGGCAGAAGGAAAACTGTAAATATCTATACAGACTCTAAATATGCCTTTCTTACAATTCAAGTGCATGGAGCATTATAGAGGGAAAACAACTGAACAATCAGGCTTCAGGCAGTCCTGGAGCTCATCACCAACGACTGCTTTCGCTCTTAAACTCTGGGCAAAACAAAATACCAAAATTATGACTGCAGTGTACCAGAATAGATTGGTTTTAGATTATCCTCTGGCCCAGGAAGGAGGGTTTGTGGAACATTTAACCTCTCCAATTGTTGTTTACAGGTAGATGACCACAACAAGGTTATCCAAGACATCACTGATCGCATGGTCAAGATGGCACACATCCCTGTCCAGCAGTGGAATAGTGCTTGGGATGGGCCAATGGATTCCGTGGTTGGTTTTCCATGATCGATGGATTTAAGAGCTTGTTTGTTATCCCAGCCAGTTTAATTCTGTTTTGTCTTTTAGGACCCTGAATTATTCCTTTCTTGCTCAAACCGCCTTCGTCGGGTGATGAAGGACATTGCTGAACGCAAAACAGCCACGTAGCTCCTGTTACTGTACATGTATTCCTCTGAGCCTATAGAACCTGTTTAACCATCCTCATGTTTTATCCTGGGCCATCTTCCCATACATGACAAGTTCGGGCTACAAAGGGGGGTGGAGCCATTAGGGCCCATCCGTCTCAAACCCGTGAAGAAACCATCGGACTGTTTGGGAAATTAGGGCCCCCTGAGAACTCAAATTGCTAATTTTTCTTGTTTCTGTTTCTTTCAGCTCCACAGTTGCGTTGTGATGGTGTGATACTTTTCATAGAGAATGATAAGTATCAAACGGGGGAATGAAGGAGTCTGAACGCTTCAACCTGACAAAGGACTTCATGTACCAGAATTCCCTGCTTCATGACGGGTTTACTTACAGTCTGCAATACAGCTGTAATTAGGACATTGAGAAACTCTCTGTCAGCACATTGCACATTTTCATTTTTTTGGCTTCGCTGTTCTTATTCTCTGATAAGCTTTCACTGCTGTAACCTAGATTAGAACAATGGATGTATTATGTGATGGGCTGTATTACTGCAGACTCGCGAATTCCTTTCCAGAACTGCAAGTCCCAGCAGCCTCTCCTGCAGAACATGGGAGAAGTTTCACGAAAGTTCCAGGGTGTCGAGGGAGGGGGTCAGTAGCCCCTTCAGCCGGAATATGCTTGCTCAGCAATGCTTAGAACGCATGTGTAAAAGATAAGAACTGTAAAGTGCATAAGAGTCTGCTCCTGAAGGGGAGGGGCATGCAGTTGTACTAAGCCGTTGTCTTAGCTGCATCTTGCTGGCAATAAAAGTCTATCTTTACGGATCAGTTGTCTGGGCCTCCTTACTGACTAAAAAAGAGACGGTTACATTAGCGATAGCGTGTTGTAATCGGGGGCTCAGGTTAAGCGCCTTTTCTGCTTTGTGTGCAATTTCTTAGCTGCCCCACTTGTTGCTTCAAGCCCTTACTTACCCCCAAGTCTGTCCTTATCCCAACCCCGTCCATGGTGGGATCCTGGCTGCGGCGCCAAAAGATGACATCACCAGCGGCAGGGCATTTAAACCTCATCGCTCCTGCAAGCCGGCCCGGCAACCCCAGGGCAGGTCTCCTGCACTTTGCAGCAGAATTAGACCGAGGTGCCCCTGCCTCCTGCAGGAAAGATTCACTGATTGTACTTTAACATCCCCGGGAATGCCTCTGCTCCTTGC
Organism: Rhinatrema bivittatum; assembly: GCF_901001135.1. Taxonomy (NCBI): domain Eukaryota; kingdom Metazoa; phylum Chordata; class Amphibia; order Gymnophiona; family Rhinatrematidae; genus Rhinatrema; species Rhinatrema bivittatum. Next base: position 591,484,729 of record NC_042615.1, read on the forward strand.
GTGCCCTGCTATTAAGTTCTGCTCTAGCAATGAATTTTCCCCAGCTGCATTTTTAAAGAAACAGAGGGAGAAGGAGCCCACTAGCATACTCTCTCATCTCAAACGTCTAGAGAGGCTCCATAAAAATGAAAGAGCCACTAATATAAACAGGATTCAACTAAATGAAGTGCTGGGCCTCATAGAGGCGTTAGATACTGTGAGTATAGCGCACCAATTGGAAATTATGCAACAAAAATATTTTGAGGGAGGCAATAAGGCAGGAAAGCTGCTGGCCCACACCTTAAAACGGAAACAGGCACAATCTATTATAGTAAAAGTGAAACATCAAGACGGTACCATGTTAAAGGACAACACATCTATACGACAATGATTTCACCAGTTTTACTCAAGCTATATTCGGAAGATAAGGCTATTAGTAATGAGGAGATACATACATATATCTCCAATTTGATGCCAAGGCTCTCTTCGCCTATGTTTCACAAATCACAAACGCAGCCCCTCCAACAATACCCGACGAACAGGCACAAACCAAGGCTAACGAGCTCGCATTATTCTTTCAGAAGAAGATCTCGAACACCCTTGCACTCCTCCCAAATATTACTACCCCCCTTGCTACATCCTCTAACATCACCAACTTTTCTGGAGCCAATCTCGATAATTTCGAACCAACCTCCCCCAAAGAAATTGAATCTCTTCTTAAGAGACAGAAACCATCCAGCCACCCCACAGACAACATCCCATCTAAACTTCTGCTACTTATCCCTCATACTATCTCCAGACCGCTGGCCAACATTATTAACAGCCTGCTAACTCAAGGTATTTACCCAGATAGTCTTAAAACTGCTTCTCTAAAACCCCTCCTCAAGAAACACAATTTAGACCCTAGAGAATTAGCCAATTACTGTCCCATCTCTAATCTTCCTTTCTTAGCCAAACTCACAGAGAAACTGGTAAACACCCAGCTCTCAGAATATTTAGAAGAACACAATATCCTATATCCGTCCCAATATGGCTTTCGCAAATCACGCAACACGGAAACTCTCCTCATCTCCCTAACAGACCATATTATCATGGGATTCGACAAAGGCCACTCGTTTCTTCTAGTCCTCGTAGACATCTCGGCAGCTTTCGACACCGTCAACCACTCCATCCTCCTGAATCGCCTCTCAGACATAGGTATATCTGGATCAGTTCACAGATGGTTCAACTCTTTCCTCCACAACAGAAGCTTTAAAGTCAAAATCAACAATAAAGAATCACCCACTACAAATTCTTCACTTGGTGTATCGCAAGGATCATCCTTATCCCCTACCCTCTTCAACATATACCTCCTTCCCCTTTGCAAGCTGCTAACAGATCTTAACCTCATTCACTACCTTTATGCAGACGACTTGCAGATTTTAATCCCTATAACAGAGTCCATCTCAAAATCGCTCACTTTCTGGAACAACTGCCTTCAATCTATCACTAGCCTTCTTAACAGTCTAAACCTGGTCCTTAATACCACCATGACCGAACTCCTCCTCATCTCCTCCAACCAAGATAACTCCCCCCCACAGACCCACCCTAACACCCAGATCACACACACACATGTAAGAGATCTTGGGGTCATCCTCGACAACCGCCTAAACTTAAAGAAAATGATTAACACTACAACTAAAGACTGCTTCTACAAACTCCAGGTTTTAAAAAGACTCAAACCACTCCTATATTTCCATGACTTCAGGACAGTTCGGCAATCCATGATATTTACCAAGATAGACTACTGCAGTGCTCTTTTCCTAGGATTCCCCTGCTCCACCACCGCTACAGATAATACAGAACGCTGCGGCGAGAATTCTGACCAACACCAACCGTGGAGAACACATCTCACCAATGCTCCAAAACTTACACTGGTTACCAGTTAACTACAGAATCCTATACAAATCACTTACCATAATACACAAATTCATCCACAATCACCTTCAGCTCGACCTCGAAATCCCCTTCAAACTCCACACCTCCACCAGACTGATTAGAGAAACCTACAAATGAACTCTGCAAGCCCCTCCAACCAAAGCCACACGCCTCACCACGACCAAAGACCAAGCCTTCTCAACAGCAGGCCCAGCTACTTGGAACAACATCCCCTCAGACCTCAGACTGGAACCATGCCATCTAACATTTAGGAAAAAACTCAAGACTTGGCTTTTCCGCTAAGCCTTCTCATATACTCCGGATTCATACTAATTTGGCCTAGCCACTCCTCACGAGCTATGAAACCTCGTACCTCTTCTAAGCACCTAGTCAAGCACTATCCCTAACCCTCATTTGTATCATGTTCGTAGTTAACTGCCCTCTCCGGCCTTTTTTTACAGCTGCCTAAGCCTCCAAGTTTAACCTCCTTGTTGAATGTAACCTTTTGCTTCTTCTATTAAACGATTGTTCTTTGTTACAGTTTACCCCGTTCTGTGTAAACCGATCTGATATAGTTCTAACCATGAAGGTCGGTATAGAAAAGAGTTAAATAAATAAATAAATAAATAAATAAATAAATAAATAACCTCGTTATTTATTTATTTAAAATCTTTTCTATACCGTCGTTTAGTAAAGCACCATCACAACGGTTTACGTAGAGGCACGTATATTTAGTTTGGTTACAAAAAAAATGAATCTATGAGAGTGCCATTACAGTGTCGGTACATGCTTATATAATATAAGGTATAAGATGGGTGACATGGATCTAGTCCATTAATAAGGTAATTATACAAGAAAGTGTTTAAACTGAAGTTCTCTAACACTATCATTTGAGAACAAAAATAAAAGAATGTGTGACCACGCATCTCAGTAACTTTGTTCCATGTTTCTTATTCTCCGTATTTATGTATTTATGTATTTATTTATTTATTTATTTAATTAAAATCTTTACCTATAACAGAGTTAACTGAATTTCAACAAGCTGAGCTAGATAAAGACATATCAGAGGAGGAACTGTTACAAGCCATAAAATCTCTGAAACCTGGGAAATCCCCAGGGCTGGATGGCTACACGGGTAGATTTTAGTGTTTGCTAAGCACTTGGTAAAATACATCCGGGCACTGAGTAATGGGGCACAGCTTTCCTCTACAGCCAATACAGCCAGCATTACCGTTCTACCTAAACCGGATAGGGACCCGACTCTATGCGGCTCGAACAGACCAATATCACTGATCAATATCGACTTAAAACTGCTAGCCAAAATCCTAGCGACATGTCTGAACAGCTTTATAACATCAATTATACACCCAGGTAAAGCTGGATTTATTCCGGGCTGACAGGCAAGCGATAATGCTCATAAAATCCTAGACTTGATTTGGTGGGTAAAAAAACACAATATCCCTACCTTGGCTCTCTCGGTTAACGCCGAGAAAGCTTTCGACATGGTGCATTGGTCCTACCTTTTCACTTTGTTGTGGAGAATGAAATTTGGAAAGTTTTTTTTTTACAATGGTTACATCAGCTCTACAGTGATCCCAGGGCCTGCATAAAAGTTAATGGCAGATATTCTCAACCTTCTCAGTGAGGCGAGGCACGAGGCAGGGTTGCCCCTTGTCTCTACTGTTTGCTATCTTTCTGGAACCCTTTGCCATAAAGGTGAGGAATAATCCAGAAATTAGAGGAACAACGGTGGGGCAGTTCACCTCCAAATTGTCATTATTTGCCAATGATGTCTTATTTTATTTTATTTAAGTTTTTTTATATACCAACATTCAAGACAGTAGTCCCATCATGCTGGTTCACAAGAAACAGGGGTGCAGTTATAATAAAACTTTACAATTTGAACAATAGTGCAGAAAAGCAGTTACATATAACAAGGAAATCAATAACTTGGAGTGAGAAGGAAAATGGAGTTCAGATAATTATATATATGTATAAATAACATTGTATAAATAACATTGTAAGAGGTGGCTATTAACGCTATTACTAGCGAAGCGAGTTGATTGATGGGAGTTAAATAATGTTGGAGTTAGGAAAGGCCTGCGTGAACAGCCACGTCTTGAGTTTTTTCTTGAATGTTGGGATGCTGGGTTCCATTCTGAGATCCGGGGGAATGGAGTTCCATAAAGTTGGACCGGCTGTGGAGAATGCCCGATCTCTAAGCGTGATGTGTCTGGTAGTTTTGGCTGGAGGTACTTGAAGTGATCCTTTGTAAGCATCTCTTGTCGGTCTTGTTGAATGGTGTAATCGGAGGGGGATATGGAGATCGATTGGAGCTAATTGATGGATGTTTTTGAAAATGGTGAGTATGGCCTTGTAGATTATTCTGAAGTGGATGGGCAGCCAATGAAGGTCCATCAGGATAGGGGTTATGTGTTCTCTTCTCCTGGTGTTAGTGAGTATACGGGCGGAGGCATTTTGGACCATTTGCAATGGTTTGGTGTGTCTTGATAACGGTCACAGATCCAAAGCGGTCACAGATCCAAAGCGGTCACAGATCCAAAGCGGTCGCTTCCCAACCTGCCCACTGAGTTGGAAAACTTTGGCAAGGTCTCTGGGTTCCGAATTAATTGGGACAAGTCGGAAATCCTCAACGTAAATATAAATACGCACCTGGTGTCCACACTCCACACAAAATTCCAATTCAAATGGGCACCCAAGAAAATAAAATATCTGGGAGTGTATTTGAGCGTAACTCACGACTTGTTTCTGTTAGTGTTCCTGGTAGTTGTGGGTGGATCCTTGGGCCGGTGGCAGATGACCACGCCCCCGGGGGAAGATCCCGAGAGGGACCACTGGTCAGGGTATGGAGACAGACACACACTAGTTCTTTTATTAAACAGTATATTGAACCACCAGAGGTGGTAGTAGTGAGCTGGAAGTGCCCGGCTGGACTGTAGTCCCTCAGATACTGGAACAGCGATCCTGGATAACTGAGCTGTAGAGAAACTGAATATAGTGAGTAGGCAGGGTATGCAGAGTTCAGGAACAGAACCTTGATGGTAACACTCACACAATAATCTCTTAGAAGCAGCCCAGGAACTGGATGAAGTACCTGGTTCCAGGGAACGGTCTGAGAGGGAGATGGTAACTCAGTGGTGTTGTAGGTAGCAATGACTTCCTGGCAGAAGTGGTATTCAGTAGCAAGTCAGGGAACGTGGGCCCTCGAGGAGCGAGTACCAGTTCCAGACTGCGATCTGAAAAGCAAAGAGAAAGCGAGGCCCCCGAGGAGCGGGTACCCCTGGTAAGTCTGAAGAGGCAGAGTAGCAAGGTATGCGGAGAGCAAATCCCATCCGCCGATACCTGGAGGAAAGCCCTTGCTAACTCAATACGTTAGCGATTTCAGAGACCTTAAATATCCGGTGAAGATGACGTCACCTCAGGGGAATGCCCCTGAGGTTCGCGCCACTGCTGGTACTTGAGTCGGGGCCGCGCACGCACCCTTAGGCTGCTGGGAAACATGGCGGAGTGCAGCGTCCAGCTGGTCCGGGGATGCTGGAGGGGAACGGCAAGAGGACGCCGCGGCAGCCAAACTTCCAACAGGCAAAAAGGGAGTCGCCAAAGAGGTAAGGTGGGCATAGTGAAGACGTCGGGCAGCGACGGTCACAACAGTTTCAATTGAATTATAAAGTGTTATGGTTAAAAATTGGACAGGACCTGGAGGAGTGGAACAGATATCAAATATCGTGGCTGGGAAGGATTGCAGCGGTTAAGATGACGGTTTTGCCAAAACTGTTGTATCTGTTTCAAACCCTACCTATTATGATCCCACGATCACGCCTTAGTAGTTGGCAGTGTAAATCGCTGGCGTATATACGGGGAGGAAAGAGGCCCAGAATAGCGCAGCATCTTATGTTTCAATCTCGACTACAAGGGAGTTTGGGGGTCCCCAATTTAGAAGGCTACTTCTGAGCAGCACAATCTACAACATTGGTAGATTGGCATAGCGGGACAATATGAAACCATGGGTTCTCTTTAGCCAGCAACTGATGGGAGATATCCCACGCCCCAGTCTAATATGGCAACCGAAAAAAACGGAGAGTACAACCTAATGATCTCCTCCCACCTTCTATGCTAAACCCCTTAGCTCTCTGGGGCAGAAAGAGTCATACACTGATAGGCTCCAGAGAATATCATCGGAGTACTTATTTATATACGAATAGCACTTTTACCCCTGGATATGAAAACCCGGCTTTTAGGGTATGGATGTCTAAGGGCATTTGTCAATGGGCACAAGTTTGGGCCGATAGACATATGCTTACATTCAGGGAACTGCAATTGAAATATGATCTAACTCGGATGTATATCCATCCCTACAGTTATGGCATTACGCACAGGTGTATATGCTGGGAGGACATTTACAACAGGAAAGATCTGACTTTGTGATCTTATGTCAGAAAGCTGATCATACAACCTAATTATTGTCAAACCTCTATTTATCAATGGGGAGGACACAATTTATTAAACATAAGCATCTATTAGAGTGGGAAAGAGACCTACAGAAAACCTTCTCTTCCCATTCCTTCTGTGAGATCTTTAAAAGACTGGGTAAGGGATTAATTGCAACATCCCTGATTGAAAATGCTCTAAAACTATTATTTCAATGGCACTAAACTGGAGGGGATGTCTTGAGATTGGGAGCTATTTACACATATGCTGGGGGATGCGCACAAATTCGTAGACTATGGTATGCTATTGAGGAATGGGCTAAACAACTATTCAAAACGCAATTGGAGAGCCACCCGCAACATGCACTATTGGCCATCCCACTTATAGCAAACAGGGAACACGATACCAGGCTGCTCTCGTACATTTTCACCGTTACCAAGTTTGGGATAGCCAGAAACTGGAAATCACTCATCCCACCTTCCTTAGGGGTGGTCCAGAACAAACTTGGGAAACTCTGCGTTGTAGCCAAAATTACTGCGCGTAAACACAAATCACTTGGACAATTTCAGAAAACCTGGCAGATTTATCGAAGCTGGAGAGCGGATATCAGCAGACTCCATCTGGAATAAATCAGTCCACAGACATCCAAAAACCCACAGTCACACTGCAACTGTAGTCTGCTTGCCAGATCATCTATAGAACTTACTTGAGCAAAGGGTGAGGGGGGATACAGGGTGGGGGGATGGGAAAAATAATAGACACACGGTGCTTTGTTGAGAAGGTTTGTTTATTGACAGTTATTAGCTCAATGTTAGTGTCTTGAGTATCGGTATATCAAAAAGAATTAAATAAATAAATAAATAAATAAATAGTCACAGGATAATGGTACATCACAGGCAATAATATAATAATACTACTCCGGTACACTGTAAATGCATGGTAGTGATGTCTAAGTAGGATGGAACGTTATATTGTCAAGGTAGCCTTCACATGTTTTGTTATGCCTTTCTTATACCATGCAGTCTATGTTCTCTTGTGTCTTTAATGAGAAAAAGAAATCTCCTTTTCCTGGTCTTCTTCATTTTGTCTACTGGGCCTCCTCGACAAATCTTCATTGAAGAGGTCCCACCAGCTTCTCGTGATTCAGAGCTGTGTGAAAGTCTTGGTTAGATAAGCGTTGTCCAAAAGTTCTCCGCTATGGGTGTCATCTACGACCAAGTTGCTTCTTGTGGAGAATAGAGATGTGGATCCCTCAAATTTTTTCTAGTGTTCCCCAGAAGTGTGGTCGCCTTCTCTCTGTCTGAAGAGGTAAAAGATAAAGATAAACTTAAGATAAACTAAAATGATTCCAATCTACTGGAAAGAGGAAGCCTCCAAAACAAGTTTGAGTTTGCTACAAGCAGAAGCCCGACTAACAGCTCATACTCCTGGAAGAATTCTGCGCAACAAAATGGAAAATTCCGCGCGTACATTTTCTAAATTCTGCAAAATTCTGCACATTTATTTGTCAAAACAATACAATATTTTTGGCAAATTATTTTGCATGTCAGTGCAATCCAGTATTTTCATGTTAGGAGGTAAACAGGAAGAGAAGCACAGGTCAAAGGAGGATTCACATCTCTACTGGCTCTAGGCCAGGGGCGGGCAGCCACCCACGGCGCTGGACAGCTGAGCGGACAACGAGCGCCGCCACTTACCTGAATCAGCAAGCTAGCTCCAAGCCTCCCATGCAGCAGCAGCAGGAGGAGTCGCATTTAACCAAACATCTCCCACTGTTGTGGGGCCGGTCTTGCGCAGCAGGAGATGATGTTTGGTTAAAAACGCAACTTCTGCGGCGGAAGTCAGAGTCCGCTCAGCTGTCCAGTGCCAGGGCACACATGTCAAAAGGCTGCAAACCTCTGGCTCAGAACAAATGGAAATATGAATCCTCCTTGGCCTCTGCCCCTGTCCCCCATTCTACTTTCCCCTCATACCGCCACTAGAAACACTCTCCCCTCCCCTCTCTCACACTCTCTACTTTCCCTCTCTCCCCTTCTCTCTCCCTCCCCCTCTCTTCTCCCATTCCCTCTCTCCCCTCCCCCTCTCCTCCCATTCCCTTTCCCCATCTCTCCTTTCCCCTCTCATTCTTTCCCCCTCTGATTATAGGTTCCTGGCCTTTGCACAGTACAGCTTGCTAACCTCGCCCCTGCCGTGCCATCTCTGCTCTCCAGGCGGGAACCTCTCCTGCGATGCCTCTGCTCTTCGTGTGCTCGCCCCTGCCACGATGCTTCTGCTCTCTCTGCACGTTGAAGTCGCTCGTGCCATGATACCTCCGCTCCCTGTGTGCGGCGGCCAACTCGCTCGTGCTGCAATGCTTCCGGGTCTTGCTTCCTCTTCTGACAGATCATTCAACTTCAGTGGATTCTGCAAGGCGAGGGAGGAAAACTGCAGGAAGGGAGAGGCTGCAGTGGATTCTGCGAGGTGAGGGAGGAAAACTGCACGAAGGTAGAGGCTGCGGTGGATTCTGCGAGGTGAGGGAGGAAAACTGCAGGAAGGTAGAGGCTGCGGTGGATTCTGCGAGGCAAGGGAGGAAAACTGCAGGAAGGGAGAGGCTGCGGTGGATTCTGTGAGGTGAGGGAAGAAATCTGCGGGAAGGGAGAATTTTGTGCAGAATTCCCCCAGGACTAAGCTTAGCATCCGCTTCACATGTCAATATCACCTGAACGAGTAGATGTGACTCGGTTATTTACACTTTCGAATAATAGAAGGACTAGGGGGCATTCCATGAAGTTAGCAAGTAGCACATTTAAGACTAATCGGAGAAAATTCTTTTTCACTCAACGCACAATAAAGCTCTGGAATTTGTTGCCAGAGGATGTGGTTAGTGCAGTTAGTTTAGCTGGGTTCAAAAAAGGTTTGGATAAGTTCTTGGAGGAGAAGTCCATTAATGGCTATTAATCAAGTTTACTTAGGGAATAGCCACTGCTATTAATTGCATCAGTAGCATGGGATCTTCTTGGTGTTTGGGTAATTGCCAGGTTCTTGTGGCCTGGTTTGGCCTCTGTTGGAAACAGGATGCTGGGCTTGATGGACCCCTGGTCTGACCCAGCATGGCAAGTTCTTATGTTCTTCATTCCCTGTACATACCCAGATCAGTCCAGACCATGGGGGTTGAGCCTCCTGTCCAGCAAGATGGAGACAGACAATTTGCATTTGCTGGTACTTTCACATATTATGCTTACTCAGTACTTCTTTTGTTCTTGTGGCTTCTCATCTGCCCCTTCTAGGTTCTCACACACCCCCTTGCATATCATCACACAGCCTACGCTTCTGCCTAGGTCATCACTCTCAGGGCCATGCGACTGTCTTAGGTTGCCAGAGGCCGTACTCTGATCTTACCCGTCATTGTCAACATGGCTCATCCTGAGGAGGTCCCTTTCAAGGGAAGCATAGAGGTTCCGTGTCATACCTCATCTCTGGATGTTGACCCTGTTCAAGGTGATAGGTGACGTTGTTTAGGCTTAAACAACGGCCATGCATACATGTTTATTGGCCAAGCAATAAACATGTATGCAAGCACATACACACTGCTATGGCAAATTAACTCTTCATTTCCCTCTTGATGATTGAGAAAATCATGACTCTCAGGGCCATGCGACTGTCTTAGGTTGCCAGACGGCACTCTGATCTTACCCGTCATTGTCAACATGACTCATCCTGAGGAGGTTTCTTATCAGGGAAGCTGCTGTATCAAGGGAAGCATAGAGGTTTTGTGTCATACCTGACCTCGGGATGGTGACCCTGTTCAAGGTGATAGGTGACATTGTTTGGGCTCAACAATGTTACAATATCTGCTGGCCAAGCAATAAACACGTAGGCAAGCACATACATACTGCTATCACAACTATAAGAAGGAGGAGAGCAAACCACAAGAAACCCCTGCCAGTTTCCGTTAGGGATGTGAGCCAGTTTACCAGCTGTTCCCACCAGGTAGACCAAATCCATTACTAATTCAGAATTATCATCAACGGAAACACAACCTTGTCCTTTTACTCCACCTTGGGATAATAACAAATAATCTAATGCCATTCGGTTCTTTAAGCTTGATCTGATCAAAAGAAATTAGAAGAAATAAGCTGTGGGAGGGAAACCTAAGGACATCTCCCCTTTGAATGAATTTATCTGGGAACCGCAGGTTGTACAGCCTTCCTCTGCTGGAGACAGAGAAATACTGGAGGGACGCAGGGGGCGTTACCAGACTAAGAGAGGGCGCCCTTAAAGTTTTTCTCTGTCTCCATCTGCTGGAAGGGAGGCACAACCCACTGTCTGGAATGATTCGGGTAAGTACAGGGAAATGTGTCTTCCATTTAAAATGTCGCCATCCCATATTAGTCTGGATCTGAAGGCAATGAAGCAACGTGACAAGCTAAAAGATAAAGCCAGAAGAATGCTGGGTTGCATAGAGAGAGAGGAATAACCAGTAAGAAAAAGGAGGTGGTGATGTTCTTGTACAGGTCCTTGGTGAGGCCTCATCTGGCGTATTGTGTTAAGTTCTGGAGTTCATTTCTCTGAAAGGATAGAGGCAGGTTGGAGGGGTAAGGGGAAGATTAGGATTAATTGCACTCCCCTTTGTGCACCCCTTCGTGCAATCTTTGGTGCTACCTTTTTTCTTTTTTTTTTTTTTTAACTTCTATGTTTCTTCCACTTTTGTTTATCTTTCTCTTTTTTCAGAGTTGTTATCCCTAGTTAACAATTTTCATTGTTATTAATGTTAAATGTATTTGACAAAGGTAACTTTTTTTTCCTGCATCTCCTGTTTTAATGTAAACTGGTATGATTTGTATATTAATCAAGAATGTTGGTATATAAAAATTAAAAATAAATAAATAAATAATTGGGGGGGATGGGTTGGGATGTTTGGAGGTCCTGAGGGAAGGGGTTAATGAAGAGGGAAGGATGATTGAGTGAGGGAAGGAGAGCATTGGGAGGTAGATGGGGGAGGGCTGAGTGGGCAGGGAAAGATGAATGGGGAGCTGCAGCTATAGGGGGATGGGGTGAGGGAAAGGGGTGGGGTGGGGTGTAGCAGATTTTCAGCTCCCTGTTAAAGCAAGGTTCAGACATTAAAATGTGTAAAATAGAAAGCAAATCACAAATCTACACAGGGAGGCCAATATTGCAAGCCATTCCCTTGAGTAAAATCGTTTGACAAAGTCCCTGGGACAGATTGCTCAGGAAATTAGAGCCGTGTCCTGTGGTGGACCGGTAACTACTTTCCTGTCTGCGTTATGCCTCTGGGATATACAGGACGACGCCACCCCGAATGCACATCAACACAAATTAGGAGCTGCAAGATTCATAGGGACTGTGCATCCTCTCCCCACCCCCCTCCCTGCCAGTGAGTGATGAGCCTCGCTTATAATGTTGTAAATCCAGAAGTGGACCCTTGGGCCGACCATTGATGGAAGACGGTCAGGAGGCAGTTCAGGTCAGCAGGCAGACAGGTAGACTGGCAGGCAGGCAGGTAGACTGGCAGGCAGGCAGGCAGGCTGGCAGGCAAGCAGGCAGGCTGGCAGGCAAGCAACCTTCTTGGTAACTGTGTTGCAAGGCAAGGAAACCTAGGAGACGCCGGGTTTAAATCCCCCCACCATCTGATGTCACAGAAGGGGGTGACGTCATAGAAGGAGGCGTGTCACAACAGTACCCCCCCCCCCTTTCTTACGCCCCCTCCTCAAGGGTCCGGGTTTATTGGGATGGTCATGATGGAACTGGGTTAACAGGGACTTGTCCAGTATATTTCGGGCAGGTTCCCAAGAGTCCTCCTCAGAGCCGCAGCCCTCCCAGGCCAATAGATACTCCCATCGGCGGTTGTGGAAGCGTACGTCCCGTACTTCCCGTACTTGGTAAACAGGATCTTCGTTCGGGGAGGTGGAGATCGCATCCGGCGTGAGCCGATGGAAACGGGAGAATATCACTGGTTTCAACAACGACACATGAAATACTTTGTGGATGCGCATGGAGGATGGCAGACGAAGTCTATAGGACACCAGACCAACTCGTTCTGCCACCTGGAAAGGGCCGCAGTATCTGGATGCCAACTTACGTGATTGTCCAGCTAAGTGGAGATTCTTGGTACTTAACCATACTTTAGTACCGGGTAGAAGTGTTGGAGCGGCACGTCAGTGGCGGTTTGCACAGCTTTGTGCTTTCTTTGCTGCAGAGGTGAGACATCACTGAAGGGCTCTCCAGAGATCGTGAAGTTGGGTAGCCACTGTCTGGGCCGCCGGTGAAGCGACATCGATAGGTACCGGGACGGGTGTCCTGAGGTGGCGTCCGAAGACCGTTTGAAAGGGAGATTGCCCAGTAACCGAGTGAGTGTGGTTATTATAGGCGAATTCAGCCCAGGGAAGGAGGGAGACCCAGTTGTCCTTTCTCTGCGAAATGAAGCTTCGGAGAAACGTCTTGAGAGAACGGTTCATCCGCTCGGTTTGCCCGTTAGACTGTGGGTGGAAAGCGGTAGACAAGTTCAGTTGTACCCCAAACTTTTTGCAGAGGGCACGCCAATACCGGGCTATGAATTGGGGTCCCCGATCGGAGACAATGCTCTGTGGAAGGCCGTGGGCCCGGAAGATATGTTGCGTGAAAAGAAGTGCTAGCTCTGGTGCAGACGGAAGCTTAGGTAATGGTACCAAATGTACCATCTTAGAAAACCGGTCTACGGTGACCCAGATTACTGTGTTACCCTCGGAAGGAGGCAAGTCCACCACGAAGTCTGTGGCAATGTGAGTCCATGGTTCTGTAGGTATTGGTAGAGGTTGTAGAAGACCCCAGGGTCGGCCGCCGAGAGGCTTCTGTCGGGCACATACCGGACACAAGTCTACGTAAAGTCGCACATCCTGCCGGACTCGGGGCCACCAATAATGACGGTTCAATAAATCGAGTGTCCTCCCTCTGCCGGCGTGGCCTCCAATGAGGGAATCGTGGGCCCATTGCAGGACTTTCTTCCGGTCTTTGTGTGGAACAACTATTCTGCCCTGTGTAGAGATTGTGGTGCTGGCTAGTTCGATCTTTGCTGGGTCGATGACATGTTGAAGGGGTTCCTCCTTTTCATCCATGATGGCATTCCGAGAGAGCGTATCCGCTCGAACATTCTTAGATGCTGGACGATATTTGAGGGTAAAATCGAAGCGACTAAAGAATAGCGACCATCGTGCTTGCCTTGGGTTGAGTCGTTGAGCTTGGCTGAGAAACTCCAGGTTCTTATGGTCGGTATAGATCGTGATGGGGTGAGCGGCTCCCTCCAGCCACTGTCTCCATTCATCAAGTGCCAACTTAATGGCAAGCATTTCCTTGTCTCCTATACAGTAATTACCCTCGGCTGGCGTAAACCTCCTTGAGAAGTAGGAGCAAGGCAACAAATGCCCGGAGTCGGAGCTTTGAGACAGTACTGCCCCCACAGCTATATTGGAGGCATCAACCTCCACAAAAAAGGGCCTTGACAGATCCGGATGGCGCAGACAAGTGTCCAACAGGAAGGCCTCCTTTAAATCCTTGAAGGCCTTACATGCCTCGGCTGACCAAACGCGCGTGTCGGCCCCCTTTTTGGTCAAGGCGGTCAGAGGTGTGACCAGTCGGGAGTATTGCGGTATAAAATGCCTGTAGAAATTGGCAAATCCTAAAAAACGCTGCAAAGCCTTCAGGCCTACTGGTTGGGGCCAATTCTTAATGGCGGACACCTTACTTACCCAAGAAAAGTCAGTGACTCCTGTTCGAAGAGACACTTCTCCAGTTTAGCGTATAGGTGGTGATTACGAAGGATTTGGAGCACTTGCCGAACCTGTTGCCTATGAGAGGTCAAATTCTGTGAGTAGATGAGGACATCATCTAGGTAGACTATCATGCAAGAGTTCAGCAGTTTGCGGAGGACCTCATTCATGAGGTGCTGGAACACCGCAGGAGCGTTACACAAACCGAAGGGCATAACCAAGTACTCGTAGTGCCCGTCCCGGGTGTTGAACGCTGTCTTCCACTCGTCCCCGGGATGGATACGCACCAAATTGTACGCCCCCCTTAAGTCCAACTTGGTAAATACTTGGGCTCCCTGGAGTTTATCCAATAATTCTGGAATTAGCGGAAGCGGATAGCGGTTCTTTTTAGTAATGGCATTTAATCCCCGATAGTCTATGCATGGTCTCAAGGACCCGTCCTTTTTTGCCACGAAGAAGAATCCCGCCCCTGCGGGTGACGTTGAAGGTCGGATAAAGCCCTTGGCGAGGTTCTCAGCAATGTATTCAGACATTGCTTTGGTTTCAGGTTGTGATAGTGGATACACCCTGCCTCGGGGTGGAGTTGCCCCAGACACCAGTTCGATGGCGCAATCGAAAGGACGATGTTGGGGCAAAAGTTCTGCTTTTTCCTTAGAAAATACGTCCGTGTAGTCCGCATAATGACTGGGAAGGGTGACGCCGGTGTGAGCCAAGGGAATGTGCTGGACTGGTAGAGACTTGATACAAGATTTGACGCAGTGAGGACTCCATTGGGTAATTTGCAAATCGCTCCATTGGATCACTGGAGAGTGCTGCTGGAACCAGGGTAGGCCGAGGACCACCGGATGAACTGAGTTCTCCAGAACCAAAAACGAGATCTCCTCAAAATGTAGGATCCCGGTCTGCATGATCAGTGGTGCAGTCTCGGTAGAAATGTGGCCAGGCAGGCAGGTACCTTGTATGGAAGTAATCCGTAAAGGAGGCTCCCGGGATTGTGTGGCCAGGCAGAGCTGATGTACAAGATTGGCAGCGATGAAGTTCCCTCCTGCCCCAGAGTCAATGAATGCCTGAGTCTTGAAAGACCCTCCGGGATATCTGAGGGTTATAGAAAAGGTACATAGAGGAGCAGCATTCAAACAACCTAGGAGGCACTCCTCCCTTAATCCTAGGCGCAATCCCGCTCGCTCTTTGCACTGAGTGAGGAAGTGACCTTTGACCCCGCAGTACAGGCACAAACCCATACTACGGCGGCGCCGCCTTTCTTCAGGTGTCAGGGACGCTCTTCCCAGCTGCATGGGCTCCTCGGATGTGGCTTCTGTGGACGTGCTAGCCCCCCGTGGGCCCGGTGGTAATGGGCGAGGAGAGGTTGGAGCCAGCGGAACTAAACGGCGGAGAGGATGCCCCTCTTTGGCCCTCTGCTGAAGGCGGCGATCGATGCGGCCAGCCAGTTCGATGAGAGCATTGAGGTCCTCCGGAAGGTCTCAAGCCGCCAATTTGTCTTTTAACCTTGCAGCAAGTCCCTCTAAGAAGATTCCACGGAGGGCGTCGTCCCGCCATCCGACCTCCAGTGCGAGGATACGGAACTCCAAAGCATAATCGGCCAGGGGCCGAATTCCCTGCCTGAGTTGGAGCAATTCGGAGGTTGCGGAGGTCTGGCGAGCTGGTTCATCAAAGGCTGCCTTGAAATCAGCTACGAAGACATTCAAGTCGTTCAGAGCCGGGTCGTTCTTCTCCCACATAGGAGATGCCCAGTTCAGAGCCCGACCGTCCAGCAGTGAGAAGATGTAGGCCACCTTGACGGCGTCCGAGGGGAACTGGTTGGGCAGGAGAGCGAACCTTACGAAGCATTCGTTCAGAAAGCCTCTGCAAGCCTTGGAATCTCCCGTGTACCGTGCTGGCGCAGGGAGTTGCGTAAGAGTGTGAAGGGTCACCACCGGAGCCGGAACCGGGTCCGGTGCTGGCGGACCAGCATCCATCCGAGCGGCCAGTTGCTCCACAGTGACAGCCAGGTTGTCCAAGACCTGTTGCTGCTGTACTAGCCGTTGAGCCAGTCCGGGAATGGCTTGAAGGCTAGCGAGGTCTGCCGGATCCATGGCCTTGCAAACTGTTGTAAATCCAGAAGTGGATCCTTGGGCCGACCGTTGATGGAAGACGGTCAGGAGGCAGTTCAGATCAGCAGGCAGACAGGCAGACTGGCAGGCAGGAAGGTAGACTGGCAGGCAGGCAGGAAGGCTGGCAGGCAAGCAGGTAGACTGGCAGGCAGGCAGGTAGACTGGCAGGCAGGCAGGAAGGCTGGCAGGCAAGCAGGTAGACTGGCAGGCAGGCAGGTAGACTGGTAGGCAGGCAGGCAGGCTGGTAGGCAAGCAGCTTTCTTGGCAACTGTGTTGCAAGGCAAGGAAACCTAGGTTTCCTTGCCTTGCAACAGATGCTGGGGGGATTTAAACCCTGGCCGGGTTTAAATCCCCCCAGCATCTGATGTCACAGAAGGAGGTGACGTCATAGAAGGAGGCGTGTCACAACATACAAAGTGTAAAAAAGTTTACCTTTATTTTTTTTGGCATTGCCAGCAAGCCAGCAAGGGGCTAAGGAATTTGAGAAATCTAAAAATAAATAGAATAAGTCTGATTATTCTCTCTCTGCCATTGGTGCTAAGTAAATAACATACATTAGAACATTCCAGATAGATATATTTACAGATAACCTCTCTTTCAACTGACGTTGTCTTCCTCCACCACCTGGCAGGAGGGGGAGGGGATTCTGGAGGGGGAAGGGGGGTAGGAGAGGGACAAGGTGTTGGGGAGGAAGACTGGGAAGGAACTGGGGTGGTGGATGGCGGGGAGGGACATGGAGATGGGGAGGGCGGAGGAGGGAGAGGAGATGGCGAAGGAGAACGGGGAGGGGAAGGAAGAGATGGTGAAGGAGAATGGGGAGGAGGAGATGGTGAAGGAGAATGGAGAGAGGGAGGAGATGTGAAGGAGAACGGGGAGGGGGAGGGGGAGGAGGAGATGGTGAAGGAGAACGGGGAGGGGAGGAGGAGATGGTGAAGGAGAAATGGGAGGAGGAGATGGTGAAGGAGAACGGGGAGGGGGAGGAGGAGGGGAGGGGGGACGGGGAGAAGATGTGGGCTGAGGATGTGGGAATTTTAAAATCTTTCTAAAGAGAAAGGTAAGCCGAAGATTAGGATTAATTGGGAGGATGGGTTGGGATGTTTGGAGCTCCTGGGGGAAGAGATTATTGAAGAGGGAAGGATGATTGATTGAGGGAAGGAAGGTATTGGGAGGTAGATGGGGGAGGGCTGAGTGGGGGGGGGGGGTGAGGGGAAAACTTTAGAACTGGAACAGGGGTAAGGGATAATAGGGGGGAGGGTTTTAGAAGGGGGATGGGGCAGAGAAGAGGGTTTCAGAGGAGGGAGGGAAAGGGGTGTGGTGGAGTTGTTTCTCTGCTCCCTTGCTGGCTGGACTTCTCTGGCTTGACCTGTTAAAGCAAGGTTCAGACATTAAAATGTGTAAAATAGAAAGCAAATCACAAATCTACACAGGGAGGCCAATGTTGCAAGCCATTCACTTGAGTAAAATCGTTTGACAAAGTCCCTGGGACAGACTGCTCAGGAAATTAGAGCCGTGTCCTGTGGTGGACCGTTAACTACTTTCCTGTCTGCGTTATGCCTCTGGGATATACAGGACGACACCACCCCGAATGCACATCAACACAAATTAGGAGCTGCAGGATTCATAGGGACTGTGCATCCTCTCCCCACCCCCCTCCCTGCCAGTGAGTGATGAGCCTCGCTTATAAAGTGTAAAAAAGTTTACCTTTATTTTTTTTGGCATTGCCAGCAAGCCAGCAAGGGGCTAAGGATTTTGAGAAATCTAAAAATAAATAGAATAAGTCTGATTATTCTCTCTCTGCCATTGGTGCTAATAACACACATTAGCACATTCCAGATAGATATATTTACAGATAACCTCTCTTTCAACTCACCATGTCTTCCTCCACCACCTGGCAGGAGGGGGAGGGGATTCTGGAGGGGGAAGGGGGATAGGAGAGGGACAAGGTATTGGGAAGGAAGACTGGGAAGGAACTGGGGTGGTGGATGGCGGGGAGGGACATGGAGATGGGGAGGGAGGGGGAGGGAGAGGAGATGGCGAAGGAGAACGGGGAGGGGAAGGAGGAGATGGTGAAGGAGAACGGGGAGGGGAGGGGAAGGAAGAGATGGTGAAAGAGAACGGGGAAGGGAAGGAGGAAATGGTGAAGGAGAATGGGGAGGAGTAGATGGTGAAGGAGAACGGAGAGAGGGAGGAGATGGTGAAGGAGAACGGGGAGGGGGAGGAGGAGATGGTGAAGGAGAACGGGGAGGAGGAGGGGAGGGGGGATGGGGAGAAGATGTGGGCTGAGGATGTGGGCATTTTAAAATCTTTCTAAAGGGAGGGGTAAGGGGAAGATTAGGATTAATTGGGGGGATGGGTTGGGATGTTTGGAGCTCCTGGGGGAAGGGGTTATTGAAGAGGGAAGGATGATTGATTGAGGGAAGGAAGGTATTGGGAGGTAGATGGGGGAGGGCTGAGTGGGGGGGGGGGGGGTGAGGGGAAAACTTTATAACTGGAACGGGGGGGGGGGGGTAAGGGATAATAAGGGGGAGGGTTTTAGAAGTGGGATGGAGCAGAGAAGAGGGTTTCAGAGGACGGAGGGAAAGGGGTGTGGTGGAGGTGTTTCTCCGCTCCCTTGCTGGCTGGACTTCTCTGGCTTGACCTGTTAAAGCAAGGTTCAGACATTAAAATGTGTAAAATAGAAAGCAAATCTACACAGGGAGGCCAATATTGCAAGTCATTTCCTTGAGTAAAATCCTTTTGACAAAGTCCCTGGGACAGACGGCTCAGGAAATTACAGAGCCATGTCCTGTGGTGGACCGGTAACTACTTTCCTGTCTGCGTTATGCCTGTTGGATATACGGAACGATGCCACCCCGAATGAACGTCAACACGAATTAGGTGCTGCAGGATTCACTACAGCCGCCTTTAGAAAATCTACCCCACAACTTTCCCAACAGCAGAAACAAATGCATGCCGCTCCTCAGGTGGGTTACCTACCCAGACATTACAGATACTCGCTCCATTTGTGCGTACCAGTTTCATTATTTAGTATCTGGGCCAGGGGTAGGCAGCTCAGGGCCATGAGTGCCACAATGAATATGCATGAGGAATATTTGCATACAATGGAGGCAGTGCATGCGAGTATACCTCATGCATATTCACTGTGGATATCCTGAAAACCAGATCTGGTTGTGGCACTCCAGAACTGACGCTGCCTACCCCTGATCTAGGCCGAGGCCCGGGAACGTCCATCCCTCAGGCCACATAAAACGCTTAGCTCAGTTCTAGCTAGGCTACAACAAAAGTCCCAAAACAGCTGTTTGTGGTGGTAACTCTTGCTCTCTCCCTACCAGGTCTCTTGTTCCTTCTCCAAACCCCCCCCCCCCCTCCCACATGCAATGTCCACAGCAGGAGTGGGGAAGAGCTGCTTCCCGCCTACCACCCTTCACTATTAAATGTTTGTGAGGGAAGCCGCATCTCCTCCTCGCCGTGCTCTCTCCCCTACAATTCAGTGTTTGTGAGGGGAGTGAGGAAGAGAGAGATTTCCTGCTATGGCTCTGCCTCCATCCAATGCTTATTTTCCAAATAATTGTCAGGGAGATACAAAAATAGAATTACCTTCAATACTGGCCATTCAGGGAGGAGTGGCTGCTGGAGGAAGAGGGGTGATTTTTTTCCTTTTGCCCATCTAAAGGTGAAGGGATATAAGAAGAGGAAAATTTCAGTCGGGTGTGGGAGAGCTCAGCAAGCAGTGTCCTGCGCAGGGCCGGTGCAAGGGGATTGGGCACCCTAAGCAATTTCAGCCTTGCGCCTCCCCCACCCCCACCCTGGTGGCAGCCTTAACCCCCCCCCCCAAAAGAAAACTCACCTGGTTGTCCAGTGGGGGCCCGGAAGTGATCTGCTGCTCCTGGGGCCTCGGCTGCCACTATTCAAAATGGTGCCGGTGACCTTCAGCCCCTACCATGTGACAGGGGCTACCAGTGCCATTCATTGGCAGCTGTCACATGGTAGGGCCTAAAGGGCACTGGCGCCATTTTGGTTAGTGGCAGCCGAGGGCCCAGGAGCAGCAGATCGCTCCCAGGCCCTCCACTGGACCACCAGGGGGGGCGTCGGGAGGGTGCCACGGTAGGCGGCAGAATTTTGAAAGGGCACTTTTTACCCTTTCAAAATTTTGCCGCCTACCATGGCGCCCCCTACCACTCGGCACCCTAGGCACAGGCGTAACTCGCCTAGTGGTTCCTCGACCCTGTGTCCTGGCCCTCCAATGCCATTCTACAATCTCACTGCTATATTCTTCCATTCTCCCTCTCCCCTTCTTTAATCTCTCTCATGCACTCCCCTCATCTCTCACACAGCTATCCCCTCTCCTTGTACAAGTCCTCATCCTTTTCCTGATCCTCTCACACACATCCCTCCCCTCATCCTTTCTCCCCACTTCCTCCCATCCCCTCCCAATGACATCTTTCTTGTTGTACTTACCATTCAGATGTGCAAGAGGCTTTGTGAGAAGTTTGTAGAAAAATAAACAAAAAATAGAAAAAAAGTTCTATATATAAAAATAAAATCAAGAACACAAATATATATAAACTAAGTACAAAAAGATAAAAAATTAATATAAAGGAAAAAATATATAAACTAAGTACAAAATATATATAAAAAATCAAATACAAAGAAATATATAGATAAAATCTGTACAAAATAAAATAAGAAAAAAATATATTTATACAATTATATATATATATATATATAAATATAAAAATATAATACAAAACAAATATATATAATATATAAAAATATCTACTAAAATACAAATATATATATATTTATATATATATATAAAATGTAAAAATAATACAAATATATATATAATATATATATAAATATGTACTAAAATACAAATATATATATATATATATATATATATAAATGTTAAAATATAATACAAATATATGTATATTTAATATATACAAAAATATGTATAAATAAATAAATATATATTTACAAAAAGGAACAAAATAAGCAAAGAAAACTAAAAAATGACAAAAAAAGAAGAAAATAAGCAAAACATACAACTAAAAACGGAAATACAACTAAACAGGGAAATAAAAAACAAACTAAAGACAAAAAAAAGAAAAAAAATGAACAATAAAAGGCAAAAAGACAAAAAACAAACAATAAAAGGCAAAAACAGACAAAAAATGAACAATAAAAGGCAAAAGATAAAAAAAACAAACACTAAAAGACAAAAAGACAAAAACAGACAAAAAGACAAAAAGGACAAAAAGACAAAAAGACAAAAAAAGACAAACAATAAAAGACAAAAAGAGACAAAAAGACAAAAAAGACAAAAAGAGACAAAAAGAGACAAAGACAAAAAAGACAGAAAAAGACAAAAAGACAAAAAGTGACTAAAAGACAAAAAAACAAACAATAAAAGACAAAAAGACGAAAACTTCTCAAAACACCACCAACTTCCTCTCCAGACCACCAGCTCCTGAAAACACCTCCTACAACCCTCAAAAGCCTCTCTCCTGCTGCAAGTGTTGTGACACGCCTCCTTCTATGACGTCACCCCCTTCTGTGACATCAGATGCTGGGGGGATTTAAACCCGGCGTCTGTTATGACTGTCCAAATCCAGAGGTGGATCCTTAGGCCGACCGACTCGGAGGAACGGCCGGGAGGCAGAATCACACTGGGCGGATGGGCTTCACCTGGAAATCCGCGACCCCTCCAGAGGAGCTGTGGGAGCCCGAATCACCAGGACTTAGGAGTCTTCACCCTGGAAGCCCGAGGTCCCCCCAGGAGGAGCCCGTAGGAACCCGGACCGCTGGGACTTAGGCGAAGAAAAGCAGGAACCCAGTAAAGAATACGAACCGGAATCAGGACAGGCAGCTGGCAGGCAGTCCTGGAGTCCCGGAGTCAGGACAGATGGCAGGCAGGCTGAAGATGGAGTCACGGACCGGAGTCAGGACAGGTGGCAAGCAGACAGATGGAGAATCACAAATAACAAGCAGGAACTCAAGACTCAGATATCAGGCAGGAATTAGGACCAGGCAGGCAGGCAGGCAGAAATCTGACAACAGACAGCAGGAATCAAAAAACGGAGAACAAAACGGCAACAAGCTATTCAATCAAAGAATCTCGTTGCAAGGCAACGTACAGTTCCTGGAACTTGTTTTAAAACCCCTACCAGCCTCTGACGTCATCAAGGGGCGTGTCCTTGCATCAATCCTGCCAGCTAAAACAACGTTGGTTCTTGCGCGCGCACGTACCCCTCCAAGGGGCGGAATCTCCGACGATGTCTCCCCGTGGAGACGCCGCTACCACACAGCCGTGGGAGGATCGGGACCCGACGGACTGACACGCCACTACCACGTGGCTTTGAGAGGCCCGGGACCCGAGGGACTGCTGCGCTCTAGGAGCAGGTAAAAGCCCAGTCACTGATCCAGTGACCGGGATCGCAACAGCGTCTCCTAGGTTTCCTTGCCTTGCAACACAGTTACCAAGAAGGTTGCTTGCCTGCCAGTCTGCCTGCTTGCCTGCCAGCCTGCCTGCCTGCCTGCCAGTCTACCTGCCTGTCTACCAGTCTACCTGCTTGCCTGCCAGCCTGCCTGCCTGCCTACCAGTCTACCTGCCTGTCTGCCAGTCTACCTGCTTGCCTGCCAGCCTTCCTGCCTGCCTGCCAGTCTACCTGCCTGCCTGCCAGTCTACCTGTCTGCCTGCTTACCAGAACTGCCTCCTGACCGTCTTCCATCAACGGTCGGCCCAAGGATCCATCTCTGGATTTACAACAGTTTACAACAGTTTGCAAGGCAACAAATGCCCGGAGTCAGAGCTTTGAGACAGTACTGCCCCCACAGCTATATTGGAGGCATCAACCTCCACAAAGAAGGGCCTTGACGGATCCGGATGGCGCAGACAAGTGTCCAACAGGAAGGCCTCCTTTAAATCCTTGAAGGCCTTCCATGCCTCGGCTGACCAAACGCACGTGTCGGCCCCCTTTTTGGTCAAGGTGGTCAGAGGTGCGAACAGTCGGGAGTATTGCAGTATAAAGTGCCTGTAGAAATTGGCAAATCCTAAAAAACGCTGCAAAGCCTTCAGGCCTACTGGTTGGGGCCAATTCTTAATGGCGGACACCTTACTTGGATCCATGAGGAATCCCGTAGCTGAAACGATGTACCCAAGAAAAGGCAGAGACTCCTGTTCGAAGAGACACTTCTCCAGTTTAGCGTATAGGTGGTGATTACGAAGGATTTGGAGCACTTGCCGAACCTGTTGCCTATGAGAGGTCAAATTCTGTGAGTAGATGAGGACATCATCTAGGTAGACTATCATGCAAGAGTTCAGCAGTTCGCAGAGGACCTCATTCATGAGGTGCTGGAACACCGCAGGAGCGTTACACAAACCGAAGGGCATAACCAAGTACTCGTAGTGCCCGTCCCGGGTGTTGAACGCTGTCTTCCACTCGTCCCCGGGATGGATACGCACCAAATTGTACGCCCCCCTTAAGTCCAACTTGGTAAAATCGGGCTCCCTGGAGTTTATCCAATAATTCTTGAATTAGCGGAAGCGGATAGCAGTTCTTTTTAGTAATGGCATTTAATCCCCGATAGTCTATGCATGGTCTCACGGACCCGTCCTTTTTTGCCTCGAAGAAGAATCCCGCCCCTGCGGGTGACGTTGAAGGTCAGATAAAGCCCTTGGCGAGGTTCTCAGCAATGTATTCAGACATTGCTTTAGTTTCAGGTTGTGATAGTGGATACACCCTGCCTCGGGGTGGAGTTGCCCCAGACACCAGTTCGATGGCGCAATCGAAAGGACGATGTTGGGGCAAAAGTTCTGCTTTTTCCTTAGAAAATACGTCCGTGTAGTCCGCATAATGACTGGGAAGGGTGACGCCGGTGTGAGCCAAGGGAATGTGCTGGACTGGTAGAGACTTGATACAAGATTTGACGCAGTGAGGACTCCAATGGGTAATTTGCAAATCGCTCCATTGGATCACTGGAGAGTGCTGCTGGAGCCAGGGTAGGCCGAGGACCACCAGATGAACTGAGTTCTCCAGAACCAAAAACGAGATCTCCTCAAAATGTAGGATCCCAGTCTGCATGATCAGTGGTGCAGTCTCGGTAGAAATGTGGCCAGGCAGGCAGGTACCTTGTATGGAAGTAATCCGTAAAGGAGACTCCCGGGATTGTGTGGCCAGGCGGAGCTGATGTACAAGATTGGCAGCGATGAAGTTCCCTCCTGCCCCAGAGTCAATAAATGCCTGAGTCTTGAAAGACCCTCCGGGATATCTGAGGGTCTTTCAAGGTCTCGAGCCGCCAATTCGTCTTTTATCCTTGCAGCAAGTCCCTCTAAGAAGATTCCACGGAGGGCGTCGTCCCGCCATCCGACCTCCAGTGCGAGGGTACGGAACTCCAAAGCATAATCGGCCAGGGGCTGAATTCCCTGCCTGAGTTGGAGCAATTCGGAGGTTGCGGAGGTCTGGCGAGCTGGTTCATCAAAGGCTGCCTTGAAATCAGCTACGAAGACATTCAAGTCGTTCAGAGCCGGGTCGTTCTTCTCCCACATAGGAGATGCCCAGTTCAGAGCCCGACCGTCCAGCAGTGAGAAGATGTAGGCCACCTTGACGGCGTCCGAGGGGAACTGGTTGGGCAGGAGAGCGAACCTTACGAAGCATTGGTTCAGAAAGCCTCTGCAAGCCTTGGAATCTCCCGCGTACCGTGCTGGCGCAGGGAGTTGCGTAAGAGTGTGAAGGGTCATTATCGGAGTCGGAACCGGGTCCGGTTCTGGTGCTGGCGGACCAGCATCCATCCGAGCGGCCAGTTAAATAGGGCAAATAGCCTAGGGGCCTGTGTGCTCCCAAATCAAATATCACCACTTGGGGCCTTTTCATACTCAGCAAAATTCGCTTATGACTGCAGTTGTTGTAGAAGACCCCAGGGTCGGCCGCCGAGAGGCTTCTGTCGGGCACATACCGGGCACGAGTCTACGTAAAGTCGCACATTCTGCCGGACTCGGGGCCACCAATAATGACGGTTTAATAGATCGAGCGTCCTCCCTCTGCCGGCGTGGCCTCCAATGAGGGAATCGTGGGCCCATTGCCGGACTTTCTTCCGGTCTTTGTGTGGAACAACTATTCTGCCCTGTGTAGACATTGTGGTGCTGGCTAATTCGATCTTGGCTGGGTCGATGACATGTTGAAGGGGTTCCTCCGTTTCATCCATGATGGCATTCCGAGAGAGCGAGAGTTGGCATCCAGATACTGCGGTCCTTTCCAGGTGGCAGAACGAGTTGGTCTGGTGTCCTATAGACTTCGTCTGCCATCCTCCATGCGCATCCACAACGTATTTCATGTGTCGTTGTTGAAACCAGTGATAATCTCCCGTTTCCATCGGCTCACGCCGGATGCGATCTCCACCTCCCCGAACGAAGATCCTGTTTACCAAGTACGGGAAGTACGGGACGTACGCTTCCACAACCGCCGATGGGAGTATCTATTGGCCTGGGAGGGCTGCGGCTCTGAGGAGGACTCTTGGGAACCTGCCCGAAATATACTGGACAAGTCCCTGTTAACCCAGTTCAATCATGACCATCCCAATAAACCCGGACCCTTGAGGAGGGGGCGTAAGAGGGGGAGTACTGTTGTGACACGCCTCCTTCTATGACGTCACCCCCTTCTGTGACATCTGATGGTGGGGGGATTTAAACCCGGCGTCTCCTAGGTTTCCTTGCCTTGCAACACAGTTACCAAGAAGGTTGCTTGCCTGCCAGTCTGCCTGCTTGCCTGCCAGCCTGCCTGCCTGCCTGCCAGTCTACCTGCCTGTCTACCAGTCTACCTGCTTGCCTGCCAGCCTGCCTGCCTGCCTGCCAGTCTACCTGCCAGCCTTCCTGCCTGCCTGCCAGTCTACCTGCCTGCCTGCCAGTCTACCTGTCTGCCTGCTTACCAGAACTGCCTCCTGACCGTCTTCCATCAACGGTCGGCCCAAGGATCCACCTCTGGATTTACAATAGCAAGCCCTTTTCTAGCCAGAGGATCCTCCCTGTCACAGAGCTCCCTTGTGACCTCATTGCTTGCTCGGTTTGGCTGCAAAGTTTTAAGGGACAGACTCCTTAAAACCCACTGAAGGTCCTCAAGACTTCACATCTCTTGGAGAAACCAGTTACAGGGTTACTGAAAGCCCCAAGGTAAATGGGGAGGACGATGTGCAAAGCCACAGACTTGGATAAAGAGTGAATATATGAGAAGGGGCCTCCCTCATTCCAGCTTTAGCCAGATGTGCACCTCCACGACTCGTGGATCTTGGGATAAAACTCTTTCTCCACCAGCCCCCCTGCAAGATTACACTGATGCTGCCTTTATCTCCAGCACCTCCCAGGGAGGCTTTTCTAGGCTTCCACCACCAGGGGCGGATTGAGGGAAAATAGTGGCCTGGGGGATTTTTCTCCATACTGGCCCATGGGTACCCAATTACATTTACATATATAATTTACATATACAATTTACATATATATGTACACACCCCTATATTTCGGTATGGTCATCCCGTATCAACACAGTACTATTTGCCAAAACTCAAAGAATAACAACCCCACCTATGAAAAAGAATACCACCAATATTACACCATAATCTAAAATATCAATACACCTCCTATCAGGAAAACAGAACAGGCCAAGCTACTACAGATCCCTACAGAGAAACCACATGCTAAAAGAATGCTTCATCTCAGTCTTTGCATGCAGAACACAAACTCTCACCAAATACAGAATAAAGCCACATAAAGTATAAATAGAAATGCACAGACAAAAACTAAACTGTAAAATGTATCATGCCAGACTCTATACAGTGCAACAATGGAAAAACAAAAATGTCACCATTCTTCATGAAACAATCAATAAAATCAAGATATATAAATCATGAATCATAATATCATACTAATAAAATAATTTCAAAACAGCTGATGAATAGAATATCCAATAATTAAAGACTCAAGCAAATTTTGAAACCTTTATCAAAACACCAATAAAATATTTCAAACAGAAGACATCACACACTACCCAATAATTAAAATGGTAGTCAGTCAAGAAAAATGAATTTAAAAAGTTACCTTTACTTACCCTCTCCAGCAGTTCTCCTACTTCTTTCCCTTGCAGGCCACACCAGAAGCAGCAGTAGCTGCTGAAGCTGTCCTCATGGTCTTCTTCCTTAGGGACCACAACCAGTATCTTCTCTCTCTCTCACACACACACCAGTCACACCCTCAAGACCAGTTTCTGTCTCACACACCAATCATCTCCCCAACCAGTATCTCTCTCTCACACACAAGCACACACACACACACACACACACACAAGCACACACATACCACCAGTCATCTCCCTGTTCAGTTTCACACATACGTCACCTCTCTGGCCAGTCTCTCTCAATCACACAATGCTCTCGCTCCCCTTACTTACACACAGGATTTCAATCACACAATGCTCTCGCTCCCCTTACTTACACGCAGGATTTCAATCACACAATGCTCTCGCTCCCCTTACTTATACACAGGATTTCAATCACACACATGCCCTCCTCTCACAGCCACAAGCCAGCCAAAAACATGCTCCATCTCTCTCTCGTACACACGCATTGACTCACACAAGCACCCTCCCTGACACATATACACCACACACACAGAAGCACCATTCCTTTCTCACACACACACAGAAGCACCATTCCTTTCTCACACACACACACACTCATACACACACACACATACACAGAAGCACCATTCCTTTCTCACATACACAAACACACACAGAAGCACCTTTCCTTTCTCACACACACAGAAGCACACTGAAGCGCTATTCCTTTCTCTCTCACACACACACACACACACACACACACACACACACACACACACACACACAGAAGCGCCATTCCTTTCACACATACACACACACACAGAAGCACTCTGCCGATCTAAGGCCCCGAGCTGAACAGCTGGTCTCCGGCGGGGGTTAGCAGCACCGGTGTTCATTTTTTCACCGCCACCGGCCACGATTTTTATTTCTTCGGCCCCCGCTGGTCTCTAGCGGGGGCTGACTGGGCGGCACCCATCTTCAATTTTTCGGCCCTTGCGGGCTTGGTCTCCCACAGGAGCTGTCTGGGAGACGCCGGGCCGGCCCATCTTCTTTTCTTCAGCTGCTGCCGGCCACGATTTTTATTTCTTCAGCCTCCGCTGCTTGGTCTCTAGCGGGGACTGTCTGGGAGGCGCCGGGCCGGCCCATCTTCTTTTCTTTGGCCGCCGCCGCCCACGATTTTTATTTCTTCGGCCCCCGCTGCTTGGTCTCTAGCGGGGGCTGACTGGGCCTGCGAGGCTGCAATCACCAATTCGCCACCTACCTTGAATTGATGGAGGTCACTGGGCTGAGTGCAGGCTGCACGCGGTCGAGACCACGTGACCAGCTAGACCGGCCCACCAGGGGAAGCCCGATCCCCCGATAGGTCAATCCGCCCGTGTCCACCACCCTCTCTGTAAAGAAATATTTCCTGGCATTTCTCCTGAGTCACCCTCATCCTACCACCCCGACTTCCAGAGCCTCCTTTCTGTTCAAAGAGGCTGCCTCCTGTGCTTTGATGCCTCTGAAGTATTTAAATGTCTCTGCCACCTTTTCTCTGGGCCAGCAGATGTTTTCCCCATGTAAATAAACAGCACCAAGCCTGCTCCTTCTGAGCCACGCGAGCATGAACAGCGCCACCTGGAGTGCTCTTCCCTCTCTGCATTCCAGCTCTCAGCATCAAGCACTCTCCTTCCTGCCAGGCCTTCCACTGCTGCTGCGTTCAGGAGTCCTCTCCCAGCACATGAAGCAGGGCAGCACACGGCAGGTGGAGGGAAGAAGTTAAACATTGTTATCTGCTGACTGTGTGGGGACTTCAAACCGGTAAGAGAGGCAGCACCAGAGGGGAGGGGGGTTTGAAACCGGTAAGAGGCAGCACGAGAGGGGAGGGGGGTTTGAAACAGGTAAGAGAAGCTCCACCAGAGGGGAGGGGGGTTTGAAACTGGGAAGAGAAGCTGCACGAGACACACTGCAGCATGGAGGAAGGAAGCATGGGAGGAGCATCTTTGTATTTCACATAGTTTCCCGTCGATAGCAGGCTGAATTAGCCCTGCTGTTATGGGATCTGTCAGTCAGGCACAGGAGGCGGAGCTTCCAAAGTGAGTCAGAGCTGTGCTCTGAGGCTGCGCGTGGGTTCCCGCACTGGAATAACGACTCTCCTCAGTCTGTTTTTCCGTGCGCAGGAATCGCACGCGGAGCCTCGGACCTCCTCAGCTATATATCACAAACAAGTAAGAATGTCAGATTCGAGTAAAAAAGAAGGCCCCCGACCATCGGGCTTTAAACCGTGCCGATGTGGGAAAGTGATGTCTATCACAGACACCCACGATCGTTGCTACAGGTGCTTGGGGCCTAACCATGATATGCCAAACTGTACCTCCTGCGGACGTATGTCCCCGAGGGCTCGTAGGATCAGGGCAGAAAGGATGGAATCTTTAAAATCGTTACAGGATACTTCCCAGCCAGTCTCGGATACCAGGTCCTCCCTGGGACCTACGATGCAAAACTCCCCACAAAAATGCCGAGGGGGTTCTATAGAGAGAGACATCCAGAAAAGAATAAAATTAAAAAGGCATGAGGAGCGAAGGCGTCTTGCTCATCCGCCCTCAAAAGCCGCCAAAAGGGCACGACAATCTCCGTCCCTTAATCAGACACCTGAAGGGGAAGAAGCGCATGAAACAACGCGAAATACCCCACAAAAACCGAGGTGTGACGCACCACGTGAATCGAAGCGCTCATCGAACCACGGCACGACTCATACCAAGAGAAAAGAAACGCCGACAGTAAAAACCTCGCTGCTCGACGTGACTCGGTCTACTGCGCATTCCGACGCGACGCGGAGCGCCCACGCGACGCACCACAGACGTGACGCGATGCACTCTGCGCCGATCGACGCGACGCACTCTGCGCCGATCGACGCGGCGCACAATGCGCCAACACCGACTCGAAATGCGCCGGTCGAAGAGACACAGCATACAACACACACCAGGAAGTCACGTCCTATGCCACAAAAGGGGAAATTGTCTACAAGACAACCACAATACGTACTTCCTATTCGAAGAATGGCGCTTGAAACAGCAACAGCGACCAAGAGAACAAACTTATTACGTCCAACTCCTACTTCACATACGTCCAGAAGTTTACTTTCAGAGGAAGAATTCTCGGACGTCCGTTCTCTACACTCATCATCCACTTCCTCAGATAAGTGGTATTCAGACTTCTCAAAAAATTCCAGAAGACAACTAGAAGATGACTCCCTCCAGGAACCTTTAACTAAAAAGCGTGCGCTACCGATTGAAACACGCACCTTAAGAAACATACATCCACAACCTGCTGCAGATATCTTGAAAGCACGGGTTCATACACCACGTGATACCACACCATCAAAAGTGGCAATGCCTCCACAGACGAGGGATGCGTTCAAAACTCTATCCTTAGCACTCGCAGGGTTTACGAAACAATGAAAACTTCATATTCTATTCCTACTTCACCCATTGCAGATAGGCAGCCTTCACCGGCACACTCTAGTACCAATTCACTGGAACCAACGAGCCCTCCCGGGATGGAGGACGTACCAACTTCACCACCAGTACCATCATCTCCGGGTCCATCAAACAAAAGACCATTGGAAGAAGGAGCAGGGGACCCGCAATATTCACCCGGAAGTGAACATCACACTCAGTACACGGAACCATCACCGGATTCCTCTACCGGTTATCCTTCCGAACCGGAGGAAGAACCACAGGAACCGTATTCCCCACCAGAGGACTTAACTTATCCTAAATTCCTGGAAAAGATGGGGAAGACACTGAACATCAATATACAAAAATTGCCGGACCCACGGGCCGAAACCATGGACCTACTAAAGATCTTCGATACTCCCGCTGAACCAACTGCTCTACCGCCGCATACGGTTCTTGATGCATTGTTGGAAAAATCATGGGACACCCCCTTCACGGTCCCAGCTGTATCAAGGAAAATTGACATCAAATATAAACTACAAAAATCACAGTACTACTCAACTACACAGCTTCCTCATGCCTCATTAGTGGTAGAATCAGCAATGGGGAAAGCCCTGTAAGAATAAATTATATTCCTCTTCTCCACCATTGAAGGATTTGCGGACTCTGGACGACTTTGCGAAGCGTGCATATCAGGGTTCCATGCTGGGTGCTCGAATAAATCATCACCAATTTTACTTAGCCCAGTATTTATATAACTGCGTTCAACGTATGAAAAATGACCAAGATCTTACCGACCCTTCGCCAGTCCAGGACATGGAAGAAGGAATAAGGCATCTCCTTCGTACAATCTATGAAGGGTTTGATACTGCATCAAGGGTCTCAGCAAGTGCGGTAGCAGCACGTCGACTGGCATGGTTAAAGGCAAGCTCCATTAGGGAGGACGTGCACAATAAATTAGCTAACCTCCCCTGCCGAGGAGACAACCTTTTCGGAGAGAAGTTACAAGAGACAGTAGCTCAACTTAAAGAGCAATCCGCTGCAGTACAATCTCTCACCACCCAACCACCCTACCAGACGGGAAGACGATTCTTCTCGCAATATCGAAGACAGCCTTTTCAACGTAGACCTTACAGACAGTACTCATCTTACAGAGCACCTGCCTATCAACCTTATAACCGCCCTGCCAATCTCCAAAACCAGTCTAGAAGGGGCCGGGCCCGGCCTCAGAGACCACAACAACAACAACAGCAGGCAACGACCCCTAAGACAACACAGTCTTTTTAGTAATTCCTCAGCCACCACCATTCCAACTGATGGCGGGAAGAATCTCCTTCTATTACCACCAGTGGGCAGCCATCACAACAGATCAATGGGTCTTGAACATTGTACAACACGGATACAAAATTCCCTTTCACAATCAACCAGACCTTCCACATCCTCCCACCAGAACATACCAAGCAAACACATTACAGATCCAACAGGAATTGAACAAACTGCTACAGCAACAGGCGATTCATATCCTTCCACAGGATTCCTGGAATACAGGATTCTACTCCCCATACTTCCTCATTCCATAGAAATCAGGGGATCCTCGACCAATCCTGGATCTCAGACAGCTCAACAAATTCATAGTCAAAGAAAATTCAATCTTGCCTTTGATTCAACACAACGCATGGATGTGCAGCATCGATCTCAAGGATGCATACACTCATATTCCAATGCACCCCTCCTCATGGCATTACCTGTCGTTTCGAGTCCAGAACAACCACTTTCAGTACAAAGTGCTACGATTCGGCCTCTCGACAGCTCCCAGAGTTTTTACCAAATGCATGGCAGTGGTGGTGGCACACCTTCGGCAACAAGGGATCACAATATTCCCTTACCTAGACGATTGGTTATTGATAGCATCAGACCCAACAACCTTAAATCGAAATCTTACAAACACAATTCTCTGCCTAGACAATCTAGGTCTCCAGGTCAATTATCAAAAATCCCATTTTCAAGCAACCCAAACATTACAATTTCTGGGGGTAATCATAGACACGACCAAGAACAGAGTATTTCTTACTCCAGAAAGAAGGAAAATGATGAAAAATATATTTCGCAATCTACAGCAGACTCACAGGCCGATTGCCCGACAGGTCTTAGTCGCCCTAGGACACATGGCGGCCTCCATACATTCCATTACCAACACGCGCCTCCAGATGCGTCACATCCAATGGCATCTACGTCGACAATGGAGACAACACACACAACCATTGTTGTGGAAAATCAATTTGACCACGGGAATGGTAAATCAACTCCAATGGTGGCTCCAACGCAACACCTTAACGAAAGGAGCACCGTTCGCAGTACTTCCTCACAATGCTGTACTCACAACAGACGCCTCCAGGAAGGGTTGGGGTGCTCACTTGGACCATTTACAGACTCAAGGACTGTGGTCACAGACGGAACAGACGTTCCAAATCAATCTTCTGGAACTAAGAGCAATACGGTACGCTCTACGCACGTTCCTGCCTTACCTAAGAGGACACAGAGTCATGGTTTACACAGACAACCAAGTAGCAATGTTCTACATCAACAAGCAAGGGGTCACGGGGTCATGGCCCCTATGCAGGGAAGCAATCAATATTTGGGAATGGGCGTGCAAACATTCGATCCACCTTCAGGCCACATACATTCCAGGTATAGCCAACACTCAAGCGGACAAACTCAGTCGAGTTTTTCATCCACACGAATGGGAGCTTCATCAAGAGGTAGCAAACTACGTTTTCGCACAATGGGGACAACCCTCAATAGACCTGTTTGCAACCGAACACAATTGGAAAGTGAACAACTTTTGCTCAGTATGGCCCAGTCATCTACGGCAAACACAGGACGCCTTCCTGCTTCCATGGACACAGTCACTGATGTATGCTTTTCCTCCCATTCCTCTGATCACACGTACGCTACAAAAGTGCATGCTGGACGCAGCACAACTGATTCTCATAGCGCCAGCGTGGCCATGTCAACACTGGTACATGCATTTGCTCCACATGTCAGTAGAACCACCAATTCACCTTCCAACACGAGTAGATCTATTCTCACAGGAACAAGGTGCATTACTTCACCCACTCCACACGTCACTGCATCTCACGGCGTGGAGACTGAACGGATCCTATTATCAGAACAAGGAATCTCCTTAACAGTACAAGAAGTCATCCTAGCATCACGGAAGACATCTACACGCCGAAATTACCAATTTAAATGGCAAAGATTTGCCCTCTGGTGCACAGCGGAATGTCTGGACCCGTTATCTTGTCCTCCATCCCGACT
The DNA here is from genome assembly GCF_901001135.1 of Rhinatrema bivittatum. Classification (NCBI taxonomy): domain Eukaryota; kingdom Metazoa; phylum Chordata; class Amphibia; order Gymnophiona; family Rhinatrematidae; genus Rhinatrema; species Rhinatrema bivittatum. The sequence goes on from NC_042615.1 coordinate 591,518,790, forward strand.
TTTGGACTACCTGCATACGCTATATACATCAGGACTGGCCACTACTTCAGTACGTGTTCACCTCAGTGCCATAGCAGCACGACATAGACTGTATAAAGGACAATCCATATCTTTACATCCCATGATATCCAGATTTTTAAAGGGTCTCATGCATTTACGTCCACCGGTTACAAAACCGCCAATACAATGGGACTTAAACATAGTGCTGGAGCAACTCATGAAACCACCGTTCGAACCATTACACACAGCTCATCCAAAATACCTCACCTGGAAGGTGGTATTTTTGGTAGCCATCATCTCCGCAAGACGGGTTAGTGAACTACAAGCTCTGGTTCACTACTCGCCATACTTACAATTCTATCCTCATAAAGTGGTACTGCGCCCGCACCCCACTTTTCTACCAAAGGTGGTGACTCCATTTCACCTCAATCAGTCAATAGATTTACCGACTTTTTATCCGGAGCCTCACAACTCGGACAGAGAAAAGATGCTCCACACACTGGATTGTAAGCGTGCACTTGCATTATACACCTTACACACTCAATCTCCCGCTCGACCATCACAACTGTTTCTGTCCTTTAATCCAAACTCGCCAGGGAAAACAGTAGCAAAACGGACTATAGCGAGCTGGATCGCTCAATGTATTCAATTCTGTCATACAAAACAAAATCTGACTTTGTCTACTCGACCGAAAGCACATCAAACACGAGCTATAGCCACTTCTATAGCATATCTCACAAAAGTCCCTCTTCTGGACATTTGTAAAGCAGCTACGTGGGCATCTCTTCACACATTTGCTGCCCATTACTGCCTGGACCAACATACAACTGAAGACTCAAGACTAGGACAATCAGTCTTACAAACGTCAGCGAAGGGAATGATTAACTCGACTGACACATAGTTGCATCATGATACTAGAGACAATAATACATGTGACGTGATGCGGGGCTTTGAACTCCCATAACAGCAGGGCTAATTCAGCCTGCTATCGACGGGAAAAAGCAAGTTTGCTTACCGTAAACGGTGTTTCCGTAGATAGCAGGATGAATTAGCCATGCTGACCCGCCCACCTCCCTGTCAGTCGACTACTTTGCGTGCTCACGTTTGCTTTATTACAGACTGAGGAGAGTCGTTATTCCAGCGCGGGAACCCACGCGCAGCCTCAGAGCACAGCTCTGACTCACTTTGGAAGCTCCGCCTCCTGTGCCTGACGGACAGATCCCATAACAGCATGGCTAATTCATCCTGCTATCTACGGAAACACCGTTTACGGTAAGCAAACTTGCTTTTATACTCTGACCCAGCATGCTGCTTACAACCTTTTGTGCTATCTGTTTAGGTGAAGGGGGGGCACATGTCTATTATACAAGCAGTTTACACAGGCACCGTGCAGGAGGTGGCTAGTTAAACGTGTGGGGAGCACATGTCTGTAGCACCCCCTCGGGTTTTTCTGCTGCCAAGGGAGAGGGGCTGCACAAGAAGAATAACCCCCAACTGCACCCGTGGGTATGAGAGACAGAGTGGGGGTTGCAGGTTACGTTAGCACCTCTAGGATAATTAATCCAAATGCCCCGTTGCTGTCTTCTATGGGTCTCAGGGATTCCCACCCCACCCCTGGGAACAGTGTACAGCACAAAAATCACCCTCTACTGTAAACATTCAATTCTTTTACTATTAACAGGTAAGTAGAACGATACAGCAAAGTGAGAGTCAAGGCCCCAGGCAGTCCATGTTGAAAGAGTGCACTGAAAGGGGACAGCCTGAGAGCCACAGCAGCAAAGTGAGAGTCAAGGCCCCAGGCAGGCCATGTTGAAAGAGTGCACTGAAAGGGGACAGCCTGAGAGCCACAGCAGCAAAGTGAGAGTCATGGCAGCAGACAAGCAAGCATGTAGGCAGCAGGAGAACAACGCAAAGGTGTGTGAGCAGCACTGAAGGAGCAGCAGAAGACACAGCAGCATGGAGGATGGAGGCCCAGGACCAGACACCGCAGCATGGAGGAAGGAAGCATGAGAGGTGCATCTTTGTATTTCACATAGTTATACTCTGACACAGCATGCTGCTTACAAACTTTTGTGCTATCTGTTTAGGTGAAGGGGGGCACATGTCTATTACACAAGCAGTTGACTACCTAGGCATGCAGGAGGTGGCTAGCTGACAGCGTGGGGGGTTGGGGGGGGGGGGGCACATGCCTTTATTACACAAGCAGTTTACATAGGCACCGTGCAGGAGGTGACTAGTTAAACGGGTGGAGAGCACATGACAAGGGAGAGGGGCTGCACCCATGGGTATGAGTGACAGTGTGGGGGGTGCAGGTTACGTTAGCACCTCTGGGATAATTAATCCAAATGCCCGGATCCTGTCTTCTATGGGTCCCAGAGTTTCCCACCCCACCCCTGGGAACAGTGTACAGCACAAAAATCACCACACTACTGTAAACATTCAATTCTTTTACTATTAACAGGCAAGTAAAACGATACAGAAATAATAAAGCAAAAGAAAAAAATCATCATTAATAACATGAAACCATAAGCATAACAGTCCCAAAATGGCCAAATATTTTCCCTTAAATTAAGCAACCTACCCAGTTATCTAGGGCAATGAGCAACTTGAATTATCAGTAGCAGTCTGTTGATTTTCCTGCTGAGAGTGCCCTCTGGAAAAAGTTATGTTTACCCCAAACTTTAAGGGTTAATGTCCTACCAGTGCACCTGTTATAAAACCCAGCCGTGGCAAGCTGCGAACGGCACTTACCCCCATCCCTAGGGGCCGGTCAGACCGCCGGCACTAGGCAGATCCGCGGGACTTCTCAGCGGCAGCGTTCGCTGCAAATCCAAGATGGCCGCGGTCTCTCTCCCCGTGCGGCTTAGCTCCGCCCCCTGACTTCAGCTAGGGCCGCGCGGGCGGCTCTGGTCCCAGATTTAAAGGAACACTCACCGGATATGAGCTGGTTCCTTCCTGTGGTTCCCTATTGGCTGGGGACTATTTAAGCAAGGTCTGGACCTCCAGACCTTGCCTTGTCTTCTTGGCTCCTGCGTTTGTTTTGTTCTTGGTTCCTGCTTGTCTTCCCGATTGGATTCCTGGTCCGGCTGACGCTCCTTCTGGTTCCTTGATCCCTGGCTTGGCGACGTTCCTTCTCTGGTTCTCGATCCCTGGACTGGCTGCGGACTTCTCTGGCTCTCGACCCTTGGACTGGCTGCGGACTTTTCTGGCTCTCGACCCTTGGACTGGCTGCGGACTTCTCTGGCTCTCAACCCTTGGACTGGCTGCGGACCTCTCTAGCTCTTGACCCTTGGACTGGCTATGGATCTCTCTGGCTCTCGACTTCTGGATCGGACTTTCTTCAAGAGATCCGCGGGGTTTGTTCCTCGACCTGCTGGAGGCGCCAGCATCTGGATTACACGACCAGCAGGAGGCGCCTGCGTCCAGATTTTCTTCTTTCTCCACCTGCAACCCCGAGGATCAGCCTCGCCTACCGACGGTGGTCCCATCGGCCATCGTCGAACCAAGGGTCCACCACACTGATCATAACAGTAAGACAAGGCCATGGACCCGGCGGAGGCCTCTGCTCTGCGAGCCATTCCTGGTCTGGCTCAGAAAATCATGGAGCAACAGAGTATGCTCGAAGCCATGGCCGCCTCCATGGAGCGGCTCAACGCTCGACTAGATGCGGTGGTAGCCAGCCAGCCAAGTGCCTCAACCACAGCTCCACCGGTCGCACATGCTCCACTTCCAACGTCCAGCAGCCTTCGTCCAGTACTTCCACTTCCAGCACCACCAAGATACGCCGGAGATCCCCGTCTCTGCCTGGGTTTTTTGGACCAATGTACAATGCATTTCCGATTACAATCACCCTTCTTTCCAGATGATGCCACTAAAATCACATACATTCTGTCCCTGTTGGAAGGCAAAGCCCTCAAGTGGGCCTCTCCTTTATGGCAACGTTCTGACCCGGTGTTGCAGAATTACTCCCAATTTATTGAACTGTTCCGCACTACTTTCGAAGAACCCGGAAAACAAGCCGCTGCGGCCACGGATTTATTGCATCTCCGTCAAGGAGGACGTTCACTCACGGATTACAACATTGATTTCCGCACTCTAGCCAACGAACTCCATTGGGAAGAGAGGGTTCTTCGGACCATATATCTTGAAGGACTTTCCGCCAAAATCAAAGATGAACTTGCTGCCCGAGAACTTCCGTCTTCTTTAAATGGCACCATCGAATTAGCCACCAGGATCGACCGTAGATTACAAGAAAGAGCACGAGAGGGCGGCAACTGGAGGAGACAGTCTACTTTTTCCCAGATCTCTCCACCTGCCACTACTACGCCTCAAGGAAACCCTCCCAGTGAGGGTTCCAGGGACGAACCCATGCAGCTCGGAAGAGGTCCGTTGACTACGGAGGAACGATTGAGACGGCACAGATCGGGGCTTTGCTTGTACTGTGGAGGTTCCGGACATCGTTTAGCTAACTGCCCTATTCGTCCGGGAAACTTCAAAGCCTAGGGACATTGGGGGGCATTTCCCTGGGCCTGTCTTCTCCACAACCCCCACTCACTCTACCAGTCACCCTCCATATGAACGGATGTGAGTTCACCACCTTGGCGCTAGTAGATTCGGGAGCCGGAGGAGATTTCATTTTACAAGCACTGGTGGATAAGCTTCACGTCACAGTTCGACTTTGTCAGCAACCTCTAATCATTTCTTCCATCCACGGGGAACCTCTACCCGGCAGAATCACGCATCAGACGGAACCCCTGAATTGTTTTATTGCACCAGACCATTCTGAACAAATTACTTTCTATGTCATCGACAAAGCCATTCATCCTGTGGTATTGGGCATACCTTGGCTGCAACGCCATAACCCCCAGTTTGACTGGACTTCCTTACAGCTGACACAGTGGGGTCCCGAATGTTCCGGGACCTGTTTGAAGGACTCCGGTTCCGCTTCCAATTATGTCTGCGCTGCGCTTTTGGGGGAATTACCACCTTCATATAACCAATTCGCAGATGTATTCTCTAAAAAAGCGGCTGATGCCTTGCCGCCTCATCGGACGTTCGACTGCGCTATTAAATTGATTCCTGGTTCTACACCCCCGCGTGGACGAGTCTATCCCTTGTCTGCTGTCGAAACTCGAGCTATGACCGAATATATTCGGGACAATCTGCAAAAAGGATTTATCCGACGATCCACGTCACCCGCGGGGGCTGGATTTTTTTTTGTGGAAAAAAAAGACGGGACATTACGTCCTTGCATCGACTACAGAGGACTCAATGCTATTACTGTCAAGGATCGGTATCCCTTGCCTCTTATTGCTGAATTATTTGATCGTCTGCAAGGAGCTCAAATCTTTTCTAAACTAGATCTACGTGGTGCATACAATTTGGTACGAATTCAAGAAGGTGATGAGTGGAAGACTGCGTTTAACACCAGAGACGGACATTATGAGTACTTGGTAATGCCGTTTGGTTTAACTAATGCACCTGCAGTTTTTCAGAACTTTATTAATGAAATCTTTAGGGATCTGTTATACACTTGCGTTGTGGTTTATCTTGATGATATTTTGATTTTTTCTAAGGACTTAATTACTCACCGTCAACACGTGCTACAAGTACTACAAAGACTCCGGGATCATCAGTTGTATGCTAAACTGGAAAAATGTATTTTTGAAACAGAGTCTTTGCCGTTCCTGGGATACATTATTTCTAAACACGGTTTTCAAATGGACCCCAATAAACTAAAAAGTATACAAGAATGGACTCAACCAAAGGGGCTAAAAGCCTTGCAGAGATTCCTTGGTTTTGCAAACTACTACCGACATTTCATTAAGGACTTTTCCAAATTATCTGCACCCCTCACCGCACTTACGCGTAAAGGAGCTAATATCACTACTTGGCCCACTGCGGCCGAAGAAGCATTTCAGGCCCTTAAGGACTCCTTTTTACGACAACCCTGTCTTCGCCATCCGGACCCAAGCCGCGCATTCACAGTTGAAGTTGATGCATCCACCGAAGGTGTAGGAGCAGTATTAAGCCAGACCGATGTCAAGGGTACGTCTCACCCCTACTCCTATTTTTCAAGAAAGTTCTCTCCCGCTGAATGCAACTATGCTATTGGCGACAAAGAATTATTAGCCATTAAACTCGCATTGGAAGAATGGCGACAGTGGCTGGAGGGGGCCCAGCATAAAATCACGATCTTCACTGATCATAAGAATCTAATTTACCTACAACAAGCCCAACGACTTAACCCACGACAAGCCCGCTGGGCATTATTTTTTTCCCGTTTTGATTTTGAGCTCCGGTATCGACCTGCCAGTAAAAATATTAAAGCAGATGCACTATCCCGGTCCTTTGTCTGCGAGGATGGGGAAGAGGTGTTGCAGACCATCATTGATCCAGCCCGTATCATTCTGGCAGCTACCGCCGGCACTAGGCAGATCCGCGGGACTTCTCAGCGGCAGCGTTCGCTGCAAATCCAAGATGGCCGCGGTCTCTCTCCCCGCGCGGCTTAGCTCCGCCCCCTGACTTCAGCTAGGGCCGCGCGGATGGCTCTGGTCCCAGATTTAAAGGAACACTCACCGGATATGAGCTGGTTCCTTCCTGCGGTTCCCTATTGGCTGGGGACTATTTAAGCAAGGTCTGGACCTCCAGACCTTGCCTTGTCTTCTTGGCTCCTGCGTTTGTTTTGTTCTTGGTTCCTGCTTGTCTTCCCGATTGGATTCCTGGTCCGGCTGACGCTCCTTCTGGTTCCTTGATCCCTGGCTTGGTGACGTTCCTTCTCTGGTTCTCGATCCCTGGACTGGCTGCGGACTTCTCTGGCTCTCGACCCTTGGACTGGCTGCGGACTTTTCTGGCTCTCGACCCTTGGACTGCCTGTGGACTTCTCTGGCTCTCAACCCTTGGACTGGCTGTGGACCTCTCTAGCTCTTGACCCTTGGACTGGCTGTGGATCTCTCTGGCTCTCGACTTCTGGATCGGACTTTCTTCAAGAGATCCGCGGGGTTTGTTCCTCGACCTGCTGGAGGCGCCAGCATCTGGATTACACGACCAGCAGGAGGCGCCTGCGTCCAGATTTTCTTCTTTCTCCACCTGCAACCCCGAGGATCAGCCTCGCCTACCGACGGTGGTCCCATCGGCCATCGTCGAACCAAGGGTCCACCACACTGATCATAACAGCACCAAAAAGTGTTCTACTGTTCCTCTCAGTAGTCCCCAGTCCAAGGAGTGTAGACACCCAGGAAAAAAAAGAAAAACTCACAAGAATGTTGGGCAGGAGTATAAGTAAGAAAAGTGGTTGTGAAATCATAATCAATGAATGCTGTATTAGTTGAAAAGTAGTGGCACTCTCTGGGGAAGCTCCAGTCCTATAGACTGGAGCTTCCCCAGACTCTGGGGGAAAGAAGCTGGTTCCCCGCGCTGATGCAGGGATTTGAAGATGCAGGGCCAGTCTCCACTCGATTGGTAGTAAACAGCAGGGGTTTATCTGGCGGCTCATCCACGCAACAGTCTGGGACCCAGAAAGCAGGGCTCGCTGTACTGCAAATTTAGGACTACTTAGCTGAAGTAGGTCCTGCAGGAGGGGGAGGTAGATTCTCAGTTCCTGATCTCTCCGTCTCCTGGTAGCCATGGTCGAAGGAAAGGCAGGATCCTAGCCCCCAGCACAGCTCTCTCATCTCCTCCTGCAGCTGCTCCCTCACGCTGATCTCCCATGCAGCCTGCATTCCTCCCTGATGGGTCTGAAGTCCTGTCTGCTGGTAGTCTCAGAGACATGGTGGAAAGAGGATAACCAATGGGACAGTGCTATACCAGGGTACAAATTATATCGCAATGACAGAGAGGAGTACTCGGGAGGAGGTGTGGCACTTTATGTCCGGGATGGCATAGAGTCCAACAGGATAAACATCCTGCATGAGACTAAATACAAAATTGAATCTTTATGGGTAGAAATCCCTTGTGTGTCAGGGAAGACTATAGTGATAGGGGTATACTACCGTCCACCTGGTCAAGATGGTGAGATGGACAGTGAAATGCTAAGAGAAATTAGGGAAGCTAACCAAATTGGTAGTGCAGTAATAATGGGAGACTTCAATTACCCCAATATAGACTGGGTAAATGTATCATCGGGTCACGCTAGAGAGATAACGTTCCTGGATGGAATAAATGATAGCTTTATGGAGCAATTGGTTCAGGAACCGACAAGAGAGGGAGCAATTTTAGATCTAATTCTCAGTGGAGCACCAGACTTGGTGAGAGAGGTAACGGTGGTGGGGCCGCTTGGCAATAGTGATCATAATATGATCAAATTTGATTTAATGACTGGAAAAGGAACAGTGTGCAAATCCAAGGCTCTCATGTTAAACTTTCAAAAGGGAAACTTTGATAAAATGAGAAAAATTGTTAGAAAAAAACTGAAAGGAGCAGCTACAAAAGTAAAAAATGTCCAAGAGGTGTGGTCATTGTTAAAAAAATACCATTCTAGAAGCACAGTCCAGATGTATTCCACACATTAAGAAAGGTGGAAAGAAGGCAAAACAATTACCAGCATGGTTAAAAGGGGAGGTGAAAGAAGCTATTTTAGCCAAAAGATCTTCATTCAAAATTTGGAAGAAGGATCTAACAGAAGAAAATAGGATAAAGCATAAACATTGGCAAGTTAAATGTAAGACATTGATAAGACAGGCTAAGAGAGAATTTGAAAAGAAGTTGGTTGTAGAGGCAAAAACTCACAGTAAAAACTTTTTTAAATATATCCGAAGCAGAAAGCCTGTGAGGGAGTCAGTTGGACCGTTAGATGATCGAGGGGTTAAAGGGGCACTTAGAGAAGATAAGGCCATCGCGGAAAGATTAAATGATTTCTTTGCTTCGGTGTTTACTGAAGAGGATGTTGGGGAGGTACCCGTAATGGAGAAGGTTTTCATGGGTAATGATTCAAATGGACTGAATCAAATCACGGTGAACCTAGAAGATGTGGAAGGCCTGATTGACAAACTGAAGAGTAGTAAATCACCTGGACCGGATGGAATACACCCCAGAGTTCTGAAGGAACTAAAAAATGAAATTTCAGACCTATTACTAAAAATTTGTAACTTATCATTAAAATCATCCATTGTACCTGAAGACTAGAGGATAGCAAATGTAACCCCAATATTTAAAAAGGGCTCCAGGGGTGATCCGGGAAACTACAGACCGGTTAGCCTGACTTCAGTGCCAGGAAAAATAGTGGAAAGTGTTCTAAACATCAAAATCACAGAACATATAGAAAGACATGGTTTAATGGAACAAAGTCAGCATGGCTTTACCCAGGGCAAGTCTTGCCTCACAAATCTGCTTCACTTTTTTGAAGGAGTTAATAAACATGTGGATAAAGGTGAACCGGTAGATATAGTATACTTGGATTTTCAGAAGGCGTTTGACAAAGTTCCTCATGAGAGGCTTCTAGGAAAAGTAAAAAGTCATGGGATAGGTGGCGATGTCCTTTCATGGATTACAAACTGGCTAAAAAACAGGAAACAGAGAGTAGGATTAAATGGACAATTTTCTCAGTGGAAGGGAGTGGACAGTGGAGTGCCTCAGGGATCTGTATTGGGACCCTTACTTTTCAATATATTTATAAATGATCTGGAAAGAAATACGACGAGTGAGATAATCAAATTTGCAGATGACACAAAATTGTTCAGAGTAGTTAAATCACAAACAGATTGTGATAAATTGCAGGAAGACCTTGTGAGACTGGAAAATTGGGCATCCAAATGGCAGATGAAATTTAATGTGGATAAGTGCAAGGTGATGCATATAGGGAAAAATAACCCATGCTATAATTACACAATGTCGGGTTCCATATTAGGTGCTACAACCCAAGAAAGAGATCTAGGTGTCATAGTGGATAACACATTGAAATCGTCGGTACAGTGTGCTGCGGCAGTCAAAAAAGCAAACAGAATGTTGGGAATTATTAGAAAGGGAATGGTGAATAAAACGGAAAATGTCATAATGCCTCTGTATCGCTCCATGGTGAGACCGCACCTTGAATACTGTGTACAATTCTGGTCGCAGCATCTAAAAAAAGATATAATTGCGATGGAGAAGGTACAGAGAAGGGCTACCAAAATGATAAGGGGAACGGTACAACTCCCCTATGAGGAAAGACTAAAGAGGTTAGGACTTTTCAGCTTGGAGAAGAGACGACTGAGGGGGGATATGATAGAGGTGTTTAAAATCATGAGAGGTCTAGAACGGGTAGATGTGAATCGGTTATTTACTCTTTCGGATAGTAGAAAGACTAGGGGGCACTCCATGAAGTTAGCATGGGGCACATTTAAAACTAATCGAAGAAAGTTCTTTTTTACTCAACGCACAATTAGACTCTGGAATTTGTTGCCGGAGGATGTGGTTAGTGCAGTTAATATAGCTGTGTTTAAAAAAGGATTGGATAAGTTCTTGGTGGAGAAGTCCATTACCTGCTATTAAGTTCACTTAGAGAATAGCCACTGCCATTAGCAATGGTTACATGGAATAGACTTAGTTTTTGGGTACTTGCCAGGTTCTTATGGCCTGGATTGGCCACTGTTGGAAACAGGATACCGGGCTTGATGGACCCTTGGTCTGACCCAGTATGGCATTTTCTTATGTTCTTATGTTCTTACAGCTGGCTCCCCATGGACTCAGGATAGGAATTGAACTTCCTGTGCTCCTGTAATCCCACAGCGGCTGCTTTCTGCAACAGCACAAGTCTCATGCTGGAGTTAAACTGAAACAGTTTTCCTAGGACATCTCTCTGCTCCCAACAGGGAAAAAACAACAGTGCCCAGTTGTCCCCTGGCTGCAAATCTGGAATACGGTTGTCACCAGTCCAGTTATTTTTTAATTTTTCTGTCCCTGGGTTACACCATACATCCCTGCACCAGGTAAGTTCAGGAGGGCAGGGACCCAAATCAGGCAGCCCTGCCACATGTCTTTATTACACAAGCATTTTATTACACAGGCACCCTGCAAGAGGTGGCTAGCTGAAGGGATGGGGGTTGGGGGAGCACATGTCTTCAATACACAGGAAAATTGGTTCCTACCTGCAAATTTTCGTTCCTGTTGTACCACGGATCAATCCAGACAGTGGGTTATTCCAGGGAAGCTTAACCCACTGTCTGGACTGATCCGGGTACCTAAAGGGAACAAGAGAGCTTAAAGGAAGCAAGAGACTGTGTATTGGTGCCCATCCCCGTGAGCTTAGGGTCCCAGAGGTTTATTCTGTTTTGGGACCCTTACTTTTCAATATATTTATAAATGATCTGGAAAGAAATACGACAAGTGAGGTAATCAAATTTGCAGATGATATAAAACTGTTCAGAGTAGTTAAATCACAAGCAGATTGTGATAAATTGCAGGAAGACCTTGTGAGGCTGGAAAATTGGGCATCAAAATGGCAGATGAAATTTAATGTGGATAAGTGCAAGGTGATGCCTATAGTGAAAAATAACCCATGCTATAGTTACACAATGTTAGGTTCCATATTAGGTGCTACAACCCAAGAAAGAGATCTAGGCGTCATAGGGCCTCATTTTCCAATATCTCATTGGTAACGCATTAGGGGGCGTTACCAAAGCAAATGAGGCTTCTTTCGTGCAGTGGGGAAACATCGCCGCACGCGATGTTTTCCCAGTGTAGAGAGAACGTTGCCCAAACCACTTCTTGGAGTGAGCGTCCTCACTCCGACGGCCAGCAAATCTGCACTAGAGACCACTGTTCTGTCCGTAGGTCTCATGTGGAATGCGAAAGTGGCCCCCAACCCCGACGCTCATACCTAATCCCCACCCCGAGTTAGTAGGTGGCCCTCCCATAGGGGTAAAAATACATGTCTAGGGCATAGGCACTATAGTAAGTCTCTCTCTCTCTCTCTCTCTCTCTCTCTCTCTCTCTCTCTCTCTCTCTCTCTCTCTCTCTCTCCCCCTCCCCCCCCCCCCCCCCCCCGGGAGCCTGAAACAGGGTGTCTGGGACTATCGTGGATGGCGATAATCCTTTTCTGGCCCGTAGCACAGTCCATAACGCAAATTTGAGGTTGTAGATAGCAGCCGCGCTAACACTGCGGCTGTTTCGCCGCACACGATAAACAGGTTCCCGCTTTACATATGCTCCGCCCCAACTCCGCCCCCTGAATACCAAATTACTAATTTGCATTCGCAAATCGCGTTAACAGCTGTTAACGCGATTTGCGAATTTATCGCACGCGGTAAAGTGCTTGGAAAATGAGGCCCATAGTGGATAACACATTGAAATTGTCGGTTCAGTGTGCTGCGGCAGTCAAAAAAGCAAACAGAATATTGGGAATTATTAGAAAGGGAATGGTGAATAAAATGGAAAATGTCATAATGCCTCTGTATCGCTCCATGGTGAGACCGCATCTTGAATACTGTGTACAATTCTGGTCGCCGCATCTCAAAAAAGATATAATTGCGATGGAGAAGGTACAGAGAAGGGCAACCAAAATGATAAGGGGAACGGAACAGCTCCCCTATGAGGAAAGACTAAAGAGGTTAGGACTTTTCAGTTTGGAGAAGAGACGACTGAGGGGGGATATGATAGAGGTGTTTAAAATCATGAGAGGTCTAGAACGGGTAGATGTGAATCAGTTATTTACTCTTTCGGATAATAGAAAGACTAGGGGGCACTCCATGAAGTTAGCGTGTGGCACATTTAAAACTAATCGGAGAAAGTTCTTTTTCACTCAACGCACAATTAGACTCAGGAATTTGTTGCCAGAGGATGTGGCACCCTAACAAATAAGATCAGGACTACAACAGCAAAAGTGAAAGAAAAGCTGGGAGTAGCGAGTTTTTCCGGGACCACAACCAGAAAGAGCCGTTTCAGAAACTCTTGGATCTACCGAATCGGAGACCGTGTGCGGTGGGAAACCTCCGCTTCCTCCCAGCTCTCTCCCTCCTTAGTCCCAGCAAAGAAACGGAGACCCGGAAGAGGCCATGCGTTCCGAGCCTCGCTGGCAGCGTGCAGCCCACAAGGCACAAGCCAATTGGGCGTGAGCTGCGGAGGGAGGTGGCCCTAACTCTCAAAGCGAGGCTTGAACCACGAAGCCCCGCCCCGCCAAACAAGGCTTGAAACTCGGGACCTTGCCTTCGGCTCTGTGACGTCGCAACCTCCCTCCCCCTCCCCCGGCTAGTACCATGGAGATGGGAGCGGAAGCCGGAAGTGAGTGAGCGGCGTGCGCTCTGTGATGCTGGAGAATAGCCTGGCGGTGAGAGTGGAAGGAAGACTCTTCTGTCCCCAGACGTAAGATTCCCAAGCCGGGGAAGGGGGGCAGCCCTGCAGTTACCTTCATCCTGGCTACAGCTTGGGAGTTGTAGTCCTGCTCCTCCCCCACCCCAAAACACCAAGTTTCAAAATGCACCTTGGTGGCTGGTCAACAGGCCCAAATGTCAGGGGAGGCTGGGGGATTTGAAAAAAAAAACCCATAACTGGTCGCTGGGGTGTGGAGTGAATTTTTATAGACACCCCCCCCCCCCCCCCCCAGTTTGGGCCAGCAATGGCAGTGAAGGGAAATGGGAGAGGAGGTAACAGGGGGGACAAAAGCTAACTAGGGGTGCCAAAATCCTAAATCCATCACTGGCCCAGCCAATGGCTTTCCTATCAGATTTCTAGATCAGAGGCAGGCAAGTTGTGTCAGCACTTGGCAGGCAAGACAGGAAGAGTGTGTGAGTTTGACCTCAGGTCCAAGGCTAACAAACACTTACTGGTAGAAGTACAGGAAGAAGAGATGGCTTATCAGTCAGAATTGGAGCTGAGAGCAGCCTACAGCAGGGTCCCAGGATGGGGATAAATGATTGTAAACCAAGTTGGTACAGACACAGCCCTCTCTCACAGGCAGCAGTAGCAGCACTCAGGAGACACTGTGACAGATGACAGCCCCTCTTTCTTCTCATGCCACATCATGGACTTTATGGAGGATAATATTGGCATGTGAGCCTAGAAAAATGACAGCATCTATACACAGGTTCATGTCATACTCGTGCTACAACAGCACGAGTTTGAGATAGTCACTGGCTTGGTTCTCTTAGGAGCGGAAGGAATCAGATGAGACTGTTGGGCTGCAGAATGTAGTGAGACTGTGGGATACATGAGGGTTAAAATCCAGACATTTTAGCCCTCCTTTAATTTTTTGGATATAAGCTGAAAAAATGTGTATAGTGTGAAAAAGAAATGCAGCAAATTAGCAACCCTAGGGATGGGTTTGTTGATTCGGTATTGTTGCGCCAGGAGGTGGACCCTTGGCCTAGTGCAGGATTGGTAGGTTTCCTGGTCGGACCCAGAGAGCGCCTGCCACCAGGAGGCGGGGCACAAGAAGAGACAGAGGCTAGCTGGAGCTTCGCCACTAGCAACCCTAGGTACCCCCGGGTTGAGCCCTTGGGTACCCAGGCCACCTGGTCTTAGGTGGGCCTCGCAGGATCTCCTTGATAGGAAGTTCAGGGGGAGTGCCCACCACGATCAAGGGTGCATGGTCGATACTCAAGCCAGAAGCCCTGGGTGCCTGAGAAGGCCAGAAGAGAGTCTCTGAATGTGTGGCAATGATCAAGGCCAGATTCAAGGAAGCGTGGTCAGCCAATGCAAGGGTCAGAGCCAGTAATCAATCCGTGGATACTCAGGCAAAGCAGGGGTCAGTTACCAGTAGTCAGTCCGTGGGTAGTCAGCCAAAGCAGAGGTCAAGTTCCAGGAGACAGTCAGAGGTGGTCGAGTTCAGGCAGAGGTCAGTTCCAGGCAGCATGTAGATGTGGTCGGTAATGAGGCAGAGGTCAGTTCCAGGCAGCGTGCAGACGTGGTCGTAGAAACAGGCAGAAGGTCAGAGGCAGGCAGCGATCAACGAAGTCAAAGGGAAGCCGAGGTCAGTACCGAGAAGACAGTCTGAAAGGTACTATCTGGGGAGACGAGGAGACAGAAGGACGCTGAAACGGAAGGACGCTGGAACGAGACTGGAACAAAGGCTGGAACGAGACTGAAACACAGACTGAAAAGCAGAGGCAAACTAGACATCACTAGGATCGACTGGATTGCCAAGGCAAGGAAGTCAGGGTACGAGCCTCCTGTTAGAGTACGGTCAATCAGGGAGCGCCATGGAGCTGGGATCCACCCCTGGTCCTTTAAGGTGCCAGGCGGTCCGCGTGTGCATGCCTAGGGGTGGAGCCGACACCACGGAGGATGCCGAGCTCCGCTGTGAGGCCTGGCTGGAGGATGAAGGCCCGGCGACCACCACCACAGGACGCCGAGGCCTAGCTGTGCTTGGCACCGCTGCAGGGGAGGACGACCTGGGACTCTTGGAGGAGCTGGAGAAGTGAGCAGGCCCGGGCGCGGGCCGAGCGCGGACAGGACGCGCAATAGGTATGACTTTTCTAAATAAAGTATTTTGATTACAAATGGGGAAAGTGTTAGTAGCCTGACATTTCATTGAAGGGACACGCTCTGGATCTAGGTTGGGCCTAGGGACACTGGAGAAAGTCCATGATATGCTAATTTCTGCTTCTCATGCAGACACACATGTATGCACAGATGTATGCAAAAATACAGAAATGTATTTAACCCATTCTTACTAGGCAACTCCTTTCTGGCATAGTCTGTCAGTTCCTCTGTGATTTTATGTTTGAACTGACTGAATTAACACGAGAGAACCACAAAGTTAAATGAAAGCTAGAAATGAAAAGAGAGCTCCCAAGTGCTAAAAATAGTAGTACCAGTGTAGATTTATGACTTGTCCTGAATTGCATCCTATGAATATGGAGTACTAGAATAACATTGTATTTGCCTGCAAAGAAACTTAAAAGGGCTACATTCTCTCTAAAGTACAACATGTCTGGATTCCTCAAGAAAATAAACTACATCTGGTCCATATTTCAGTGATGTGGAGATGTAATACCTATGAACTGGGAACATTAAGCTACATAAAACCATAATTCCATCTTTCTAAAAGAAAGAAGTCGTTCAAAAAGAAGGAATGGAGAGGTTAATTCACTTATTTTGTGTCAGAATCAAATAAGTATTTGGACCAGACAACAAATACAACATTTTTTCGCAAATCACTCCTGGATCAGGGCCTATTTAGGTGGCCAAATAGCAGTGAATAGCAAACAAATTAACATACAATGAAGGAAATTATAGCCACCAAGGCTCCAAGCAATTTAATACATTAACTACTTCATTTCCCAATGCTTAAGCCTCATTTTCCCTTCTTCTGTGTCACTTGCCTGACATTAGTGACACCAATGCAGTATCAGGGCAAAATGCCAAAAATGCCTGCCCAAGCGTCGTTTTCCATGCTGCCTCATTTGCACACTGTCAAAAACACTTTTTCATCCTTGTTTCATAGAATTTAATTTAAATTTAAAGATTTATGTCCCTGAAAACCCTCCTTAACCAGCGCTGGACCAGGCATCTAATCTGGTCTACCTTAAAAACTAGAGGAACAATAAGCTCTGAGAGTAGGAATAAGAGTTTGGGCCAAAGAGGAACAGGCCCCGCATCTCTAGGAGAAGGCAGTTCCTGACCCATCTCTTTCCTGAAGGTAAATGCTGACTGGGAATGTTGCTCAACATAAGTTGTTTATTTTGAACCATTTGCTTGTGAAAAATAAAGTTTTTTGTAAGAAGGCCAGAGTCCAGCGTGTCTCTGTCCTCTGGGAACTTACAGACCTCATCTGCTATCCCAAAATCCCGTTCACTCCAAAATTAACGGTGGGGTACAATAAAACACACAAATCATATAAAAACACATAGTTGATATAAAAACAATAATACACTAAAAAGAGATCAAGTAAATGCATCAAAAACTTTCCTTCACAGTCAGAAAAGAAACTGCCGGAAGCCGCAAGATGCCAGGAATTGCTGACAGATAAGGTCAGCATGTGTAGCTAAGCCAGCAAAAACACTCGTTCAGATCCTCACAGAGCTTGATAGTCAGTGAGCCAGTGAGCCAGTGAGCAAGTGAGCAGGAAAGTTACCTGGGTAAATGCACTCAGAGAATTTTACCTGGATATTCAGCAGAACACAACTGGATAAGGGTTCTGCTGAAAATCCCTAGATAAAGTTATCCGGATAGCTTTAGGACAGGTATTTTTCCAACCAGACTTACATCACTAACTTAGTCCAGCTAGTGCTGAATATCAGCGCTCATCAGCTAAAATGTAATCACACCCCCTGGAAAGTTTCCAGCACTGCCTCTTTTTATCCAGCTAAATTTTGCGCAGGTATTGAGTTACCCACACAATAAAATATAGCCAGTCTATGGGAGAAAATATTCAAATCTCGAGTTTTGTCCGGGTAAGACAAACCCTTTGAATGTCGATCATCATTATTACTATTTATTTGTAACACACTTTTCCAACACAAAGAACTGAAAGTGAGTTACATGAGTTAGTTGAAATCAATGAGTCAAAGTTTAGAAAAAGTGCTCCTAAACAATACCGAAGTAGCCCACTGGGAAATCATACTAAGACGTTTTGACTTTAACACATTGGAAGGGATGGTGGGGACTGAATACCCAACAATCTTCCATCCCTCATTGCTGGTGTGCCCTCCCTACCTGCTCCCAGTACCCTTCTGCCCAGCAAGGGTAGAGGCACTGGACAATGAAGCCTCATTTTTCACCTTTATGACTGCATCACTTACCCTGCATGCCCAGCACTCATGCCAGCATACAAGGGAGGCTGTCTTCATCCAGCTCATTCACCCTCACCACTTCTGCAGCACAACTGGGTAGTTGGGAGCACCCTTCTTCAGAGTTGATAAATCCGCTAGCAGATTTTAATAATTTACAGGATAATTATTCTCGGACGTTTTTGGGAACCACTGCCCTAGAGCAGGCAGGCTTTGCAGTTCTGGTCCTCATGTGCTGCAAGCTGCAAACAGTGGCGTAGCCAGAAATGAATTTTTGGCTGGGCCCAAGGTTAACATGGGTGGGCACTAAAGGTCTGAGCCATGGAATTCATATTCTTATTGATAAATACTTTCACACACACACCTAACAATAGATTTCTAAATAATCTGCTACAGCTGTTATACTTTTAATATTTTAAACTCAATTACTTCAAGCAGCTACCAATGCTAAACCTAATATATAGTTATGGAAGCATTTCAATTATACTTAAAGAGATCTCAAGTGGCAGTATCCCATAACTTACAAAGAACCATATACTAGTCTACTATAAAGACAGATATCTCATCATACATCACAGTATTCTGTGAGATGTTGTACCAAAATATTTCTACTTGAAAAAAGCTCAGAAAGGCAATGTACTTTTAAGATGGAACTAGGTTCAAACTAATTACAAATTCAATGATGAAGGAACCCTCTTTCTTATTTTCTTAAACTTATCAAACGCAGTAATTCATGACCATCATAATAGGCATCGTGTGGTAAAGTATACCTTTGTCACTCTGCCTTATGCTTAATCATAGGTCAGTCCATATTTTTAAGTGTTTTTGTTGCTTAATTCACCCCAGTGATATACTCCAAATTTCTAGTAATAATCTTGTTACATCAATTCAAGGTTACTTATGTTGAAAATTATGAACCAAACTTATCTGGATAATACGATGTTATTACTTCTTCTTAACCACCATCGACTTTGAGCTTGATGCCACGCCAAGATACGCCATGCTGTGGAATATATTACGCCCTTGAAGAAGGACTCGATGCTAGTCCGAAACATTGTGCAATGTCGGGCATAGAACAGCAATATAGTGAATTCTCATATTGCTGACAATTTGAGGGCATCAAGCTCAAAGTCGATGGTGGTTAAGAAGAAGTAATAACATCATATTATCCAGATAAGTTTGGTTCATAATTTTCAACATAAGTAACCTTGAATTGATGTAACACAAGATTATTGCTAGAAATTTGGAGTATATCACTGGGGTAAATTAAGCAACAAAAACACTTAAAAATATGAACTGACCTATGATTAAGTATAAGGCAGAGTGACAAAGGTATACTTTACCACACAATGATGCCTATTATGATGGTCATGAATTACTGCGTTTGATAAGTTTATGAAAATAGGAAAGAGGGTTCCTTCATCATTGAATTTGTACCAAAATATTTACCATAATTGAGCAAATGCCTTATTAATCTGTATCAATAAAACAGATAAATATCTTTGAAGATTTCTTTTCCTTTCCTATGGCTCAACTATTTAGTTTTAGTCTTCCTCTGATGCTGACATTTGCTGAATCGAGTCCAGGGGCTCCTGACATTCGTCCCCATTTCTTTACAAAGGAAGAACAGAAAAAAGACTGTTCTGGATAAAGAGATGTCTTGAAGGTAGTCACACCCTTTGGCTGACAGCTGGGATGTATCCTTAGCAGTGTGGAGAGGATAACTGGGAAGACAGGAGAAAAAGGCTATCCAGCCCTGTCATTTACTAAGCTACCATCATGTAAACATACACTCTGCATCCACAAATAAGATTGATACAATTGCCTACATGCTAGTAAAATACCTCACCTCAGGCACACACACAGAACCGACCTTCACCAAAGTACAGAAAGACCACACATTATAAATATGGAGATAGAAACTGGAATGGAAAACAAAAAAAAGCCACTCTGCATGCAGTGCAAACCTGGAGAAATGGAAAGAGAAATATAGCACCTAACAGTCCCAGGATCTGCAATAATGCACACAAACTAAGCCGCACAAGGTTACACCTGCATTATGGAACATATAACAACCCTATCTATGAAAAGGCAACACTACAAATATTAAATCAGGTCCTAAACACTAATACACCTCCTATTAGGAAAACAGAACAAGCCAAGCTGCTATAGAGCCCCACACAGAAATAACTAAAACTATATTAATAAATGTTTCAAAACAGCTGATGAACAGAATAACATCCAACAAAACTCATAAAAATTATTAAACATTGTCCAAATATCAATAAAATATTTCAAAACAGCAGACACATCACATAATATTCAATAATTAAAATGGCAGTCAATCAAGAAAAATAAACTTAAAATGCCACTTTTACTTACCATCTCCAGCAACTTTCCTACTCCTTTCCCTTGAAAGCAAATACCAGGAGCAGCAGCAGCTGCTGAAGCTCTGTCCTTACGGTCTTCTTCTTTAGGGCCCACAAGTCACACACACAGGGCCAGTGCAAGAGTATTTGGCACCCTAGATGAACCTTCAGTAATGCAACCCCTCCCCTGGATTACGTATTGGCAGCAGCTCCTGCACTGCGCCCCCTCCTTTGGTATTGGATTTGTTGCAGGAGTTTGCCCCCCCCCCCCCAAAAAAAAATTGTGGCGCCCTAGGCCACCGCCTAGTTTGCCTAATGGAAGCACCGGCCCTGCGTGCACACACACCAATTAAACCCTACGATCAGTCTCTGTCTCTCACACACACCCCAGTCACCTCCCTGCCCAGACTCTGTCTCTCACACACATCCCAGTCACCTCCCTGCCCAGTCTCTGTCTCTCACACACACCCCCCAATCACCTCCCTGCCCAGTCTCTGTCTCTCACACACATCCCAGTCACCTCCCTGCCCAGACTCCGTCTCTCACACACACACCCCAATCACCTCCCTGCCCAGACTCCGTCTCTCACACACACCCCAGTCACCTCCCTGCCCAGTCTCTGTCTCTCACACACACACCCCAATCACCTCCCTGCCCAGACTCCGTCTCTCACACACACACCCCAATCACCTCCCTGCCCAGACTCCGTCTCTCACACACACCCCAGTCACCTCCCTGCCCTGCATTTCCAGCCTGTGGCTTGAACACTGCCACTCCTCCCACCCTGATGCCCCCCTTCATCCTGCCCCACTGGCCAATCAGAGGCTTTCTCCTTCCACTGGCAGGAAGAAGGCTTCCGATTGGCCCGCGGGGGCAGGAAGAAGGGAGGAGGTTTCCCATTGGCCCACGGGGGCAGGAAGAAGATAGGAGGTTTCCCATTGGCCCGCGGGGGCAGGAAGAAGGTAAAGGGAAGTATTACTGGGGCTGTGGGACACCGGGAGCCGCAACACACCAGCTGATTTTATTATTTTTTTTCTCCCTTGGGTGCCTGCTGATGCTGCCTGCTTTTATTGGCTGCAGTGTCTTGCAAAGAAATTTGGGTGGGCCTGAATGGAAAGTGGGTGGGCCACTGCCCACCCAGGCCCACCCGTAGCTACGCCACTGGCTGCAAAGATACCAATGATAAGGTGTGAGCTAAATACAAAATAAATTTTTTAAAAGTTTCAGGACAACACTATATATTTGCATGTAATAGAGGCGAGGCATGCAAATGCATCTCATGACTAAGCAGGGTGGATGTCTTGCTTATGGCTCTTGAGGACAGGAGTTCCTATCCCTGTCCTAGAGTTTGCGCTGGAAAGGAAGAGATGTCCTCTGACAGAGGCGTAGTTGTTCGGGTTTGCCTTCTTTCTGTTTTACACCTCCTGCTTCCTGTATTGTCTATGCAGTGTCTGAAGTAACTGTCTTTTCTTTCAGCCTCACCTGAACATGTCTAGTAATGTGTGTGTTTGTGTATCTGTATTTTGATTGCAAATGAGGGACTGGGAACAGTTATGTGCAAGGTACGTGTCAGCAGTGTGTGCTTGTGATTGCCAGCAAAAAGAATAAGATGGGGGGTGAACAGAAGGAGGGTAAATGTGTAGTGGGGTGGAGATGCTTGTGCAGGAGACAGGGGGAAGTGGCTGATGTTTTGAAAGACCCAAGTGCTGTAACCTGCTACACCGATTACAGGACTGTCTTCCACAGAGACAGAGCTTTTTTCCAGAGCAGTTTTTGGCTTTGATTTCAGTGTCATGTGTTAGAGCAAAAGAAAAAAAAAAGTGTGTGATTTGCCAGCTACCAAGGTTTTTTGTTTTTTTTTATGGGAGGAAAGCAGTATAAAAATTCATTTTTCCTCCCAGAGGAAACAATGGGAGATATTCAGGCCAAAGAGAGGCCGCCCCAAGCTTCTGTTTAGTTTAGTTTATCCATGTTCGTAATATAACGCTTTTCTAGATTCAACAAATCAGTTTACAATAAAAATCAAGTCATAAAAAAATCAATAATATAAAATCACAACCTAAAACAAATAGCCCCATCCTGTCCTGAATAGGAGTAAATCTGGTGGAGATGGATAAAATGCACATGGGTATTTGGATAGAGGGTGGGAATTGCTGTTTATAGGCAGCAGCCGCAGCAGGCGCAGAACGTACAGGTTGGCTCTGCCTCCTGCATGGGGCAAATATCTTTATTTTAACAGATTGCTAATTATCTTTTTTTTTTTTAAGTTTCAAATCGCACCGAGCAGCAAGCAACTGAATGTCCCCATTTATGACTGCAGGTGTTGGACCTCATCTGCTATGTGGCCACTCTTAACCTGCTTGGGTCCAAAGCTGGCAGAGGCAAATCAATCACAAAGAGCCCATGGCACAAGAGAGTGCAGAGAGAAAAATGCAGTATGTTTCAACATCGTCCTTCCTTCTATCCAGTCACAGTGCCAGCAGGAACACAGTTCTCATTGGCAAAGTCCACTGCAGTACGAAAGAGGATAATGAATGACACTCAGAAAAAGCCACTGTAACCAGGCTGTGCTGAAGCAATAACTCTTCATTTAAAGTACATCTTTGTCCAAGCTGAGGTCCTGTTTTCTTAAGGGGAGAACAGACAGTCCTTGGAGTTTCTTGGACTGAGGCAAAAATTATATTTTTCAATTGTAATGTTTAAATTTAGCAACTCTCCTTTTAGGGTTCTCTACGGAAAACGCATTGCCTGCCTGTGTCTCAGATATCAATGCAATAACAGCCAGAGAAATGCAAACAAACCTGCCAATGGAAGCAGGGGGCAGTGCAGGGAGCTACTATTGCTAAACTTGCCATTAAAAAAAGGATACAACAGGAATTAAGCTTTAGTATTTTCGCTTTTCCATTTTTTTTTCTATATGCTGTACAATTGTATTGTTTGTTTTTTTTAGTTTCCAATTCAAGCCTTTCTTGATAAATAATTGTAAATTCTTATAAATATTAGTGTAAATGCCCATTAAAGATTCTACAGAAAAAAAAGTAATTTGAACAAGATATATGTAAATGAGAAGGCAAATCTCAAAACCCATTTCCACAAGTTCTCTATGTGCAGAGAAAATTATCCATGAGGATCCACCTCACACATATTTTTACTTGCGGTGAGAGGAGGCGTTTCCTCCGGGGTGGGAGTTAGGGAGCGTCTTGCAAGCACATGCATACTTTCAAAGTTTCAAAAGTATGCACATACTTTTCCCCAAAAAAGTACCCATTTAAAAAGCAGGTGCAAAGTTGGGTCAGTAATTTTTCCCTCATGGAAATTTTCAAAGGGAAAAATTTCCCTTTGAAAATTAGTGCAAAGTCCACGGGTAAACGTAACCACAGATTTTGTGCTTCTGTGGACAGTTTGAAAAATGACATCTGAAAGATTTGAATGTAATTTATTTGTAGAAACCCCCTAGGTCTCTCGTAGAGGTCTTTAGCTGAAGTTCTGAGGAGGAAAGAGGGAGCAGACTATCCAAGACAAGTACTTCCATTGGGGCTGTTTGGATTGGTCAGAACAGCGAGTGTAAAAGCAGGCAGAGCGGGAAATCAGGACTGGCATTGCACACATGGATTGGGAAGAAAAACGAAGAAGCTTCCTGTGACTGGCTTTGAAGATTTTTGTTACAGTAAAGTCTGACTGTGAAACACCCCAGTCTAGTGTTCTGTGAGTCTTTTCTGGGTACAGAAACTGTAAGAAGAGGAGAAATCATCTCACAGTGAGTACACTAGAGAGAGAGAAAGTGAATAACAGAATGTAGACACCTAATATTAATTTATTTACTGCTTTCTGATTGGCCCTTCAACTGTCAGTGAAAGGATCAATCCCCTTTCAGAAGGACATCTTTTCTGAATTCTGAAAGGGGATTGGTCCTTTCATTGACAGATGATAGTGGAAGGAGCAATTGGTGGCCAGTGAGAGAGAGCAGCCCTGCCCAAGGAGGTAAGGTCTTTTCTAGCTGGGGTTCCCTGAGGATGATGGCGAGAGGAATTTGGAGGGCTCAGTGCTATTAATTTTTTTGAAGGCAGATAGATGTGCAAGAAGGGGTTCGTGATGGGGGGAGCTACGCTTTGGCCCAGCTACTTTTTTTTGAAGGTAGGTAGGAGACAGTTCTGCCGCTCAGTGATTTCAGTGGGAGAGAGGGGGATGGAGGAAGGATTCACCTTCCAGGCCTAGCCCAGCCATATCGGGCCCTTTGACGATAGGAGTTTGGGATTTCTGTTTGGCTGGCTAATATTTTTTTAAGGTAGATGAGTGAAAGGTCAATAGTTTGGCCATTCCATTTGGAACTTTTTTTTTATAAGTGCAGATTTAGAGTTAATGGCATGTAACATAGCTGGTGAGTAAAAGAAAGTTATTTAGCATACTTTTTTTTACTCTGGTCTATTTGCATATCATTAGCTTCCTGCAACCTGTGGAGATTTTTGTTTTTAAAGTGCACATTAAATAAAACCCATGCTAAAACTTAACTCTGATTTTTAGTGTGGGTTCTATTACATTGGCCCCTCTCTGCTTCATGCTACAACCCCTCCCCTCACACACATCCTGCAGGGAACAGATGGGGAGGGAGGGGGTGTAAGGCTGAGCCTGGAGCAGACAGAAAGGGAAAGGGTGAACAAAGAAAGCAATCTGAATGTTTGATTCCTCAAAGATCTCTTAACTCAAACCAAATAGATTATTTGGTTATAATTCCCTTTAGAATAATTTCATTTTACAAAGATTCTGCACTTGCAAATGCAGCCAACCATACACCAGCTACAAAGACCTGGATGTGTTTTGGAAGTCTGCAACTGTTGGTATCCCACAGCTGGCAAAGAGGCCATGAATTTCAATTCATAGAAGCTTTGATGACTGGCATACTGCTGACAAGTGCCTGACCCCTTTTTGTGTTTGCTACCATGTATCCAGTATTGGCCCATATATCTTTCTGTGTAATTAATAGGGATGTGCAGAAGAAAATAAAATGGGTTCAGTTCATTCATTCATTTCGTAGTGACCTAAATTAATTTCATTAATTTCAAACAACAGAAAAATATTGTTTAAGTTAAAGGAGGAAGCATTACAGCCTATTTAGGTCTCCAGAATTTTGGGTTTTTTTTCCATCAATTCTCATGAAATTTATGAGAAAAAAAATCATCAGATGGGGAAAGAACTCCAAGGAATCTAGATTATGGCAAAGTGGCATGAATAGCCTAAGGCTCCCGCTGCCACTCCTTGTGACCCTGGGCAAGTCACTTTATCCTCCATTGCCTCAAGTACAAACTTAGGCCTGGATTTATCAAAATGTGATAAGAATTGCAGGTGATGTGTTTTATGCTAATAACCTATGTGAAGAGCTAAGTTAGTGCAAATTGCAATAACATTTTCAGATCTGTTGTATTTCCTGCATTCAACCACTGGGAAACCATTGTTAATGGTGAGAGAGAAAGAGAGAGAGAGAACCTAGCCATAATGTCTTCTCCCTAGATAGGTATTTGTATCCCTATGGGAGGCCCACCTAGTAACTCAAGGTGAGGTTTAGGTATTAGTGTAGGGGTTTAGGGGCCACTTTGACATTCAACGTGAGACATACGAACAGAACAGTGGTCTCTTGTGAAGATTTGATGACCTACGGCGTGAGGAAACTCACCCAAAGATGAGATTTGTGCAATGTTCTCTCCACCTAGCTTGACCTAGCCAGTTGACGTTCCCCATCCCTGACCTGGCTTCTGACGTTATATTAATCAGTCCTGAGTTTTATGAAGTAATACTATTTAGTCAGGAACATTTGATATTCTACAGCCCTAAGTATAGGATATCATGTATATATTTGTTAATATTCTGTCCTGAGTACAAGTGATTATTATAGTCCTAAGTATATGTCTAGATATTATTTATTTCTGAGACTAAATATTATGTATTTCTATGTTAGCCTTGACACTGGCTTTTCCTCCTCCCAGTTCAAGTGCCCCTGTTTTATTGTAACTTTCATTCACTTTTTCTCTCTTCGCCTATTGTTCACGTTGATGTTAATTTTATTGCACCGCTGTTTATTGTAAACCGACACGATATGATTGGTATCATGAGTGTCGGTATAAAAAAGCCCTAAATAAATAAAAATAAATAAATGTTACCCAGGTAGAGTGTCCATCAAGCTAGGTTGAGAGAACCTTGCACAAATATCATCTTGGAGTGAGTTTCCTCACTCCGAAGGTCATCAAATCTTCACAAGAGACTATTCTGTTCGTATGTCTCACGTTGAATGTCAAATTGGCCCCTAACCCCCTACACTAATACCTAAACCTCACCTCGAGTTACTAGGTGGGCCTCCCATAGGGATACAAATACCTATCTAGGGAGAAGACATCATTGCTAGGTTCTCTCTCTCTCTCTCACTCTCTCTCACTCCAAATCTAAGTCTGTGCAATAGCACTTCACAGACTAGCAAACCCACTCCTCCTCTTTTTCAAATTTGCATAGCACCATATGATATGGTGCTATCGCATGCATTAAAGACATTTTCGCACATGGTAAGGGCCTATCACATGCATTAACGGGGCTTTTCGCATGCAATAATCACTTAACACATGCAAAAACGCCTTAGCACATTTTGATAAATGACCCCCTTAGATTGTGAGCCCTCTGGGAACAGAGAAGTAACTACAGTACTGAATGTAATCTGCTTTGAAATGCTGAAAAGCAGAATATAAATATCTAATAAATAAATAAATGGGCAAAGTGGTACCAGAGGTGGCACAAATTCTCCAAGGCATCATCAGAGGAACAAAGAAGAAAGCTAGTATGGGAACAACACCCCAAGACCCTAACCCCCCAAGACCAAGATTACTGGCTTTGACCTCTGCTTCGTTGGACCTCATACAGGACTGATTACTGGCTTTGACCTCTGCTTCGTTGAACATCGCTCAGGACTGAAAATTGCCTTTGACCTCTTGCTTCATTGGGCTACGCTCAGGATTGATTCCTGTCCTTGGCTCTCGCTCCACTGTTCCTCGATTAGCTCTGCCGCCTGCCCTGACTCCAGCCTGTTCTTGACCTCGCCTTCGGTATCTCCTTGGACTGGGCATTTTCAGACTTTGGCCTTCTGCTGCCTGGGCGTCACCTGCTCTTGCTTCTGTCCTGTCCTTGGCGCACAGGCCTCTGGATCCGTGCCTCATCCAGACTTGCTTTGGTCCCCCCGATACTTCTGCTGGTCCCTGGCTACATGCTACAACATCCACTGGGAGTCGTCTGACAGAGGCCCGCCTAAGACCAGCCGGCCCCTGCACCCAAGGGCTCAACCTGTGGGGAACATGGGCTGGTATTGGCGATGCTCCAGTCAGCCTCCGTCTCCTGGTCTGCTCCACCTCCCGACGGTGGGGACTCGTGGGGCTTGCTGTCTGGGTAGCATCAACCCCACTTCAGGCCAAGGGTCCACCACCAGCACAACAGCAGGGAGAACCCTAAGGTACTGATAATAGGACCAAGCAACAAAAAGAGTGGCATCAACACACCAAAGGAACAGGGCAGGTGCAAAGTTTCCTCCCTCCCCTGGAAGGATGGCATGAACACATCAAGATGTAAAGTCTGGGGCATGCCAGCAAGGTGCAGTGTTAGAACTCCAAGATGTAAAGTCTGGGCATGGAAGCAGGGCTGAGTGGCACAATGAACTGCAAGGTGTATCTTGAGGGTATAGCAGCAAGACAAAGTGGCATAGACAATGCCACTCATTCTGTAGATGCACACTTGCCAATTATCAGATTTAGTACAAGAAAATGAACTGTGATATGTATATTTTTCTTAGAATAAGTTTTTCAAACATTCCCTGCATGAACTTGATCTAGCTGCTGGGTGAAATTTAGATTTTCTTGTGAAATAGGCTTTCTGAAGGAAACTATTACATTCAGAACATGATTTCCCTAATGAGTGTCGTTTGGTGTTTCTGGGAAGTTGTGAGAAGTGCTTTCTTTAGAAAAATTTCCCATATTTTGTAGCTGAACTCTAGCTGTAGCATTTTGTTATTTCCCAGTTTTTCATGATTTCTCCCTGCCTTTCTGATTGTATTACATTCAAAACATGGAAATGCTTTCTCTCCTGAATGTTTTCTGTTCCACTTGTATTTCTTCCTTCAGGCTTTAGTAGACATACCACCCACCAACCAACAAAGACGTTGGGAGAACCAGGCTGCTATCAATGTAGATGGGTTTGAACAATACAAAGAACTGCAAAATATGTGGAGGGGAGAAAAATAGAGATGTGATTCAGCCGAACTTTTCAGTTCGGCCTTTGCTATCGGCCTGCCATGGGAAATTTTGTTTTCCTGCGGTTCGGGCCGATTTTATTTCTGCTGTCCCCGAAACGAAACATGAAACCCATCCCAACCCTTCAAAGTTAATTAGTTACAATGGGGGGGTTGTAAAAAAACAAAACAAAACAAAACCACAAACCCACCCCAATCCTTCAAATTGAATTAATTGCAACCCCCCCCAAAACTTGCCGAAAGTCCCTGGTGGTCCAGCGGGGGTCCTGGGAGCGATCTCCCACTCTCGGGCTGTCGGCTGCCAGTAATGAAAATGTCGCCGATGGCCCTTTGCCCTTACCTTGTGACAGGGTTTATCGGTGCCATTGGCCGGCTTCTGTCACATGGTAGGAGCAATGGATGGCCGGCGCCATCTTAAAAACTGACATTTTGAGTTTGAATCCTTTTGTCCCAGGTTTGTGTCCTTCTGCTCTGTCTATTTGCTTGTTCTTTGTTAGCTTGTGCCTGATCCATTATATCTGTTTTCCCCCCTAGTCCCCTACCCCAATCCTAAGGTACCTTTTAAATTCAAAATCTTCTGCCTAGATCATACTACCTCGATCCTGGACTGATGCTTTCTTTATTGCTTTGTAGCAATACTGAAAGTGTAAACTACCAGCATTGCTACAAACCAACAAACAAAGCATTGGCTCGAGATTGTAGTAGCAGCTTACCAAAATCCAGGCAGATTTTGAATTTAAATGGTACCAGGAGAGCGGGAGGATTAGGGTTGGAGTGTGTGTGTATGGGGGGGGGGGGGGGCAGGTGGTCTAGACCAGAACCCTTGGCCTTGTAGCGGATGGATGCTCGGCCTGGCAGGGCTTTCATTTTTTTGTGTAGTCCCTCTTCCAGCAATGGGCCTGGAAGGCAGGGGGTCCCGGGGCCAACTCTTCTCTCTGTCTTATAATTCCAGAGTGTTAGGTTCTTTCCGACAGGGGAAGGAATTATACTCCATAGTTCAAAGTATGGCGATAACTCTAACTTCTGGGGAGTTCTCTTTTCAATGTGGTTTCAAGGGATGGGAGTGCCAATAAAATATGCTGGTCTCTCAGATGGGTGTCCAAACAAAAACTCTACAGCAGCAATTCTTCAACAGCAAGCTGTGTCAGTATAAATCCTAGTTCTTGTCATAACAGATCATTTACACAGTCCTCCAACTTTCCTTATCTATTCAAGTGCCCCTCAGTAGATAGCCTTGGGAAACTCTCACTTTCCAGGGCTTAGAAAAGCAAGACTTTCCAATTGGACAGGGATATTCTATTTATGGGTAGAAATTCTCTTCCAAAAATCCTGGCAGAAAAAAAACAGGGTTTTCACACTGCAGGGCTCCCAGTTGTGCCTCATCTCCCCAAGGTGAAGACTGCAGATAGGGGTTTCCAAAATTGTTCAAAAAGATCTTACAATTCTCTTTCTCCATATGACACAAGGGATCCTTATGGGTGAAAAGTCCAGGTAGCAGAGAACAATCGGCTCCAGGCAGGATGAGTGGCAGCAAAAGTCTTCCTCCCAAATCCACAAAACAAACATCCAAAAACTGGAACTTCTACTGTGGCAGGCCACCAACCACAGAGTGTGGGCTGGAGTGAGCAGAGTCTTCCCTAGCCTGGCCAAAATCCCTTCCCAGGCCAAGAACCAGGGGTCTTTCAACAAAACTCAGCACAAATCTCAGAAACAAAACACTGGAGACATCCCAACCAGACAGGTTAGGTACTGGAAGGGGTTAAGCCTCCCACTTCTCCTGGATTATGGGCCATGAAGGCAAAAGCTCCCTCTGCTTCTAAACTACAGAATTCTGCCACTGCCACACAATTCTAGGATGCAAGCTGCTTTTATACAGGCAGGGAGGATGACCACTCCAGCAGACTCAGGGGAAGCGGTGCTCTAAAATGATGGACTCCTCCCTCTATTGCCTCCTACTCCTACCTCAGTGTTTGGAAACTAGGGACATTTAGTGGCAATCCCAAGAGATCGCCTCAGTTGCTGGGTCAGGGGCATTGTTTCAGGCCTCTAGACCAATGAGATATATGTTTTTCCTATATGGCAATTAAAAGGCTATATTCTTTTGAATATAGCCAGTTAATTATAAAGTTATTCAGCCACATGAGGCTGAAACACTTGTTCTTTGTTAGCTTGTTCCTGATCCATTATATCCATTATAAAGTTATCCTGTTAAAGGTAGCCAGATAATGTTAATCAGGGTTATTTAGTGGGATATTTATCCACTGAATATCTGGGACACCTTACTGAATATGATACCCAATATGTCTTTACTAGATAAATATTTAAGTTTTGTACTTGGTAAATTTTGTATTTGTATATAGTTTAAATATTAAAAACAATGTACACCATTTTCAATAAAAATTAACTATTTTTGCATTTAGCAGAGATGTGAATCTTTATGTAAAATTATGCAAATTTGCCTCATAATTATCACAACATTTGACAATTCTTGAGGCAGAAATCTTGAAAAATCTGCCATAGGAAACCAGGGGGCTCTGCTGCATGCACACAACAGGCAGAAATCCCTTTTCGCTCACACATAGAAAGACCGGCCCCTCCCCCATTCACCCCTCTCTCTCCCCCATACAGATACATGCCCCCAGCTGATTTCCTCTCATCCACCAGCTTCTATTCTTACCCCCAATGATCCCCCTCTGTAACCTCCACAAAATGATTCTGCTTTCACTGCTCCAAGCTCACCATCTCTTCCCCTGTCTCTGGGTCACACAGGATGAGAGGGCCTGAATTAGACAGCACGGTAGCTCTTTGCTCTGTTATGTCTGTTCCAGGTGCACACTGCTTGGGAGGGGAGGGGCTGGATCAGGAAGCAAGTGCTGTTCTCTGCCGCCCCCAGAGTTTTGCCTCCCTAGGCATTGGTCTAGTGGGCCTGTTGACAAATCCAGGCCTGTCTCCAGTGACAGAGTCCAAATTCCCTTTTCCTTTAAATGTACATCAGACCAATAGGGTCATTAACTGTAGCTGACATTGTAGGCTTTCTCTGCTAAATATGATGTGTTTTGCAAATTTGTGTGACTTTTTTTTTTTTTACTGCTCTCATTGAGGGGAATGTGTTTTTATTCTCTACATTCTCCTTCTCAGGCTGCCTAATTATTTCCAGGGTTTGGCATCCAAAAACAGAAGTGGTGAATCTTGCTATAGAAGGTGGGAACGGGAAAACAATGAACTATGGGGCTGATGTTGGCAACTCCCAAAGGTTAAAAGAGGAGAAAAGGCTTCAAAGCCCTAAGGAAAGCCCAGCAACTTCTGTGTAAAAGGCTTCTTTGAGCTGGATGAAAACCATTTGAAGGATAATTAGTATTCAGTCTAGTGCTCTTTTCTTACATTGTTTTGAGGCATAAGTACTCTTTCTCTTCAGTAAATATTGTAAAAAGCCTTTGAAATCAATGTTGAAAAAAAATATGGCTGAAAACATGTCCTCTTACAAGATAGTAAAAGGCTTCACATGAGAAGCTGAAGATTCATCATGATACTCAAATACACATAGTAATATAGTTAATGATGACAAATAAAGACCAAAATGGAATTCAGTCCGCCCAGCAAGTTGCTTAGGGTAATAATTGCTGCTCCATGCAGATTCCCCTCATGCCTTCTGTAAAGGGTAGTAACTGTTGTTTGAGTTTAACAGAAGTTACTCTTTTCCTTCATTTTCGTCCTCCAGCCCCTGGGGATAAGAACATAAGAACATGCCATACTGGGTCAGACCAAAGGTCCATCAAGCCCAGCATCCTGTTTCCAACAGTGGCCAATCCAGGCCATAAGAACCTGGCAAGTACCCAAAAACTAAGTCTATTCCATGTTACCATTGCTAGTAATAGCAGTGGCTATTTTCTAAGTCAATTCAATTAACAGCAGGTAATGGACTTCTTATCTCCAAACTCGTAGTGGCGCTGTTTCAAGAGATTAAGCGAGAAGGCTATATCAGCCCCATCTAAGGCTGCTATCACCTCTCGTTTTTGATCCTCTCTGTTTGTCCCACAACCTTCTGAATTCCATTTCCGTTCTTGCCTTCACTATCTCTTCCAGGAAGGCATTCCATGCATCCTCCATCCTTTCCGTGAAGAAATATTTCTTGATATTGTTCCTGAGCCTTCCCCCTTGGAGTTTAATATCATGACCCCTAGTTCTATAATTTCCTTTCCATTGGAAAAGATGTGTTTTTTATGCATCATTAATTCCTTTCAGATATTTGAACGTCTGTATCATATCTCCCCTCTCCAATCCTTTTTGTATCATATCTCCCCTCTCCAATCCTTTTTTAAACACAGCTATACTAACTGCACTAACCACATCCTCTGGCAACAAATTCCAGAGTTTAATTGTGCGTTGAGTGAAAAAGAACTTTCTCCGATTAGTTTTAAATGTGCCACACGCTAACTTCAAGGAGTGCCCCCTAGTCTTTCTATTATCCGAAAGAGTAAATAACCGATTCACATCTACCCGTTCTAGACCTCTTTTATCCTCTTTTTCTGAAGGCGCCTGGCAAGTAATCTACTATTTTTATCTCCAAACTCGTAGTGGCGCTGTTTCAAGAGATTAAGCGAGAAGGCTATATCAGCCCCGTCTAAGGCTGCTATCACCTCTCGTTTTTGATCCTCTCTGTTTGTCCCACAACCTTCTGAATTCCATTTCCGTTCTTGCCTTCACTATCTCTTCCAGGAAGGCATTCCATGCATCCTCCATCCTTTCCGTGAAGAAATATTTCTTGATATTGTTCCTGAGTCTTCCCCCTTGGAGTTTAATATCATGACCCCTAGTTCTATAATTTCCTTTCCATTGGAAAAGATGTGTTTTTTATGCATCATTAATTCCTTTCAGATATTTGAACGTCTGTATCATATCTCCCCTCTCTCCTCTCCTCTAGGAGTATACACATTTAGGACTTCCAGTCTCCTCTCATAAGTCTTCTGCTTCAGACCCCATAATATTTAAAATAAAATAAAATAGCAGACTAATTGTAGTGTTAGCACATTAGCTTAATAGATTCCTGAAGTTGCCAAAGAAGTTGACAATGAACTAAGCAATGTGATCACTGCAAGAATGATATATTTTATTGACAGACAAGAAGTGTCACTCTTGTAATGTGCAAAAGGTAATGTTATTACACAACTTAGCAAATATGTTAATAGCTGGAAGCTAATAAAAGCTTTATATTATTTCTAGCTCAAAAAAGACTAATAAAACCGGTTCTGACCATATATATATCAAGTCAAATATCAGAGAAGTATCCCTGGTAGTCCTTTCTGGTTGTTGAAAGCTAGTAATAGTGAAGCGCTGAAAAGTGCGAAAAGCGGAATATAAATGTAAATCTAAATTTAGATCAATAGGTATTTGAAGAATGTGATTATTTTTTATAACTTCTGTTATAGATAAGCTGATCCAAACTATCAGATGAAGGTTGTTCTGACCCAAATTTTAGGAAGACTTTTCTGGTAAGTATGTGGTGTTATGGAGCTGAATCTCTCTTGCTTTTTCTGTCTCCTGATCTTTCACTCTGTAACTGTATAGACTTTATTCCTTTATATTCTTTCTCATTTTCTTTGTGTCTTTCGCTAGCAACTTTATTGTATGTGAAAGTCTTTTCTTTTGTCTGTATCCACTGCAAAGCTAAACGGTTGTATGACTAGCTAGTCTTGAGATGGTATTAATGTTGATGCACACTTATAAGAGCATAAAAAATTGCCATGCTGGGTCAGACCAAGGGTCCATCAAGCCCAGCATCCTGTTTCCAAAAGAGGCCAAACCAGGCTACAAGAACCTGGCAAGTACCCAAACACTAAGAAGATCCCATGCTACTGATGCAATTAATAGCAGAGGCCATTCCGTAAGTCAACTTGATTAATAACTGGTAATGGACTTCTCCTCCAAGAACTTATCCAAACCTTTTTTAAACCCAGCTACACTAACTTCACTAACCACATCCTCTGGCAACAAATTCCAGAGCTTTATTTTGCATTGAGTGAAAGAATATTCTCCGATTAGTCTTAAATGTGCTACTTGCTAACTTCATGGAATGTCCCCTAGTCCTATTATTCGAAAGTGTAAATAACCGATTCACAGCTATTCGTTCAAGACCTCTCATGATTTTAAAGACCTCTATCATATCATATCCCTGTTGCTCACCTCCTTTTTCCCTGCACCAGCGATTCTCAGAAGAATGGCAGCCTCCGCTTTCAAACGTCACCTTCTCCAGCGTCCCTGGGACGGCGTGGGCGATCCCATCCGCCATCTTGAAACAGGGATTACCTAGGGCATGCGCGCATGTGCCAGACCCCCTCTTATGCATGTCATGGCAGGAACCTCGGGGGCGTCTCCTCCGCATGATATCACCCGCCAGTGTATTTAAGCTATCCGGGCTATGCTTCCTACGAGTTAGCAAGGACTTCCTTCCTGCTGAATTCCACTTCTCTTGGAGACGCTTCGCTACTTGCTACTCTGAACTTTGTTCCTGTACTCCGGTACCCACTCCTCGGGGTCACGTTCTGGCTATCTGCTCCTCGGAGGGCTTTCCTGCCTGGAGAATCCATCTACCCTAGATTGGGACCCAGCCTCGTTCAGCCTTGTGAGTACACTCCTCACTTTGCTACCAGCTTGCTGACGGAACCTCCAGTGTACCCCATGCCTCGGGTCACTACCGTGCTCACTTCAGCAGACCACCTTCTACGCTTCAGAGTGAGTACCCTCAACTACCCAGCTCTGCTGACCTCCTGCACTTCTCTTATCAACGTCGGTGCTGATTCTCGGCATATTCTGCGCTGCAGGCCATTACTGGATCATCAGACTTTCTCCCCTGCCATTGAGGAGTTCCCCGGCGTACCCCGCTCCGTGGGCCACTACCAGGGATATCATCACTGAGCTACATCACCACTCTGAACTGTGTCTTTCTTCCCACTCTGTGGGTAATTCACCTACGTTCCAGTCTAATAAAGTCTTATTCCGTCTCAGCTGAGGCCACGCCTATTGTAGTGAGTCCCCTCAGGGCTGCTCCCTGTGGGTGGAGTCAGCTCTCACTACGATCCAGGGTCCACAACCATACCAGAACATAACAATCCCCCCTCAGCCGTCTCTTCTCCAAGCTGAACAGCCCTAATCTCTTCAGCCTTTCCTCATAAGGGAGCTGTTCCATCCCCTTTATCATTTTGGTTGCCCTTCTCTATACCTTCTCCAGTGCAACTATATCTTTTTTGAGATGCAGTGACCAGAACTGTACACAGTACTCAAGTTGCGGTCTCATCATGGAGCGATACAGAGGCAGTATGACATTTTCCGTTTTATTAACCGTTCCTTTCCTAATAATTCCTAACATTCTGTTTGCTTTTTTGACTGCTGCAGCACACTGACAGGTCGATACAGAAAACCTCGTGGGAGAGCCGGCGTGTGCTAGCTCTCCCAACGCTCGCCCAGGTCACTCTCCTGGGTGCGCGATTCAGGAAGCCAAAGTATGTAAATTAGGGCCCGCGTTAAAAAGGAGGCGCCTACGTTTTGACAGAAGCAGCGGTTGTCAGCGGGTTTGACAGCCAACGCTCAATTTTACCGGCGTCTGTTGTCGAACCCACTGACAGCCATGGGTTTGGAAAACGGACACCGGCAAAATTGAGTGTCTGTTTTCCAACCCGGGGGCCGCAGGCCGTTTTGTTTTTTTTTAATCTTTGGGGCCTCTGACTTAATATCGCTATGATATGGAGGGTGTACAGAAAAGCAGTTTTTTTCTGCTTTTCTGTATATTTTCCCTGTGCCGGCTGAAATTAACTTCTGCCTTTGGGCAGGAGTTAATTTCTGAAAGTAAAATGTGCGGCTTCGCTGCACATTTTACTTTCAGTATTGCAGGGGAATAACTAATAGGCCCATCAACATGCATTTGCATTTTGCGGATGCTATTAGTTTTGGGGGGGTTGGCCGCGCGTTTCCCACGCGCTATTACCCCTTACTGTATAAGGGGTAAAAATAGCACGTCGAAAATGCACGGCAAATGGGGGCTAAAGGTGCGCTCTGCCAAGCGCACCATACTGAATCGGCCTGTGAGCCGATAATTTAAATGTATTTTCCTGGAGTAAATCTTGAGTATGACATGTAATGGTCCAGACGTGCTGAGCTTTGTCCTCTCACCATAGCTGTGGTTCGAAGATCAGGAGGCACTGGTAGTTTATGCAGCTTGACTAGCTGAGACACTCTCTTGGTTTCTGTCTGAGGAACTTCCCACAGATACCTGGTGATGATATCTTCCTAAATAAAAAATCAAAAACAGGATTCCTGTCTAAACTACTGTGATCAAGTCTTCCACAATATCCACTACAATGAAAGCTCAGTGTGATCCCGTCAGCTTGGTGATACTTTTGGGCTAGCTAGGGCTTCATAAAAAAAAATTATAATCAAATGTCCCTACTATACTAAAATTATGAGGGAGGTTTAAACAGTTGCTGCTAGTATTAGCTCAGACCCTCAAACAGATTTCACTTGTTTCAGGCACTTAGACAGCTTTCAATCACGCTTGAAGTGTAGGTACTGTCAGGCAAAGTTTGCAATATAAATTCTGCTGTGTTAACTTATATCACTTACACAAGTGCAGTTCTATTGTACATAAGGGGTCATTTATCAAAATGCGATAAGGCGTTTTCGCATGCGATAGGCCTTTACCGCATGCGAAAACGTGTTTAACGCATGCGATCGCACCATATCATATGGTGCGATGCAAATTCAGAAAATAGGAGGAATTAGGAGTGGGCTGGGTTAGCCTGTCTGTGAAGAGCTATTGCATAGCTGTAATGCCGATTTTAACTACACCTCTTTGGATTGCATTAGGCTGTGTGATAGCTGCTGTGACCGTGTGGTAAGGTTTCATCGCCATTTGCGATGTCTCCCGTAAGTCCTATTTCAGGTGAATTGATGGGTCGAGAGAGAGAGAGAGAGTGCACCTGGCCATTATGGACTCTCTACCTGGGTAACATCAAGCTAGGTTGAGAGAACATTGCCCAAATCTCATCTTGGAGTGAGTTTCCTCACTCCGAAGGCCATCAAATCTTCACAAGAGACCACTGTTCTGTTCGTAGGTGTCACGTAGAATGTCAAAGTGGCCCCTAGCCTCCTACACTCTTACCTAATCCCCACCTTGAGTAACTAGGTGGGCCTACCATAGGGATACAAATACCTACCTATGGGCCTTGACATTATGGCCTGTCTTTCTTTCTTTCTCTCTCTCTCTCTCTCAACAATGGCCCCCAGTGGTTGAATGCAGGAAATACAACAGGTTGGCCCTTATTGCAGAATCTGAGCTCTTTGCACAGGTAATTAGTGCAAATTGTGATAAATGCTATATTAGCATATGTAAAGGGATAAACAGAATAAAATTAATAAATACATACAATGAAATAATAGAAGACTTACCTGTCCTGTAGTTCCACAAGTCCAGAAGGTTCAGATTTTCTAGTGGCCAGAGTTGTGCCAGAGGCAGTGACAATAGCAGGACAGAGACTGAAGACAGCACCCAGTCTTGCCTTGAGGGACTGCCAGAGGCAAAGGCCAGATGGAACTGAAGAAAGAAAAAGAACCCATGAAAGAAGATGAGGACTGCAGCTACCCAGAAGCAGCGCTGTGTTGCCGGTGATCAGCTACTGATTAGTGCTTGTGGCAATGAGCAGAAACTGCACTCAGAATGTAAAGGACTCCGGACCAAGATGGGTCACAGCTAATGATGGAAAACATTTCAGGAAGTGACAACAAGCAATGGAGAGAAAGGCAGAGGATGGCAGGAAAGGAATAAACAGATGAAGAAATAAACCGGGAGGATTGAGCCACTATCAATGGTCAGCTTAAATGATTGAGAAAGAGAGAGACTGACACTGCTGACAGAGATCTCCTCCTGAGATGAGAGCTGTATATAAAAATAAAAAAGAGAAGAAGTTGCTGACCTCCTGCTGCTGTCATTGCTGAGGGTGTCTTAAGGCTGATTTTGGTATTTTTTATCTTTTAGTTTGTTCTGGAAACTGGCGTGGAGCTGCTGGATAGAGGAAGGCAGGTTAGAAAGGAGAGTGCAGGAACTTCAGGGACATCATCACTGAGACAAGTATTGCAAGTACTGTTGGGGGGAAGGTTAACAAGTTTAAGTAAAAATAAGAAAAATAGAAGCTAATAAGCATAAACAGGAAATAATATTCAGGATAAAAAAAGGATACCTCTATAATTAAATACAATGAAACTTCTCAGGAAGGAATTTTAGGTTCCTCATTAAACTACACTATTTTAAAACATAAGAAAGTTGATTGGAATCACCCACGCATCATCATCATCAAGGTTGCATGCACACTGGATGATCAGGTTAGGCAGAGATAGCGTATCCTAGGAGACGCATCACTGGCTTCCCTGGTTACCAGTGAGTTGGCTGGCGAAAGTGTACAGAAGTTAGACAAAGCACAGTGTAGGAATTTAAATTTCACAGAGATTTAAAAGACATTCAGATTACACAAAAATCAACTGAAGTCAGATACTGCAGGGAAAAATAAAAAGAGAAAGAATAAGCATAGTATAAAGACAAAAATAATCAGCTCTGAGGACTATTTGGCGCTATGATGTCATCAAGTATTGAGACCAAGCAGACAGAAAGGAAAAAGACAGTTACAGAATCAGAGCAGTTAGTGCCTGATCATTGATGGAGAAGGATCTGTTAAGCCAGTCCTCTCAAATCAAGGCCTAACTAATGCAAATAAGTGCAGTTAACAGTACAGTTATAGTGAATGTATGATTGATAGTAAGTGTAAAGGTGTGTATGATATACATTGTGGGGCGGATTTTCAGAGCCCTGCTCGCCTAAATCCGCCCAAAACCGGGCGGATTTAGGCGAGCAGGGCCCTGCGCGCCGGTAAGCCTATTTTACATAGGCCTACCGGCGCGCGCAGAGCCCCGGGACTCGCGTAAGTCCCGGGGTTTTCGGAGGGGGCGTGTCGGGGGGCGGGCCCGAACCGCGCTGCATTTTCAGGGCGTGTTGGGAGCGTTCCGGGGGCGGGCCCGGGGGCGTGGCTACAGCCCGGGGCGGCCCGGGGGCGTGGCTGCGCCCTCCGGACCCGCCCCCAGGTCGCGTCCCGGCGCGCAGGAGGCCCGCTGACGCGCGGGGATTTACGCCTCCCAGAGGGAGGCGTAAATCCCCCGACAAAGGTAAGGTGGGGGCTTAGACAGGGCTGGGTGGGTGGGTTAGGTAGGGGAAGGGAGGGGAAGGTGAGGGGAGGGCAAAAGGAAGTTCTCTCCGAGGCCGCTCCAATTTCGGAGCGGCCTCGGAGGGAACGGGGGTAGGCTGCGCGGCTCGGCGCGCGCCGGCTATACAAAATCGATAGCCTTGCGCGCGCCGATCCAGGTTTTTAGCAGATACGCGCGGCTCCGCGCGTATCTACTAAAATCCAGCGTACTTTTGTTTGCGCCTGGAGCGCAAACAAAAGTAGGCCTATTCGCGGAGTATGAAAATCCGCCCCTGTCTGTTTTGAAGCAGTAGTGCTAGGGTTATGAATTATATATATTTTTTTATTATTAGTTAGAATATAAAGTTGAAATAAAACAAGTAACATACTTGTTGTTGTATGCAGAAGATCCTGGAACAGTGAAGGGAGTTAGTTTTGCTTCCTTTTAAGTTGTTTAAGATTAGGTTTAGGAGGAAGATTTCAAGTTAAAAGAAAAGAAAGAAGAACTGGCCAGCAACTATAAAGCAGCAATAAAGAGAAAAGAAAAGAAGAAAGACAGATAAGTGACTGTTGTATTGACTTTCAAATTGAAGAGTAATTCCATACTTGATTTAATTAAAAGAACTATATAAGTAAAGTGATAAATATATGGAGTAATAATAAAACAATTCTTATTTGTGATTGTATTTTAATAGTTCATGAAATTTTAATATTATAAGGAAATAACATTTCCCTGTACGTACCAGGATCAGTCCAGACGGTGGGTTATGTCCCCCGTCCAGCAGATGGAGTCAGAACAGAGCTCGAGAGTGGCACCTCATATGCTAGCGCACCCTCTGCTGGAGCTCAGTATCTTTCTGACTCCAGCAGATGCGAGTTGGGGAAATCGGGATTTCCCAGGGGGACAGGTTTCTTCTTTCTTTTTGCTCTCCTTTGAGTTCTTCCTCTTTGCAAGGTTGGATCAAGTTAGTTTAAAAAAAATAAATAAATAAATAAATAAATAAATAAATAAATTTCTGTTCATGTTGATTTTTGAGGAGGCGTTTCTTCGAGCTCTATTCTGCCTCCTCCTGCTGTTCTATACTTACGCTTTGGGGTAAGTGTGTTTCCCTTTGTGTTTTTTGCTTTTCAGCTGAGTTCGCCGGTGGAGTCGGCTCCTACGCGCGTTTACTTACAGTCCCGCGGCCCGGCACGTTTTTTCTCGGGCCTGGGCGCACCGGCGGGGGGTTTGCCCGCCGGTGCCTGAGGACTTGTTGGGCGGGTTGTGAAGGCCTCTCCGGCCCCCCCGCGGTGCGATTTCCTTTCGGCCCCCCCCGAGGCGTCCTTTTCGTCGCGGCGTTCGATGCCGCGCTTCTCTAGGTGCGAGACCTGCGGAGAGCAGGGGTCTCGCTTCTCGAGGGAGGGGGTGTGCCCGCGCTGCCTTCCCGAGGAGGAGGGCGCCGCACACGGCTCGGGCGCGCTCCCGACCCCCCTCTCCCCGTTGCCCGGGAAGCGTGGGCCGGCCATTTCCTCGCCAAGGGCGGGAATGGCGGCCATTTTGGAGAGGGAGCTTGGCGCGGAAAACGGCCGGGAGGAGGATGCCGCGGCTCGGGGCGTCCCTCGCCTGCAGTGTAGCCCCGAGGAGGGCTTGCCGAATCGTCTGCCCCAGGAGCCCTCTACTTCTGGCGCGCCTCCCGGCATGCCATTTTTCTCCCCGGATTTTATTTTAAAAATGCATAGGGCATATTTACAAGGCCTAGCAGATCCGGGGGGCGCTACGGCTGGACCTCCCTCTCCCAAGATCCCTAAGCTAGCCTTGCCGCCCACCGGGGCTCCGGGCCCGGCTGGGGCAGTCCCAGGAACCCCTGCTCTGCCATCCCCGCCTCGCGCGGTGGGAGCGGCTTCCACCCCGGGATTCGATCCCTCTGACCCTCCGGATCCGGCGCACGCGGATGGACAGACGGAAGGAGACGATCCGCGCGCCCTACGAATATTCCACAAGGAGGAGCTACAGGATTTGCTGCAACAGACGCTGCAGGAGCTGGATTTGGATCCACCGCCGGATCCGCCGGCGCCAGTGGCTCCAGCGGTGGCGACGTGCTCTAAGAAAGGGGACCCAGTCCTGGCCGCGCTCAGGCCTCGTGCGAAGGCGTTTCCGGTTCATGAGTCTTTTCTGCAGCTACTTACTGGAGAATGGGACGCCCCGGAGGCGTCCCTGAGGGTCACCCGAGCCATGGAAAAATTGTATCCGTTGCCGGAGGATTTCTTAGATCTCGTCCGGGTCCCTAAAGTGGACTCGGCGGTCTCAGCGGTGACGAAGAGGACGACGATCCCGGTCACGGGCGGCACGGCCCTACGGGACACGCAGGACCGCAAGCTGGAAACGTTCCTCAAAAGAGTGTTTGAAGTCTCGGCCTTAGGCATGCGTGCCGTCATGTGTACCTCGTTGACTCAGAGGGCTAGTCTCCTCTGGGTTCAGCAGCTCCTGACGTCCCAGCAGCTGCCTCCGGAGGAGGCCGCTCAGGCCGACAGCCTGGAATCTGCCATTGCGTACGGGGCGGATGCTCTGTATGACCTCTTCCGTGTCTTGGCCCGGTCCATGGTCTCGGTGGTGGCAGCTCGTAGGCTCCTATGGCTTCGGAATTGGTCGGCGGACGCCTCTTCGAAATCGAGCTTAGGATCCCTTCCGTTCCGGGGGAAGTTCCTCTTCGGCAATGAGCTGGATGAAATCATCAAATCATTGGGAGAAAACTCGGTGCATCGGCTACCCGAAGACAGACAGCGGACTTACCGGCCGTTTGCTTCTTCCAGAACCAGAGCGAGGGCGCAGCGACGCTTCAGGTCGTACCGACAGCCGGGACCTCGAGCCGCCCCCAACAGATCACAGCCGTGGTCGCGTTCCTTTCGCGGGCGGAGGCCCGTGAGAGACGGCTCGGGGCAGGGGAATCCCCCCGCCAAATCCACCCAATGATGCCAGGGTGGCCCACTCCTCCAGCCCGACCATCGGGGGCCGACTCACGGAATTCTTCGAGGAGTGGGCGAAGATCACCTCAGACCAGTGGGTCCTGGACTCCATCCG
This sequence comes from Rhinatrema bivittatum, assembly GCF_901001135.1. Lineage (NCBI taxonomy): Eukaryota > Metazoa > Chordata > Amphibia > Gymnophiona > Rhinatrematidae > Rhinatrema > Rhinatrema bivittatum. The sequence continues at coordinate 591,561,353 of NC_042615.1, forward strand.
GCACGGTTACGCCTTGGAGTTTGTCCGCCCGCCACGGGACAAGTTCCTTTTCTCCCCGTGCGGCTCCGAGGACAAACGAATGGCGGTTCAACAGACTCTGGACCGCCTTCAGGCTATAGAGGCTATTGTGCCCGTCCCCTTCGCCGAGGTGGGCTCGGGGCATTATTCCATCTACTTCGTAGTTCCCAAGAAGGACGGGTCGTTCCGCCCCATACTGGACTTAAAGGAGGTCAACCGGTCACTCCGGGTCAGCCGTTTTCGCATGGAGACACTGCGGTCGGTAATTGCCGCAGTGCACCGGGGGGAGTTCCTGGCGTCCTTGGATCTGACGGAGGCGTATCTCCATATTCCCATACGTCCGGACCACCAGCGTTACCTTCGCTTCAAGATCCTCGGACAGCATTTTCAATTCCGGGCCCTGCCCTTCGGACTTGCGACAGCTCCCCGGACCTTCACCAAGATCATGGTAGTGGTGGCGGCGGCCCTTCGAAAGGAGGGTATCTTGGTGCATCCCTACCTGGACGACTGGCTGGTACGGGCGAAGTCCTTCTCACATGGTCAGGCCTCAGTTGCCAGGGTCTTGGAGGTCCTGCGCTCCCTGGGCTGGGTCGTGAACCTTCCCAAGAGCTCACTCGTGCCATCTCAACGCTTGGACTTCCTGGGCGCGACCTTCGACACTCAGCAGGGCATGGTATTTCTGCGTTCCGACAAGGCCCTCTCTCTGAGGGAGCACATACGTCATTTTGCGGCCTTGCCGGAGCCCACCGCTTGGAATTATCTGCAGCTCCTGGGAGTGATGGCTTCCACGATCGACATGGTGCCCTGGGCCTTTGCACACCTGCGTCCCCTGCAGGCGTCCCTGCTTTCTCGTTGGAAACCGGTCTCACAGGAGTATCAAGTGATCCTGCCTCTGCCTCAGGCGGCTCGGGACAGCCTAAAGTGGTGGTTGGTTCCGGCTCACCTGGCCCGCGGCGTTTCGCTCGAAGTCCCCACTTGGGTGGTGGTGACCACGGACGCCAGTCTAGTGGGCTGGGGCGCCGTCTGCGATCGCAGCACCACACAGGGACTGTGGGCGCCGGAGGAGGCCCGGTGGCCGATCAATCGACTGGAGACCAGGGCGGTACGTCTAGCGCTCCAGCACTTCCTCCCTCTGGTTCGGAACAGGGAGGTGCGGATTCTTTCCGACAATGCGACCACCGTGGCCTACATCAATCGTCAGGGCGGAACGAGGAGCGAACACGTCTCCGCCGAAACCACGCTACTGATGGCATGGGCGGAACTACATCTCGCGCGGCTCGCGGCCTCTCACATAGCCGGGGTGGACAACATCCAGGCGGATTATCTCAGTCGGCAGCGCCTGGACCCCGGCGAGTGGTCTCTCTCCGACGCCGCGCTGAAACTCCTAGTTCAACGCTGGGGGATGCCGCGACTGGACCTGATGGCGACGGCGTCCAACACCAAGGCCCCGCGCTTCTTCAGTCGCAGAAGGGAGCGCGGCGCGGAGGGAGTGGATGCTCTAGCACTCCCGTGGCCAGAGGACCAATTGCTCTATGTCTTTCCCCCCTGGCCCCTAGTGGGCAAGGTCATTCGCAGGATAGAAAGTCACAGGGGCCTCGTGATTTTAGTGGCTCCAGAATGGGCCCGACGTCCCTGGTTCGCGGACCTGCTACTCCTGGCGGTGGATGGACCGATTCGGCTGGGTCACCTTCCCCGGCTCCTGCACCAGGGTCCGGTATTTTTCGACCAGGCAGAACTCTTTTGTCTTGCGGCATGGCTTTTGAGCGGCGGCGACTCCGTCGCAGAGGCTACCCGGAGGCGGTGATCTCGACGATGCTTAAGGCCCGCAAGCCCTCCACGTCCGTGGCCTATGTCCGAGTGTGGAAGGTCTTCGAGTCCTGGTGTACCGGTCGGGCCGTCCGGCCCACGGAGGCGACGGTCGCACTAATCCTCCAGTTTTTGCAGGACGGCCTGGATAAAGGTCTCGCTTATAATTCTCTCCGCGTACAAGTGGCGGCTTTGAATATCTTGGTGCGGAACACGTCCTCGCTCCTGCTCCATCCGGACATCGCCCGGTTTCTGAAGGGGGTTCAACACGTCCGGCCGCCGGTCAGGGACCCCTGCCCCTCGTGGAATCTTAATCTAGTACTTCGGGCACTGGCGGGTGCTCCATTCGAACCTCTCCAAGGGTCCACACTTAAAGATCTCACTATGAAGACAGTCTTCCTCTTAGCGATATGCTCCGCCCGGCGTATCTCGGAGCTTCAAGCGCTATCCTGCAGGGAGCCCTACCTGCGTATTTCGGATGCCGGGATCTCGCTTCGCACGGTACCAGCTTTCCTGCCGAAGGTGGTGTCGTCCTTTCACTTGAACCAGACGGTTGAGCTCTCGGCTTTTTCTCCAGAGGATTCGCGGACGCTTCGCCATCTGGACGTGAAGCGAGTGCTCCTCCACTACTTAGAGGTTACCAATGACTTCCGGGTTTCCGATCATCTGTTTGTCCTCTGGTCGGGACCTAAGAAGGGTTCCGCCGCGTCGAAGACGACCATCGCCCGCTGGATTAAGGATGCCATCTCGGCGGCTTACATTGGTTCTGGACGAGACCCACCCAGGGGAGTTCGAGCCCACTCTACTCGCTCGCAAGCAGCATCCTGGGCTGAATCTCGTTCCGTATCTCCACAGGAGATCTGTCGGGCGGCGACATGGAAGTCGCTGCATACCTTTGCCAGGCACTATCGGTTGCACCTGGCACCTTCGGGATCCGGTCTCTTTGGAGATCAGGTCCTCCGAGCAGGGCTTTCAGGGGCCCACCCGGTTTAGGGAAGCTTGGGTACATCCCACCGTCTGGACTGATCCTGGTACGTACAGGGAAAAGAAAATTATTCCTTACCTGCTAATTTTCGTTCCTGTAGTACCATGGATCAGTCCAGACGCCCACCACGCTGGGATTTCAAGCTCCTGCTCGGGTTTTCGTCTGTATGGCTGTCTTGTTGGCTGTCTTTTTTCATCAGCTAATTTTCTTTCGGGGTTACAACTCCTCACAAGTTGACTGTTACGACCTGAGTTGCAGGTCGTCTCTGTTATCGTTCTTGATGGTTTATTTACGTCAGGTTTCTTGATCCAACTTGCTCTTTACATTGCTATTTTCAGCTTTGTTATCCATGATACTGAGCTCCAGCAGAGGGTGCGCTAGCATATGAGGTGCCACTCTCGAGCTCTGTTCTGACTCCATCTGCTGGACGGGGGACATAACCCACCGTCTGGACTGATCCATGGTACTTCAGGAACGAAAATTAGCAGGTAAGGAATAATTTTCTTATTAATTATATATAAAGCAAATAATTTCTTTTAAAATAGAAAATGTAAATAAAATTGAGAGTTTGTATTGTTTTGAATTGGTTATTCCAATTATTTTAAAGCAGTAAATAGTAGAGATGTGAATCGTGTGATCGATCGTCTTAACGATCGATTTTGGCTGGGGGGGAGGGAATCTGATCGTCGTGGTTTTGTTTTTTTTTAAATTGTTTAAATCGTAAATCGGGGGAGGGCGGGAAAACCGGCACACTAAAACAACCCTAAAACCCACCCTGACCCTTTAAAATAAATCCCCCACCCTCCCGAACCCCCCCAAAATGTTTTAAATTACCTGGGGTCCAGTGGGGGGGGTCCCGGTGTGATCTTCCACTCTCGGGCCACGGCTGTGTTAATAGAAATGGCGCCGGCGCTACCTTTGCCCTGTCATATGACAGGGCAAAGGTAGCGCTGGCGCCATTTTGGTTCCTGTCCCCCGACACTTCTAATAATTTGTTCTGTGTATGTTATAAGACAGATAATTAACCCTCTCATTTCTTTCTTCAGGTTAGATTTCTTCTATCAAACTGATTCTCCTGAATTAAAATCACTTTTTTTTATTATTCTTGGTTTTAGAATAGCAGAGATCTATAGCTTCACCAATTATAAGAATCAACCTTGCTTTGCACTTACAGAAGGCTGACTTACTGCCTTACACGATTCTTATAATATCTTGTCTCAGGTCGGCAGATGGATTTTTATCCGGGACCGTAGTATAAACCAGTATTCTTTCTCAAAATTATTTTGCCTTCAGGCAGATTGTTACATATTTTAGTATTCAGGAATGTTGAAGGGCTTCAATAGCCCAGAAGATGTTAATCTGGAAAATGTACCTTTTTCTCTGAAATGATACTTGTCACTCTTTCCAGACACCTTTGGTCATTCACACCTCTTTCAATAAAAAAAAAGCAAGTAAAAATTCCTCAAACTTGGTCACAGTTAAAATTAATATGTTCCTGCTCTGCTCTTACCTGACTGAAATTACTAAAATTCTTACACACACACACACACACTTACTTACACACACACACACACACACACACACACAAGTTTTTAGCTTATATGTGAGAGAGTAGCCAGGCTGACTTCTCCTCTCGGCTCTGCCAACTGTCTCTCTGACTAGAAACTTACAAATACAGGGGCGGATTTTCAGAGCCCTGCTCGCCTAAATCCGCCCAAAACCGGGCGGATTTAGGCGAGCAGGGCCCTGCGCGCCGGTGAGCCTATTTTACATAGGCTCACCGGCGCGCGCAGAGCCCCGGGACTCGCGTAAGTCCCGGGGTTCTCCGAGGGGGGCGTGTCGGGGGCCTGTCGGGGGCGGGCCCGGTCGTCGCGGCGTGTCGGGGGCGTGTCGGCAGCGTTTTGGGGGCGGGTACGGGGCGTGGCTACGGCCCGGGGCGGTCCGGGGGCGTGGCTGCGCCCTCCGTACCCGCCCCCAGGTCGCGGCCCAGCGCGCAGGAGGCCCGCTGGCGCGCGGGGATTTACTTCTCCCTCCGGGAGGCGTAAATCCCTGGAGAAAGGTAAGGGGGGGGGGTGTAGACAGGGCCGGGCGGGTGGGTTAGATAGAGGAAGGGAGGGGAAGACGAGGGGAGGGCGTTAGAGGATTCCCTCCAAGGCCGCTCCGATTTCGGAGCGGCCTTGGAGGGAACGGGGGTAGGCAGCGCGGCTCGGTGCGCGCCGGCTATACAGAATTCATAGCCTTGCGCGCACCGATCCAGGATTTTAGTGGATATGCGCGGCTCCGCGCGTATCTACTAAAATCCCGCGTACTTTTGTTTGCGCCTGGAGCGCCAACAAAAGTACGCCAACGCGCCTTGTTTGAAAATCTACCCCACAGTCTTTTAGGGAATCCTACCTCCAGCTGTGATCTCAGTTTAAATAGTTCATCCTTTGGGGACATTTGTATTTTTCCCCTCATCAATACCCCCTCCCCTTGTTTTTTAGTAATTGATAGGAATGTTCTTTTGTGAATTTTTGAATCAAATTAGCCACTCAGTCAGTGTTTGAATTATCCTAGCAGTGGGGAACTTACAGGTGCAGGATTGCCAGCCTCACCTCAGTGTGACTCCAGTTCTGAGCCACAAGATGGTTGAAGCTACCTAATTTGCAAAGACACAGACATACTTTCACAGATGTTCTGTCACAAAATGGAGGTCACAGTATGATTAAATGAATAAATCTGACGAGTTATAGGCCTGAAATTGAATTTGATTTCCCCACATTTATTTTTATTAGCCAATTTTAAGGGATTCATCACTGTTCTCTGAGGTACATATCCTGATTTTTATGGTGATAATGAATTAAAAGACACTGGAAAACAAAATTAAAAATATCTTCCCCATTTTTCCCCAAACAATGAATAATTTAGCAATTTCCCAATCTTTCTCATATGTTGCCCATAAATTTATTCTTGGTTAGATCCTTTGAGCTTTCTTCTCCTTTTTAATTTGAAGCATTCTAAAGTTTCAGAGGCTATCAAAGGTCTCTCTGGGAAGGCAGCCAAGCCTTACATTGAAGGATATATCTAGATCTGCCTATTTGTAAGTGCCTGTGTAAATAAAAAGAAGAAAGAGAGAGGCAATGCAGCAACTTAAGCTCATAAGCAGGAGTCATGGACTGGCAAGCAAGTCCAGAGGTCAGAAAGACCACCCACCCTTGGAAGAAAGGGGGACATTCTGAGACAGAGAAAAATACTCTGGCTGTATCCCTCCGAAGAAATGGGGAGGGGGGAAAAAGACCTGCAATGCAGCAAAGACCCTCCACCCACCATCTGATTATGCATAAGCTTATATATATTTATCAACTGGAAAGTATAAGACAGGGGGGGGGGGCAATTAGAGAGAAGGGGGTGAACCCTGAGAGCGAAACCAGAAAAGCAACCCTGAAAGAGACCCTAAAAGAAAAGGAACCAGAAGAGTAAAAGGGGAGTCCTAATGAGACCAGCGCCCTCTGCTGTTGAGAAGGGAGAAGACTAGGTATGGCCAGGAGACCAGGGGCAGGAGACCAGAGAGAGGAGACGCCCTGCTCAGGTGTGCAGCGTGACATGGAGTCTGAGTCAGTGAGGGATGAGAGCAAGCCCCAGACAGCCCGGCAAGTACCAGAGCCAGAAGCAAATCTCCTTTCCAGACCATTTGCCAGCTTTGCAGTTCCAAACCCAGGAATCAAGTCCTTCCTGGCACATATTTTCCAGACTTCCAGCCAGCGTCTGCTTCAGAGGTGAACAGAGGGATATCGCCAGAAGTTGGGACCAGGGGAAATGTAAGTTAGCCATGAGTATTAATATATCAAGCAGGCTAAAGTTTATGGCATGTATTGTGCATTCTGACTGCGTCCGCTCCACGGCCGGCCCTGCTCACCTCGCTCTTCCGTCCACGAGCTCCGAGCTTTCCTCCTCCTCCTCTGCAGCCAGTTTGCTTCCCTGCTCTTCATTCTCGTTATCCACTCGGACACTCTATTCTGGCCTCCTGTGACCTCTAGACATTCTTGCTTGGACATTGACCGTACACCCTTGTTCATGGTAGGCACTCCCCTGCGCTTCCTCTCTAGGTGACCCTGCAAGGCTCACCTAAGACCAGGTGGCCCGGATACCCAAGGGCTCAACCTGCGGAAACCTCGGGTTGCTATTGGCGAAGCTCCATCTAACCTCTGTCCCCTCCTGTGCTCCACCTCCTGGTGGCAGGCGCTCTCTGGGTCTGACCAGAGGGCCATACCAATCCTGCACCAGCCAAGGGTCCACCTCCAGTGCAACAGAATGTTGGTAACTACCCATGGTACAGAACTTTCTTTAGGGATATCTGGAGCTTAGTAGCCAGGATGTTAGAGACAGGAATTGTTGTTTTCTAAATGTTATATCCTGCCAAATCTGATAACTAAAAGTATTTCTGAGGAGAACACAATGTCTTTTTCCTGAGCTTAAGACTGTGAAGTGAAGTGGGAGGTGAACTGGATGTGTCCTGTAGCAGACAGGACCCTGCACCTCAAACATGCTTACAGTTCATGCCAAAATTCAGTCTATGAATGGAAACTACAGTAAGAGAAATGAAGTTTCTAAGAATGGTACTAGAAGTCACACAAAGAGACAGAATCAGAAATGAAAATATTCAAAATAGATCAGGCTTACAATCTAGTCTACAATATAACAGACAACAACAAATTACATGGGTTGGTGATCTTATAAAATGCAGTGGAACAAGCTGCCCCAAAAAGCTTGCATACATTGGAAAGTCAGAAGGCATGTAGAAAATCGGGTACGCAATTTGATTTTTGTGATAATTAATGGTAAACTTCAAACGAGTTGAGAGAGTTATCACAAAAATCAAATTGCATACCTGGATATTTTAATTATGAAACAAGGTAATAAAATATGCACTAGCATTCACTGTAAAGAAAATGAAAGAAACAACCTGCTTTCACCCCACCGAGTTTCAAAAGAACCTCCCAGTGAGACAATTTCTGAGGCTGTGACGCCTCTGCATGGACAAATCTGATTTCAAAGATCAGGCCATTGGCATGGCTGATCGATTTATACAGAGAGGCTATCCCATTCTTCATGTGAAAAAGGCATACCGGAGAGCCTTTTACGCTAACAGAGATTATTTGTTTCTGAAAGGGGCACCATCCGAGACCCTCAGCGACAGACCATGGTCTTGAGACATACCAAGAAATCTACCAATATAAGCCAGATTATCCAAGACCACTGGAAAATCCTTCAGTCTATACACCCAATTTTTAGCGAACCCATTCGTTTTGCATACAGCAGAGGCTCGAATGTGAAAAATCACGTCGTACGTGCTAGTGAAAAAATCCCATGTATATCACCAGCAATGACTGAATGCAAGGGCTGCAACTTCTGCACCCTGAAATCGTCCAAGACCACCATTCACCTGGCCACTGGCCGCCAAGTAAATTTACCAAAAAATGTTTCCTGCCAAGACGGCTACGTCGAATATGCAATCTTTTGTCCATGCAACTTAACATATGTTGGAATGACTAAGAGACTCATTAAGACAAGGCTGACTGAGCATAAAAGCTGCCGGAAAACGGGGAAAATGGAGGCTCCATTAGTAGCCCATTTCCAGGAATACCAGCACAATTTTACAGATTTAACATGGACCGTCCCACAGCATGTACCCAAACATTGGCATGGGGGGCGATACTTCACCAACAAGAACAGCACTGGATTTTCCAGTTACGTACAGTCTCCCCTGATGGACTTAACAGAGAAATAGAGTGGACACAGTTTATATAAATCAACCCCTGATTTCACTTTGATATCAGCCCTGATATCACTGTTTACAATCACGATCAGCCCGCCTCCAAATCAAACAACAGGCATTTGTATAAAAGCGAAATTCAGACAAGTAGTGCAGTAGGAGGCATCTCCGATACCACAGGGCTATAATGATAACACCCGTGGAGGAGTAAGTTTATCTCTGGTAAATGAGTAAATACAGGAATCTCCGTGAAAGTGGTTGCGATAATATGTTTTGTTGTTACAGAATTTATCCGAAATGAAATCATGAAAAGAAAAAACCCTCTGAAACCCGGAGCACCGGCAACACAAATATCAGAGAGGTCCCTGAGGCAGCTGGGATGCGAAACTTGATCACGTTGGACCGAGCTCTGCTATCTCCTCGAAGGGAACATATGCATTCAACTTGAAAAGAGCGGAATTCTGCCATCTGAAGGGAAATACTAAATACCGGTGAACACCTAGGGGCGGATTTTAAAAGGCCTGCTCGCGTAAATCCGCCCGGATGTACGCGAGCAGGGCCTTGCACGCCGGCGCGCCTATTTTCCATAGGCCGCTGGCGCGCGCAGAGCCCCAGGACGTGCGTAGGTCCCGGGGCTTTTCGAAGGGGGCGTGTCGGGGGGCGGGGACCGGATGACGCAGTGTTTCGGGAGCGGGGCGCGGTGTTTCGGGGGCAGGACCGGGGGCGTGGCGCCGGCCCGGGGCGTTCCGGGGGCGTGGCCGCGCCCTCCGGAACCGCCCCCGGGTCGGGTCTCAACGTGCCAGCAGCCCGCTGGCGCGCGTGGATTTACGTCTCCCTCCGGGAGGCGTAAATCCGTGGATAAAGGTAGGGGGGGTTTAGATAGGGCCGGGGGGGTGGGTTAGGTAGAGGAAGGGAGGGGAAGGTGAGGGGAGGGCGAAAGAGAGTTCCCTCCGAGGCCGCTTCCATTTCGGAGCGGCCTCGGAGGGAACGGAGGCAGGCTGCGCGGCTCGGCACGCACCGGCTGCCCAAAATCGGCAGCCTTGCGCGCGCCGATCCAGGATTTTAGAGGATACGCCTGGCTATGCGCGTATCTTATAAAATCCAGCATACTTTTGTTTGCGCCTGCTGCGCAAACAAAAGTACGCAATCGCGCAGTTTTTAAAAATCTACCCCCTAATGTATTGAAAAGCATTTACCTGCGATACAATATCGAGTTTTATCATAATTTTGAAAAAGACAAAAAAAGAACATTTTAAATTACGCACGACCAATGATTAAAAATGGCCCTTAAACGGTATAACAAATGGAGCAGCAATGCCCAAGGATACTGCAGGGCGTTATGAAGGTCACATATGATATATATGCACTTTTCTGGGTGTCAAGATTTTTGTACAGCGTATAGCCCCCTTGCTAAGTTTGAAAGATATTTGTTGTTTGATGTCATTTTGAATATTTTAGTAGTACAATCATCAAAAACGTATAAAAGAGTGCTTGTTTATCTAATATTGTACTCTGCAATAAACTATCAAAGTAATATGTGGAATGTAAACATTTTAATAAATGAAATGTCCCAGGGTTTCTTCTGAATTGGCCTATTGGTCTAACCACTAAATCATTGCTCTACCCTAATTTCATTTTATATAATAAAAAATATTTCAAGGGGCAATGCAAACTACTGATTCAATAATTGTCACCCCAAATATCTTACAATTAGGGAACCCCAATTTTATAACAGTGCACTTAGGGCTGAAATCTGTGTATACAAAGTACACACAGACTAGCACAAATTTTGAAAATTAGCAGGATTGTGTGTACCTTTGTACGGCATGGGCACTTATATTGATGTTCACATGAACATCTATGTGCACATTTTCAAATTTAAATGTACATATGTAAATTATTTCCCTGTCCCCATTCCGCCCCAAGAATGTCTCTTTACAAATATGTGGAAAGCAATGTGCAAAATCACTTCCACACGCACTTTTATACATATGATCCCAGGGGAAATTTTCAGAAAGCCCATTTACAGGTGTAAAACCATATTTTACGTGCATAAATGCTTTTGAAAATTAGCTGAGCAACAGGGAGATGAAGTGACTTACCTGAAATCATAGAAACACGGAATGGAGCATTTTCTATAGTTGCACCTCAACTGTGAAAATCTTTGCCATAAGATGTTCATATTGAATGAAATTATTTGCAGTTTCAAAAAAGTAAAAGCAGTTTTCTTCAATCAAGTTTAAGAGATCTAGATTTTATTGCTAATATTTATGATATGTAAATTGTTGTTGGATGTTTTAACTATTCTATGTACTTTTAATGTTATCATTATATGGATTCTTTGTAATCCATTTTGGACATATTGGAAATAATGGAATAAAATAGATGAAATAAATAAATACTCTCGGGCGGATTTTAAAAGCCCTGCTCGCGTAAATCTGCCCGAATTTACGCGAGCAGGGCCCTCGTGCGCCGGCGCACCTATTTTGCATAGGCTGCCGGCGCGCGCAGAGCCCAAGGACGCGCGTAAGTCCCGGGGTTTTTTTTAGGGGGCGTGTCGGGGCGGGGCCGAACGACGCGGCGTTTTGGGGGCGGGACGCGGTGTTTTGGGGCGGGCCCAGGGGCGTGGTTTCGGCCCGGGGCGGGTCTCGGCGCGCCAGCAGCCCGCTGGCGCACGTGGATTTACACCTCCCTCCGGGAGGTGTAAATCCATGGATAAAGGTAGGGGGGGGTTTAGATAGGGCCGGGGGGGGGTGGGTTAGGTAGGGGAAGGGAGGGGAAGGGAGGGGAAGGTGAGGGGAGGGCGAAAGAAAGTTCCCTCCGAGGCTGCTCCGATTTCGGAGCGGCCTCGGAGGGAACGGAGGCAGGCTGCGCGGCTCGGCGCGCACCGGCTGCCCAAAATCGGCAGCCTTGCGCGCGCCGATCCAATATTTTATAAGATACGTGTGTATCTTATAAAATCCAGCGTACTTTTGTTTGCGCCTGGTGCGCCAACAAAAGTACGCGATCGCGCTTTTTTTTTTTTTAAATCTACCCCTATATATATATATATATTTAGGGCACTCCCTCATAAAGGAGGAATAGAAACAGTAAACATTTGATTACCATTTTCAGGAACAAAGCAACTTCACAAAATGTTCTTTTAATACCAATTAATTTTAACACTTTATTCTATTAATACGTTTCTGAACAGTGTTATATATTTTTATATAATTTAATATTTGTCTGAATCACTTATATTTCTTTTAAGGAGGAGTAGGGAGTGAAATTATAAAGGAAGAATAATGACTCAAGATGTATTTTCTGGCTAAGCAGTGGATCTGCAGGTTTTATCCTGTAAACACACATTCAGGGTTACAAATGGAACTGACCACAGCTGCAGCTGCCGCTATGAGGCGAAGACATTCTATTTCATATCATTTACATTTACTTAGATGTAGATTTACATAGTCTCATTCCTACTTCGATCCAGATGGACTTAAATTTTTTGCAAAGCAGGAAACAAGTATTGTATTATTTATAGACATCTGTGCTCCAAAGATAAAATGTCTGTCTCCATTCTTAAGAAAATAAACACTGAAGTTACAAGTTTCTTTGGATAAAGCTTAAGCCCTCACCTCCCCCAGTTGCATTACCTTGTATGTAGCATCTGTGTTCTGTACCTAACAATGAAATATTTGAAATCTAGATAAAATATTTCTGCCAAAAAGAAATAAGAGCCTTTGGGCCAAATATTCAGCGCCACTTAGCTAGATTAATATGGACTTATCTGGCTAAGTAAAGCTGTTTTAATATTTTCCTGCGTTCAGCAGCTGCCATGCAGCCCAAGAACTATCCAGATAGTTAGCCGGCTAAATATTAAGTGGGATGGGGGTGTTTGGGGGAAGAGCTAAGTTAGCCGGATAAGTTAGTCTTTGCTATTGAGCAGGGCTAAAGTTAACTAGATAAACTAATCCGGCTAACTTGTTCAGCTGGATAAGTTCTGAATGTGGACCTCTTTAAGTCCCCTAAATACACACATACCCATTTTGAACTGAGCTGAAAAGAAATTCATCTGTCATTTTACTTGTATTTGAAAAATGTGCATGTTTAATGGACTTCTCACCTGCTAAAAAAGACATTAAAGTCATGCAAGATAATATTTCTAAATGAGCACAAATGCGCCCATACACGCTTGTATTGGCGCGTGAGCAGAGATACACTGCAATTTTAAATCATGCGTGCACTTGCGCGCATATGTTTTAAATTGCACCTCTTGCGCTCAGATGTGCGCCTAATCTTGAGAGATTGCTGGAGAAAACGTACTTTGCCTATGCTTCCTTGGGCTTTGCTGGCTTTTAAAACAGGCTGACATGAGGGGCAACCCAGATTTTCCAATTAGTCCACCAGTTTGCCCAATTAATATTGAAGTCTTCAAGACCCCTCTGGTCTTTCATCCTGTCCTCCACGCAGTTGACTCAGATTTCCTCACCCTGTCCTGTAAGCACTAAAGCTCGAGATCTATAGACTTGCTCCTCATCTGGAGCAGCAGCAACATTATGCGGATAACAAGCCGACGCGCTCCGCGGCCTCTGTTTTTAAAATACGTAGTTATGCATGTATCTGCTGGCCCCTCCCTAGAACACCCATGCTCCTCCCATACCCCACACCTTTTCCACACTCTTTATTTTTGTCGCGTGCATGGGTTGATCGCGCGCAGCCCACTTATGCACGTACGTGGGCATTTTTGTGTGAGCGACCTCATACTGAATAGTTACTTTTTCAAGCTACTTGAAAGCATATCTGCATTACTTACAAATTTTCTATTCAGCTTACCCAGACAGTTGTGATCAATCACTGAACGTTGCCTAGTACTATGTGATATTTAGAAACACACTTAAGAAGCTATGAACACCCCTTTTGAGAAATCACAAGACTTGTACCATATGTAGCAGATATAAGAAAGGGGAGAAAGAAAGCATTACCCCTGTTGAATGATTCCGTCAAAATTTGCCATGCTTTTATTTTGGATGAGTTCCTCTTAAGGTTGTGCATAGGACTAGCTTTCAGTCAGGCGTATTCTGCAGAGGTCGTGGAAGTTGTAGGAGAGTAGGATTAATGCAAGCAGGAGTGGATTTACCAATAGGAAGGCAGGCGAATGCCTACGGGTAGCAGCCCCAGTGGGTAGGGGTGTGCACGGGAAAAAAAACATTCATTATTTTGTTTTGTTTTCCCTTGTTTCATTTTGTTACTTTACACATGTAAAATTTGATTTTATGCACATAAAAATGTGCACGCAGAAAGAAATGAAACACAAGAAAATGAATGCTCATCTTTAACAGTGGGGCATCTGCCCTTCTGTGTGAGTCATTTATTTTACATCATCGCTGCACCGTCACGCGCTCTTGGGGATGAGGTCAACCACATGCCGAAGACAGCTGGGGGTATAAATCCGCCGCTGAATGTAAATGTCGGTGGACATAGGTAATCAAAAGTTTTGACTCTGTGGACAGTTCTTTCTCATGATGGGAAAGTGTGTGATTATGGATGTGCAAGGTTATTTTGTTGTTTTTAAGCCAATTCTGAGTTATGAGTATCTGTATGCAGAAAGCCCCCCTTTCTCTCCATCCCGTTCTCTTCCCTTTTATTTTCCCTATCTTTGCTTTCTGGATCAAAAAAATGCCAGCTTTTTCTTCTAATGAGGTAAGAGATTCAGAAAAATAATCAAACTGCCTATGAGGTTTGCCAATTTATATAGGAATAGAAAATAAAAATACCCATGGGGTTTGCAGAAATAAATCAAAACTATGTTGTTAGTTTTGCTTTATTATCTATGAAAAAGTATCCAAAGTTGTGTTTTGCTTTTCGTGCAGATACTTAGGATGAAAGGTAAGCTATGCTATCATGATGTGCTCCAAGTTATTCTCCATGCCTCTCCAAATAGTTCCTTACATTCTAGTTGCTTTTTATGACCACTGCTGCACATTGAGCAGAGGATTTCAAAATATTGTTCACAGTGGCTTCAAAGTCCTTTTTCTGAGCTGTGATTGTGTACCTGTAGTTAGGATTAGTCTTAATTTATTTATAAAAATGTATAAATCGCTAATTGCAAATGTATTAAGCGATGTACATCACATAAATATCAAATCATATTATAATTAATTAAATATAAGACAACAAAGACAAAGAAATATTTATTTATAACAATTTATAAAATACTAATTGCAAATACAGGGCCGGATTTTTAAAAGGGTTACGCACCTAAGGTACGCGCGTAACCTTTTTAAAACGCCCCTGCGCGTGCCGAGCCTATTTTGCATAGGCTCGGCGGCGTGTGCAAGCCCCGGGACGCGCGTAAGGCCTGGGGCTTGCAAAACGGGGCGGTCGAGGGCGTGGCTAGGGGGCGTGGTGTCGGCTCGGGGGCATGTTCGGGGACGTGTGGGTGGTCCGGGGGCGGGGCCGAGTGCCCCAGCACAGCGGCCTGTGTCGGGGCCTGCCGCGCCAGCAGACAGCCAGCACACGTAAGTTACTACTGCCCGGAGGCAGTAGTAACTTTTCGAATAAAGGTAGGGGGGGTTTAGATAGGGCCGGGGAGATGGGTTAGGTAGGGGAAGAGAGGGGAAGGGGTGGGGTGGGTGGAGAAAACGGGCAACGCGCGCAGGGCTCGGCGCATGCAAGTTGCACAAATGTGCACCCCCTTGCACGCGCCAACCCCGGATTTTATAAGATACGCGCGGCTACCCGTGTATCTTATAAAATCCGGTGTACTTTTGTTAGCGCCTGGTGGGTGAACAAAAGTATGCGCGCGCGCTGTTTTTTAAAATGTACCCAACATTGTACTAAGTGGTGTACACAAATATTCTTTGGGGCAGATTTTAAAAGGAGCGCGAACAGCCTACTTTTGCTTGCGCATCAGACTCAAGCAAAAGTACGCTGGATTTTAGTAGATACGCGCGGAGCCGCGCGTATCCACTAAAATCCTGGATCGGCGAGCGCAAGGCTATCGATTTTGTATAGCCGGCGCGCGCCGAGCCGCGCTGCCTACCCCCGTTCCCTCCGAGGCCGCTCCGAAATCGGAGCGGCCTCGGAGGGAACTTTCTTTTGCCCTCCCCTCACCTTCCCCTCCCTTCCCCTACCTAACCCACCCGCCCGGCCCTGTCTAAACCCCCCCTTACCTTTGTTGGGGGATTTACGCCTCCCGGAGGGAGACGTAAATCCCCGCGTGCCAGCGGGCCGCTAGCGCGCCGGGACGCGATCTGGGGGCGGGTCTGGAGGGCGCGGCCACGCCCCCGGGCCGTCCCGGGCCGTAGCCACGCCCCCGGGCCCGCCCCCGGAACGCTCCCGACACGCCCCGAAAACGCCGCGCTGTTCGGGCCCGCCCCCGACACGCCCCCCTCCGAAAACCCCGGGACGTACGCGAGTCCCGGGGTCTGCGCGCGCCGGTAGGCCTATGTAAAATAGGCTTACCGGCGCGCAGGGCCCTGCTCGCGTAAATCCGGGCGGATTTACGCGAGCAGGGCTCTTAAAATCCGCCCCTTTATGTGCATCACTTTGTACTTGTCCATATTTATATTCTGCTTTTCAGGCACTTCAAAGCAGATTACAAATAAAGAGAGCTTCTATAAATTACAGATCCTTAAGCGCCTAAAACCACTTCTTAATCCACCTGACTTTAGAACCATACTCCAATCTCTGATCTTCTCAAGCTTCGACTACTGCAATGCCCTACTCATTGGACTCCCCAAAAATACCACACACCCACTCCAAATCCTTCAAAATGCCACCACAAGAATTCTCACCGAACAAAACAAATTTGATCACATCACACCAACTCTAAAAGAACTTCACTGGCTACCAATTGAAAAACGGATAGAATACATAAGAACATAAGAAAATGCCATACTGGGTCAGACCAAGGGTCCATCAAGCCCAGCATCCTGTTTCCAACAGTGGCCAATCCAGGCCATAAGAACCTGGCAAGTACCCAAAAACTAAGTCTATTCCATGTTACCATTGCTAATGGCAGTGTCTATTCTGTAAGTGAACTTAATAGCAGGTAATGGACTTCTCCTCCAAGAACTTATCCAATCCTTTTTTAAACACAGCTATACTAACTGCACTAACCACATCATCTGGCAACAAATTCCAGAGTTTAATTGTGCATTGAGTAAAAAAGAACTTTCTCCGAATAGTTTTAAATGTGCTCCATGCTAAATTCATGGAGTGCCCCCTAGTCTTTCTACTATCCAAAAGAGTAAATAACCGATTCACATCTAAACATCTACAAAACACTATCAATCCTACATAAATCAATGCACAACACTGAATTCACCACCCTAAAGAATATTCTTCATCATCACAAACCACGACGAAGCACAAGATCCACAAATAAAGCACTGCATGCAATACCCCCAGTCTCATCCGCCAAACTAACCTCCACAAGACAGAGAGCTCTATCAATAGCTAAACCCCTGCTATAGAACACACTACCAGAATACCTAAGGATGCAAAACAATGCAAAAATATTCAAAAAAATCACTAAAAACATGGCTATTTCAACAAGCTTACAAAGTTGGCATTGGTTAAACAACACAGACACATAAATCCCAACAACACGACCACACATATAAAACCATGCACTTCTCACACTCCATGATTTGAATACACTGCACTTTCTACCCTATTCACTTCTAAATTTTAATGTACTATCTACATTCTTACATCCTCTACACTCTTTGTGATTAATGTTATATTGATGCTCAATTACAATTCATCATATTTTATTTACTTTGTTATGACGGTTATATTGTTAGCACGATTATATTGTTAGCACAGTTTTTAACCTTATTTGCTGTAAAAGTTATTGCAACTGTAAACCAGAGTGAAGGCTTGTTCCAAACTTCAGTATCAGGGGCGGATTGAGGGAAAATAGTGGCCCAGGGGATTTTTCTCCATAGTGGCCCATGGGAACCCAATTACATATACAATATAATTTATATATATAATTTAGATATATAATATATATATATATGTACACACCCCTATATTTCGGCATGGTCCTCCCGTATCAACACAGTACTATTTGCCAAAACTCAAAGAATAACAACCCCACCGATGAAAAAGAATACCACAAATATTACACCAGAATCTAAAATATCAATACACCTCCTATTAGGAAAACAGAACAGGCCAAGCTACTACAGATCCCTACAGAGAAACCACATGCTAAAAGAATGCTTCATCTCAGTCTTTGCATGCAGAACACAAACTCTCACCAAATACAGAATAAAGCCACATAAAGTATAAATAGAAATGTGCAGTCAAAAAAACTGCAGTGTAAAACGTATCATGCCAGACTCTATACAGTGCAACAATGAAAAAACAAAAATGTCACCATTCCTCATGAAACAACCAATAAAATCAAGATATATAAATCATGAATCATAATTATAAAATCATACTAATCAAATAATTTCAAAACAGCTGATGAATAGAAAATCCAATAATTAAAGACTCAAGCAAATTTTGAAACCTTTACCAAACACCAATAAAATATTTCAAACAGCAGACACATCACATACTACCCAATAATTTAAATGGTAGTCAATCAAAAAAAATGAACTTAAAAAGCCACCTTTACTTACCCCTCCAGCAGTTCTCCTACTCCTTTCCCTTGCAGGCCACACCCGAAGCAGCAGTAGCTGCTGAAGCTGTCCTCATGGTCCTCTTCCTTAGGCACCACAACCAATCTCTTCTCTCTCTCTCTCTCACACACACACACACACACACACCAGTCATACCCTCAAGACCAGTTTCTGTCTCTCACACACCAATCATCTCCCCAACCAGTCTCTCTCTCTCTCTCACACACACACACACACACACACACACAAGCACACACATACCAGTCATCTCCCTGATCAGTCTCACACATACACACGTCACCTCTCTGGCCAGTCTCTCTCAATCACACAATGCTCTCGCTCCCTCTTACAGACAGGATTTCAATCACACACACATGCTCTCTCTATTTCACTTACACACAAGCTCTCAATCACACACATGTTCTATCTCACTTACACGGTATAATAACACAAAGGGTAATCTTTAAGATACAAATCTCTATAGTCATGTCATAAACCCAAACAAATTTTAGAGAGACAACATATTTAACTTATGTCATATTTATTGAAAAATACCCACATATATACCTACATAGACAATTAAAACTAAGCTAGCACACTCACACATTCATACCACCAGATAAAACAATGATTGTTCTTTTGAGATGTTATGCAATAGACATATCTTATTACCACAATATAGATGCTTATTAAATTAAAGACTGTACACTTAACAATACCAAATTTAAGACTTCTGTGATATCAAATCACAATAATAAATACTTGTCTTTTTGTTCAATTGCAAGTAGCCTTATAAGTTATCACTATGATGTATCAATTAATCATCACAATGTATCAGATGTATCCACATTCATTTGATCACGATCATCTGCTCGTTTATGTCCGACAAAAGATATCTTCGTTTCACCCCTGTCATTGGGGGCATCCTCAGGGACTAATATTTTCAAGTATTTTTTGGTTATACTCATACATGAGACCATACTCCAGAGTCCATATTATACAGCGTTCCCCTCAGCGATTATTACACATTCTTGCTTTCAAATCCGTACACTTTTATATGGAACCACCAACCTGCATTCTCAAACGAACAAAATTGTATCGTCGGAAGTGACGTAACACGTCGTCACCCGCTGGAATGATTCCACCCACTGGAATCATTCCAGCGGGTGACGACGTGTTACGTCACTTCCGACGATACAATTTTGTTCGTTTGAGAATGCAGGTTGGTGGTTCCATATAAAAGTGTACGGATTTGAAAGCAAGAATGTGTAATAATCGCTGAGGGGAACGCTGTATAATATGGACTCTGGAGTATGGTCTCATGTATGAGTATAACCAAAAAATACTTGAAAATATTAGTCCCTGAGGAAGCCCCCAATGACAGGGGTGAAACGAAGATATCTTTTGTCGGACATAAACGAGCAGATGATCGTGATCAAATGAATGTGGATACATCTGATACATTGTGATGATTAATTGATACATCATACATCATAGTGATAGGTATATATGTGGGTATTTTTCAATAAATATGACATAAGTTAAATATGTTGTCTATCTCACTTACAAACAGGCTCAATCACACACATGCCCTCTCTCACAGCCACAAGCCAGCCAAAAACATGCTCCATCTCTCTTGCACACACACACATTGACACACAGAAGCACCCTCCCTGTCTCACATACACATTACACTCTCATAGAAGCACCTTGCTTTCAGACTTGCAGCATTTTCACTTTTACTAAAAGTGAAAGTGATGATCCTAATCATTAAATAAGAAAACCATATTCCTATCAGAAGGCAAAATGACACCCTTCCTTCAGGTTCTGTCCTCCCAAGAGACAGCCACCCACACCGTATAGCTTCTCTTGTTTTACGCTTTCAGGCAATAAAGCAAGTGTCTTTCTTCAAACTATCAGTCATATGATTATTCATGTGGGAGATATGGAACCGAAAGACATTCTTAGTCAACTTCCCTTTTAAATGGGAAGATTCCAGTCTTAGTCAATTAAAAATATACATTTTATAAAAGCTTAAAAAAAATAGCAAAACCATTTCAGATTGGAACTATTCTAGTCTTCATGCTTAAATTATGCTTTAAAAAAACAACAAAAAACCCCCCACCTGGCATCAGTATCTTAAATTTGTGATTTTGCTGAGATGAACATTTTAAATAGTTTAATTTTTTTTTGCTTTAGTATTTGTCTCTACCCATTTTGCTAAATTTTATTTTCCAGAAGAGGGATGCTTAAAATTCAGTAATTTCATCCTTCATCTAACTTTTCAAAAGTTGCGCTACCAGCACAAACGTTGAGGTATATGTATTATCACATTTCATTTTTTTAAACTGGCAGATTCCTTTCTCACATACATAACACACACACACACACATACAGAAGCACCATTCCTTTCTCACATTCACACACACACACACACACACAAGCACCGTTCCTTTCTCACATACACCCAGAAGCACCCTTCCGATCTAAGGCCCCCAACTGAACAGCTGGTCTCCGGCGGCGGTTAGCAACACCGGTGTTCACTTCTTCGGCCCCCGCCCGCCTCGATTTTAATTTCTTCGGCCCCCGCCGGAGACCAAGCCGGAGGGCTGAAGAAATTAAAACCAGGGCCAGCAAGGGCCGAAGAAATTAAAATCGAGGCCGGTGGGGGTCGAAGAAGTGAACACCGGTGCTGCTAACCGCTGCCGGAGACCAGCTGTTCAGCGGGGGCCTCGATTTCAATTTCTAAGGTCCCCGCCGGTCTCGATTTTAATTTCTTCGGCCCCCCGGCTTGGTCTCCGGCGAGGGCCAAAGAAATTAAAATCGAGGCGAAGAAGAGAAGATGGGCGCTGCCCAGCCAGCTTTGGTATTGAGGCTCAGTTCCTGGTTTCCTGTTTGGTGTTCCGAATCCGCTTCTTGCCCCGCTTCTGCTCTTCTCCCCGTTGGACTGATTCTTTGGCTCCTGACCATTGGACTGGTGGTAGTGATTTTCTGGCTTTGACGTGGACTGGCTCTGGACCTTTCTCCTTCTTGTTTCTGGATTGGCTTCGGACCATTCTCCCGTCTTCTCCTGGACTGGCTCTGGACCTCTCTCTGGACTTTGACCCTTGGACTGGACTGGGACTATTCTTCAAGTATACTCCCCAACTTCTCACGACCTGCTGGAGGCGCCAGCCGTCTGGAAACCACAACCTGCAGGAGGCGCCTGCATCCAGACCATCTTAATTGTTCAGGGGGTCTCCTAAGTCCCAGCGGCCGTGCCCCTACGGGCTCCTCCTGGGGGGGTTCACGAGCTTCCAGGGTGAAGTCTTCAGCTCTACCTCTCCAACAGGCCTTGCCATCCGACGGTAGAGACCGACAAGGGTTAACTCCCTTCTCGGCAGTGCTGACTCTACCTCGGAACAGAGGTCCACTCTTCAATTCATAACACCCCAAGCCTACTCCTCCACTCCATTTTTGTTAATCATTTACATGCTCATTCTCTTAGTTTCTCAAGGTCCTTCTTCAATTTCTCACAATCAGTTGTTGTTTTAACAACTTTGAATCATTTTGTGTCATCTGCAAATTTGATCACCTCATTTGCTGCTCCTTTTTCTAAATCATTAATATGTTAAACAGATAGATCCCAAGATCCCTGGTTTTGTCCACTATTCACCTTTCTCCATTTTGAAAACTGATCATTTATTCCTATTCTTTTTTCCTGTCTTTTGACAATCAATAATAGGACACTGCTTCCTATCCTATGACTATTTAATTTCCTGAGGAGTGTCTCATGAGGGACTTTGCCAAATGTCTTCTGAAAAAGCCAAATAGACTATATTGTCTGGCTCACCTGTATCCATGTTTATTTACACTTTCAAAAAAATCTAATAGATTGTAAGGTAAGACTTCCTTTTACTAAAACCGTGTTTACTATACTCATTAAGGCATTTTTATCTACTGTATACGTCAGTAATTTTATTTAAAAAATAGCTTCTTAAATTTTACCCGGCACCAACATCAGGCTCACTGATCTATAGTTTACTATGAGCTGCTTAGGGTCTTTTGTCTTAGGAGGCATATAAATAAATGATAACATAACATAACATGGATCACTCCTGGAACCCTTTTAAAAATCAGCATTGCACTGACTACCCTCCAGTCTTCAGGTACTGGGGCTATTTTAAAAGATAAGTTACAGATTTCCTGTAATAGGGTTTCAATTTCATGTTTGAGTTCTTTCAGAACTCATGGGGGAATACCATCCTGTCCTGGTGATTTATTACTCTTTAGTTTGTCAGTTTGTTCTTTCACAGTGGTATTCACTCCCAGCTCTCAAGGGCCACAAACAGGTCAGATATTCAGGATATCCCTAATGAACATGTATGAGATAGAGTTGCCTACATAGAGGCAGTGTGCATGCAACTCTAGGAGGCCCTCGAGGGCTGGGAGTGAATAACACTGATCTATTACATCCTACAGTTTGACAGTGATTTCCTTTAGTTCAGGATCAGCCACCTCCAGTCCTCAAAAAGCACAAACAGATCAGGTTCTCAGGAGATCACCATGAGATACATTTGCATGCACTGCCTCCATTGTATGGAAATCTAACTCATGCATATATTCATTGGGGATATCCTGAAAACCAGGCCTGTTTGTGGCTCTTGAGGACCAGAGTTAGTGATTCCTGCTTTAGTTGATCAGAATCATCACTATCAAAGAACGTTTCTGGTATGAGTATGTGCTAATATCCTCCTCAGGAAAGACTGTTGTAAAAAATTAATTTAATTTTTCTGCAATTTCCTAGTCCTCCCTGAGGACCCCTTTTAAACCAATTGATGCCTTCACAGGCTTTTTGCCTCAAATGTACTTGAAAAAGGTTTTATTAATTTTTATTTCACTAGCAAGCTTCTTTTCAAATTTTTTTCTTGACCTGCCATATTACTGTTTACATATAATTTGCCAGTGCTTATGCTCTTCCCTTTTATCCTCATTTGCATCTGCTTTCCAGTTTCTGAAAGATACCCTTTTAGTTTTAACTGCCACTTTTTTCTCACCATTAAACCATGCTGGCAGTCTTTCAGTCTTCCTTTGACCGTTTTTAATGCATGGAATGCATTGTTTGGGCTTCCAAGATGGTATTTTTAAATGATGGCAACACTTCATGCAAGCTTTCAAGTTTGACAACTAATCCTTTTAGTTTTTTCCTAACTAGTTTCTTCATTATATCATAATCCTCCCCATTAACATTAAATGCTACTATAGTAGTTTTATTTTGTATCTGCCCTTCAGTGTTTATGTCAAATTTAACTGCCTTATGATCAGTATTGCCAGGCTAATCCGCCAGCTTTTACCTCCTGCAACAGATCCTGTGTTCCACTAAGAACTAGATCAGAAGTAGTTCCCCAACTCATTGATTCCATGACCAGCTGCTGCATGAAGCAGTCACTTATAGCATCTAGGACAGGGCTGGACAATTTCAGTCCTCAAGGGCCGCAAACTAGTCGGAATTTCAGGATGTCCCTAATGAAAGATTTGCATACAGCTGATCTCTCTCATGCATATTCATTAGGGATATCCTGAAAACCTGACTGGTTTGCGGTTCGAGGACTGGAATTGCCCACTCCTGATCTAGGAACTTTACCTCCCTAGCATGTCCTGATGTGACATTTACTCAATCAGTACTTGAATAATTGAAAGTTCCCATTATTATTGTCTTGCCTGTCTAATCTCTGTTAGCATTTTGCAATCTGTTTCCTTTCCTCATCCTTGCCTAGTGGATGATTATACATTCTCCTACTACTGCATTTTTTCCTGTCACACTTGGAATTTTTATCTATAAGGATTCCACAGTACAGTTTGTTTCCTGCAGAACTATTATCCTGCTTGACTCTATGCCATCTTTAACATGTAATGCTACCCCATCTACCAATTTGATCTGCCCGGTCATGTCAATATAACTTTTACCCTGGTATCACAATGTCCCTTTGATTATCTTCCTTCTACCAGGTCTCTGAGTTTCTAATCTTACTTCTTAGCTTCTGGCATTTTAAAATATGTCTTTATTTGTGTTTCTGTTTTTATATGTACTCACAACCTGCTTACAGTCATTCATATCTGGGTGCTCTTTATTTAAATCCATCTGGGATACTTCGACCTTTACCACAGCCTCTCTATCAGGATATTCTAATTGCCCTGCAATGCCAGTATCCTTTGAAGATACCTGCCTCAGACCAAGTACTTCTGAATGACTATTGACTATCCCCCCATGATCTAGTTTAGAAGCTGTTCTATCTCCCTTTTTAAATGTTAGCATCAGCAGTTGATTTCCACCTAGTTAGGGTGAAGCCCATCCTGTTGGAATAGGCTCCCCCTTCTCCAGAATGTTCCCTAACAAATCTGAAGACCTCTTACCTGCACCATCAATGGATTGAGATTCTGGAGCTCATTCTGCCTCTGGGAACCTGCACATAGAATGTTAAGCATTTCTGAGAATCAAGCCTGGAGGTTCTGGATTTCAATGGCCTACCTAAATATAGACTCCAGAATCTCCCTCCTGTAACTTCCTATGTCATTGGTATACATATGTACCACAATAGCTGGCTTCTCCCCAGTACTCTCTAAAATCCTACCTGGATAATGCATGAGATCCACTACTTTTGCACCAAGCAAGTAAGTTGTGAAGTGATCCTCATGTGCATCAGCCACCCAGCTATCTACATTCCTAATGATTGAATTGCCAACTACAATGGCAGTCCTACCCTTTCCTTTATGGGCACATGCCCCTGGAGACACATCCTCAGAGCAAGGGAATGGGGCATCACCTAAAGTCTTAGCTACAGAATCATTTCCTGCCACATCAACTTGATGGTCTCCTCCCAGGTGACCTTGCTTCTCAAAAACAGCACAGGGGCTACCAGACTCGAGTTGATACTGCTCCACCATGTCCTCGAGGTGTCCACTATATATCTCTCTGTCTGCCTCAGCTCCTCAAAGTCTGCCACTCTGGCCTCCAGAAATAAAATTTGTTCTCTTAGAGCCAGGATCTCTTTGCTTCAGTTGCACACAAACACCCTCTCACCAACAAGATAGATATTCATATGGCACCTGGTACAAAAGACTGGATGATCCCCATTTTGATACTGTTGTTAAGTTATTTGAAGCTGTTTAAGGAGTGGGTATGCTGAATCAAATTTAGGTGTGTTTTAATTTAGCTTGTCACTGACCTGCAATAGAACTAAAATCAGTCAGAATTCATTACATGTTGGTGTAAATCCCTATTTGACACTTACTGTAAAAAACAAACAAACAATATCCATACATTGTAATAGTGCCTTCAAACAATTTCTTTTGCAAGATTAAAGCAAAAATGTTCCCTAGCAAAGCCAGTACTCACCCACAGCAGATGCAGCTTTGCTATCAGTACTTTTTAATTCTTTATTTATAGAGTTTATAATATACATCCAAGAAAATACATCTTGTATAGAAATACAAATACATTTCAAATAACATTGTTTTTAAGGAAACCAGCTGTCAAATATTGCAGCCAGGAAGCTAAAGATAGTGAAAAGAAAATGTTTTAACATAAGAAGTAAACTGCAGCCAAAAGGCAGTACTAATTCCAGGAGAAGAAGCACCCAGCAGGACATTCAGTGCTTGCCTTTGAGAAATAAAATGTGTTAATTGTCGGGGGTGAGAAAAAACATGTTTGATCCTTTGTAATTTCACCACACATTTACAAGGAACAATTCTCCAGAATAATGCCCAAGTTGTGGTACCCCAGGTCTTAAAACTAGAAATCTCCTCCTTCTTTGGTGAGTTACTTTGGTAACATATGGGAAGATATTAATCCGGCATTCCAAAAAGTAGTTAACCTATTTTGGAAGAAATATTTCCTAATTATATCTCCATCTGAATCCACAACCATAGTAGCTACCAAGGTAGATGGAACAATTTCTTCAGAAGCAGAGCATTGCAAATAATCAGAAAGATTCAAAACTTCCATAGACATGTGTAGTTCAGGATCCAGAGTCAAAGCTCTCTTAGATTGTGGCAACTAATAAGCCTTGGCTATAGGAAGCAAAATATGTCTCTCCTGTCTCATCTTCTTTTTCAGGACTTCACAAGAAATGGTGGGTGTACCTGCCAGGGCAGAAGAGGGTGGCCAGAGTTGGAGGGCATTGGAGCATTCTGTCCTTCAGTCTTGGAGTTGGGGGAGGAGGTGAAAGCAGGATTGGTGCATGATAATACTTCAGTCTTGTTACTTGGGGGGGGGGGGGGAGGGGGGAATCAGGCCTTAATCTGGCACTTGGGAGTAGGACGGTCCTAGCTTGATGGGGGCTCAAGAGGACTTGTGTGTGAGGTTGTGGCCCCCAGTGTTTAATGTTTATCTACCTGCCTTGCAAACACACTTACATATAGCACCTGATCTGAGGCAAGTGTTAAAGTTTTAGGTCTTAATGAACTCACACTAAATAGCACACAGAGGATAGTATAGCACACTATTTAGGATGTGCCCACTGAAACCTAATTTGCAATTGACATTCTCTAATTTACACTCACTAATTTTAGTGCGTGCATATTAACGTCTACCATGCATGGTATGGTAGAGCCCTAATGCAGATATGTGCATGTTAATCTTTAGTGCATAGGTTCCTGCAATCTCCCTGTTTTTTTAATATCAAAGCACAGGAAATGTAGTTTACCTTCATTCTATTATGTTTGTCTGACCATATTTTATTTTGGCTGGTTCTTTGGATGGGGAATGAACCGGGAGCTCAGGTTGCAGCAGAATTTGACTGAACACATTACTGCAAGTCTATGGCCTAGAATAGCATTGAAAATCCGAGGAGGTTTCTCGTCAACTCCTATTCAACTGTTTGTTCCCAATGTAAATATGAGTTAATGCAAAACCATCCTCATGCTCTGCTGTGAAGTACATGAAGGGATCTATTGCAATAGTTGAAACTCCTCCATTGTTTGCAACCAGAGTAAAGCACATCATTCACTGGGCGTACAGGTTCAAGGACGTATGTTGAGTACTTCGCTATCTTTTTCTGAAAGAGTTTTGCTCCTGCCATCTGCCCAGAGATTCCTGCAACTGGAACTTTGTTACATTTGGCGGCTCACAGGACTGCTCCACCAGCTGCCGCACTCACCCCCCACTTACCTGGACCTGATGCTGGCTGCCAATCGCAATTGATGCCGCAAAACCGCCACTTTCCCTTAGGCATACGCACGTCCATGTGCTCACATAATATAGGCCCCAAGGAGGGAAACACTGAGCGGCATTTTCCAATGATGGGCTATTTAAGCAAGGGCCTTGCAGCATTACCTCACCTCAGCAACGTGTCTCCTGCCTTGTAGTACATATTGCTTCCGTGTTCTTGGTTTGTGCTCTCCTGCGTTCCTAAGTCCAGCCTTGCCTTCCAGTCTTGCCTCATCCAGCTTTGTCTTCTCCAGCTTTCTTCATCCAGCCCACCTTGTCCAGCCTCACCTTGTCCTGTCTGTCCTGTCCAGTGTCTTCTGCATGTCTTTGTCCACCCTTGGCCTGACTTTCTGGAACTTAACCCCTTGTTTGGACCTGACTACGATTGCCTGGACGACCACCATTGGCTGCCACCTGAACCTGACCCCTTGCCTGGACCTGATCACTCTTGTTAGCCACCTGCCCCGACCTGGCCTGTCTCTGACTCCCATTTGCCTTTGGACTTTAGTTCTCTTCACTCCTCTAGGGACCCACCTAAATCCTACCAGCCGCCTCTCTCAAGGGCTCAACCTGTGGGGGAGTCGTCTGGTATAGGTGAAGCTCCAGACTGTCCCACTACAGGGTGTGTTCACCAGCTGCTAGTGTTGGCCTAGTGGGTTCATCCTCAAGGTTGTGTCAACTATGCTGCAGCACAGGTGAGTTGATGGCTTGCCAGGATAAGCACAGCCAGTCGTGGGGCTGATGTGGCTGGCCAAACATTACAATTAACACACAAAGAAAGCATTGTGCAATACATGCAAACTATCTACTAAGTTGTTACTAGAATCAAAAGATAGACTATAAACAATCTCAGAAATAAGAACTCTTAAATATTGTGCTTAAGGAATGACTTCTTGTTATATCACCGGATATATATCTTGTATCTTGTTGTTCAAATCACCGGAAATCCAAATCTGCCTCATCTACACACTACCAGATCTTCTAGAGCACAACCCATCCCCCCTAATAGAATTCATATCTGAAAACATTAATATCGAAATCCCAGCAGTCATACTCGGAGACTTCAATCTTCATGTTGACTCTACCCCTCACTCTTCCTCCTGCGACACCTTCCTTAACTCACTTCAGGCCATCGACTTTAGTCAGCTCATCTCAGCCCCCATTCATAAAGCCGGACTCACCTTAGACCGTATATTCATCAACTCAAGTATCACATCCCTCCCTCCTGCACCCCTGTACCCTGGTCAGACCACGTCCGCATTGATGCCCAACTATTCATAAATGCCCTAAACCCTAACAATACCTCCTGCAATATACTATCACCTTCAGAAAACCCTGCCATGCTGAGGACCTTATAGCAGCACTCTCCAACTCCCTTTCTAATCTAGACTGCACCTCCCCGGAAGCTGCTCTCAACTCATGGAACAATCTCACCCTCAACATAGCTAACGAACTATGTCCTCTAATCAAACGAGACCTACACCCAACTCAAAAAAACAAAAATCCTTGGTATACACCAGAATTAAAGACAATGAAAAACAATCTCAGACATCTTGGATATATATCTTGGATATATATATAACAATCTTGGATATATATCCAAGGCCGCTGCGAAATGGGAGCGGCCTTGGAGGGAACTTTTTTTTTGGTGTCCCCCCCCCACCTTTTCCTCTCTTCCCCTATCTAACTCACCCCCCAGCCCTACCTAAATCCCCCCCCCCTTACCTTATTTCTGGCAGGTGTAACTTGCGCGTGCCGGCTGGCTGCTGGCGAGCTGTGCTGGAGCACTCAGCCCCGCTTCTGGACCACCCCTAGACCACCGCCACGCCCGCAGCCACACCCCAGACCGCCCCCGGACCGCCTCCAGGCTCCCAGCCATGCCCCTGGACCAACCCTTTTTCGAAGCCCCATGACATACGCATGTCCCGGGGCTTGCGCGCGCCACCGAGCCTATGCAAAATAGGCTCGACGCACACAGAGGTAGGTTTTCGGGGGTTACACGCATTTCTTACGCGCCTAACCCTTTGAAAATCTACCCCTTTGTGTTTTAATTATTATTGTACATTATCATTCCTAGAAAGGACATTTTATATTGTACTGTGTCTGAAGCATTAATTTGATCAGTCATGAAACAAATTTAATAAATAAATGAAATATTCACATGTGACATCGGTGTTTCTTTTGTTTCTTCATATTGTTGTGCACATCCACAATTTTGGAAAAAATGATGTTCAGCTTATTTATTTTCAAACATATATAGTCCACGTTATACCATAAAGCTTGTTCTACATGGATAACAGCACAAACATGAATAAAATTATTACAGTAACCCTTATTGACCAACATAATTTATTCCAAATGTCACATGAACAAATTAAATTATAAAACGATAAGTAAAAGCAATAAAATGAAAAACAGAAAATAGATTTTAAAAAATTAAGACAGAACACCAAAGGTCTGAGGAAAATAAAATGCATTGGCCTGTTTTCTAAAGGCCTTAAAATCTAAAATTCCTGGTACACTCAGTGGGAGTGAATTCCACAATGTCAGACCAACAACTGAGAAAATGTGTTTTCCCTGTTTCTTGGAGCTGTGCCCTTTTTACAGTTGGTAGCACCAATAAATGCAGTTCAATTGCATTTAATGGACGTATAAGGGACATATCTTTCAATCAAATTTTACAGATAGCTAGGGGACTGCCTTCGCTAATTGCTTTAAACACTAAAGAAAATGATTTAAAATGTATCCTATAAACAACCGGTAACCAGTGTAAAGCTTGTAGCTTTGGGGAGATCTTTTAATGTCCCCTGAGGCAGCCCAGATGAAACATGGCTCCTGTTAGGGCTGTTGTGATTGATTGGGACTGTGTCTGAATGGGACTCACTGTATTGTATCCATGTTAGACCCTACAGTTTACACATAAGAATTTTGTAATGTACTTACTATATCACTTCACACCGAGTAAATATACTCTCACGGGACACTTTTAACCATTTTTGCGAATGCCCAAAGATATAAATTATTGGTGTCAACTAATTATTTATCAATGATTGGTGCTCGAAGTGAGCACTTATTGTAGAGCGATTAATGTGCCAAATGAAGTTAATACAAATCACCATTTAAAAGAAAAAAGAGTGATTGATTTATTAGGTGATTTCAATGTGATATATTATATAGGTAAAAGCTATTTATTGACTTTGTAAGAATTTGAATGATTTTTAAATGTATATGCCCCATTTTGCATATTATGTTGAACCTGAAGTAATTCACATAATTATATTTATTTCTCATATTTCTCCAAGGGACAGATAAAGAAAAGATTTGGATCGCTAATTGAACACAATGATTAAGAGTAGCAGATGGGAAAATGTTTTATAAAATAGCTGAAGTAAACACATTCAGGTTAACGTTCTCCACAGAACTTGCTGCCATTATCCATACTTTATAATATTGGATTGTAGGCAAATGCTACATATTGAAAATGTGGAGAACAGAATGTTCTATTTTTCACACAGAATTATGATTTTTCTCAATTCCTGCCCTTATCTTCCAGTTTGTATTCCTTAGAATGACAGCTGGAAAAGACCAAAAACATTTTATGGCTCTGCGGTTTAATGGTCCTTCCTACTTAGCGAACCTTTATACAACCCTCCTAAGACATTATGTTCCTAGACCAAACATCTTTTAAAAATTCCATCAGCTAAATCCTCTAACCTTTAAGTCACAAGGAATTATGCTTTTTTTCTTAAGGGCCCTGATTTTGCCAGACATTTTAAGAGCCTCCGATGATATTTTATTTTTCCGGAAGCATCTAAAGGCTCATTTGTTTCAGGCAGCCTTTGGCAGCCATCTTTCTTGCGTTAGGATAGCTTTGTACTTATTATAGTCTGGATACTGCTTTTTGACTCAAAGTCTGTTTTGTTTTTTACCTTTATGTAGTATGTTATTTCAATATTTAGTTTTTATTTTGTTACTATTTTGTAACCTGCTCAACATGAAATTTCAGTATGAGCAGAACATAAATGCTCATGCTGAAATAAATAAACATTTTACAATGTGGATGCTTTCTAACTGTTAAAAATCTAAAACTACTTTAAGAGCCAATGAGAGCAACAAGGCATCCTGGGTCAGCCTCGGCGAAACACGGGTCTGTGTCGGGAAACTCTGTTAACACTATTATGATTACAGTTACAGTAGAGCTGCCACGAGTAAAATAATAAAGAAATTCTGCTTTTTGAAATTTATAAACGGACTATACGAGTCTTCCCTGCACTTTTTGGTGTCTGTTGTACTATACTTTAGTGCAGACAGTTCTCTTGTATCTCTCTGGATTCTTCCTGATGCATGAGCATTTAAATGCCTCCATAGCCGATTTTCAGCTATTCGGATGAAGCTTTCAAGGCTGTGTTGACAGACACTCCATTTTTTGCGGATACAGCCGCAGAAGATATTCAATCAGTATCGTGGCTTGATGCCATAAACCTTCAGAAACGGTTGACCCAGGCTGAACTACACGCATCCACCTTAATAGAATACTGCAGAGTGAGATGGATCCCTCGGGGATTACGTATTCAGAAAGAGCCATGTCTCCATACTGATAATTCAGCTTTCTTGACACGCTGGAACCAAATCTTGAATAAATGTTCCTTCGATTTAATGGTGCTGATCATTGAAACGACTAAAGATCTTATACTGTCTTTGAAGTCTGACTTAGAGTCTCAAATACAATCAATCCAAACCTGCTCTCCCCTGGAACTATTTGAACAACAGTGGCAAGAGTTTGAAGAAAACCTGGACAAATTTAAAAAGGATCTCAAAGCTGTTAAATTTAAAAAATTCCAGAGAGACGAGTTTGACTACAAGAAAGGCTTTGTATATCAATGGATGTCTACGAATCAACAGAAAAAGACAGTGTCTTTTGCACAAAGTTTCTCCGATGATTCCTCGGAGGAAGATATCCCAGCACAGACAAGGATGGGTACACGAGATCATCAAGCAGTTGTACCTCATCCAGTTTCATCTACTGTGCCTTACTCGTCTATTACAGCGTCTTTTTTGGACTCAGGTCAAACTCTGCGCAACAATCGAGGGTCCCGCGCCTGGGGCCGCCCGTCCACCATACAACCTCAATGCATAACATGCAATACGCGCCAACAACAAGATCCTTGGCAATGAATCCCTTGGCAGTATTCAATCTCTCCTCATGAATTCTTACCGACGATGAAATTAGGATTTTGGAGAAAGGACTATCATATGTACCAACTACCTGATGTGATGCCTTTGATTTACAGATACATTTATATCGTTTCTTCAGAGCTCTGAAATTGAAAATGTTTTTCTCGGATCAAGAGACTATACAAGATAACTCATTAGTTTGGGTTAAATCCCGTTGGGTACCACCGGGCCCTGTTGATCCTTCTCTTGCTGTATTTGAGAGACTTGTGAGTGCTGATGTTCATTCATTAATTCTAAGTAAACGATATGTGCATTACAATTTATCAAAAAAAGAGAAATCACTGTTACAATCTCTAAACAATGATCTAAATATTGTCATTAAATCAGCTGATAAGGGGGGTGGAATAGTTATCTTGAATCACACTGACTATGTAAGTGAGATACTCTGCCAATTAAGTGACATGACATTTTATCAACCCCTCCAATCTGATCCAACGGAGGAGTTGAAAATAGAAATTTCATCAATTGTTCAGACAGCACTCACACAGAAATATATTACTACTCGAGAAGTGAATTTTCTAGCTTTAGTTTCCAACAATACCAGTTTTTTATGTGCTTCCCAAAATTCCCAAATCTTTACAAAATCCCCCAGGCTGCCCGATAGTGTCGCGCATAGGCTCAATTTTGGATCCACTGTCACAGTTTGTAGACAGTGTTTTTGAAACCTTTTATCCCTTTAATTAAGTCACATGTTTGAGACTCCTCTCATTTTATTACTATATTGAAAGACTTAGAAGCCCCGCAGGGTCCATGCCTGCTAAAAACATTGGATATTGTATCACTATATTCGAACATTCCACAAGAGGAGGCATTAAGGATTGTAGAGCAAATTTTGAATTCACGACAGAACCCCGTGAGGGTTCCCACCTCTTTTCTAATGCAGTTAACTTCGCTTGCTTTAACCCGCAATTACGTTCGGTTTCAAGAAGTTTTTTACCAGCAAATAAAAGGCACGGCTATGGGGGCGACGATGGCTCCGAGCCTAGCCTTTTTATATGTGTCCGAATTCGAGGATAAACATATATATAATTCTATCTGGGCCAATTGTATACACACTTGGCTCAGCTATATCGACGATATTTTCTGATATGGAGGGGCACTGAAACACAGTTTCACCAGTTTTTTTGATTGACTTAATCAGTGTGACTTGAACTTGAAGTTTTGCTATAATTTACACTCACATCAGATAGCATTCCTGGATCGTTTAGTCTCCCTCGATGACCGTACTTTTTCCACCACAATATTTAGAAAAGATACTGACCGCAACACTCTACTGAGTTTTGATAGTTGTCACCCCAGAGCTCTTAAAAACAACATACCGACGGGGCAGTTCATGTGCCTATGTCGGCTATGTTCCTCAAAGATGGATTTTATAGCTAAAGCTAAGGAGATGACAGCCCAGTTCAAGTTGAGAGGGTACCCCCGCAAGGTTCTGAAATCTGCTTTTAAACGAGCTCTATTTATTAATCGAGACTTATTGTTTCTCCCAGCAAGAAATCGGACTGACACTTGTATAAATTGTATTCTTCCTTTTTCTCCTTTAAGCAGTGTAATTTCTAAGATTATTCGTAAACATTGGCAGGCTTTGTCTCTTCAGAACTCCTTCCAAGGTGGGTTGCGGTTTACTTTTTGGAGAGGCAGAAATCTAAGAGACCTTTTGACACATTCAGATATCAATAGAAGTCCTCCTTTAGCTATGACCATTGGCACCCATAAACCTTGTAGGCATTGTTCAGTTTGTCCACACATGAATATTGTATCCCTTTTCACACATCCTACATCGGGTAAACAATACCAGTTACGTTGTGATTTGGATTGTAATTCTCACGGGGTTATTTACATCATAAAATGTCCAAGTGACAAACTATATGTAGGGAAAACTAGCAGATGTATAAAAACCAGGATTATTGAACACAGGTCAAATTTAACACACACCTGGGAAAATGCCCCGTTAGTAGAACATTGGTCTCAATTTTCACACACTATATCAGACCTTTTTTTCTTTGTCTTAGAAGTTGTATCGTTTCCAAGTAGGGAAGGCAATCACTCAGAATACCTCATCCGCAAAGAACAAAAATGGATTTATGCTTTGAATACTGTTGCTCCGTTTGGTCTCAATAAAGAGATTGAATGGTTTTATTTTACTTAATTCTGATTGGCTCTCAGGTCCTGATTTTTGATTGGGTAGTTCTCCTGCTCAGCTGTTTGGTCCGTAATTTTGGCGCCTTTTTGAGACATTTAAATAAGTTTCTGTGTAACTTATGTATGCGCTCCCTGCCACACTGTTTTGAAAAATCATGAAAGGTATGTTGAAACTAAATTGTATATTATTTATTGTCACAGCTTTGGGGTCTTATTCTAACATAGTCCTTTGATGTTCTTTGGTAGAAATTGTGATCTCTAACTACATGTCCCTCCCGACGCAGCCTTGGCGAAACATGGGTCCGTGTCGGGGGACCCTGTTAACACTATTATGATTACAGTTACAGTGGAGCTGCCACGAGTAAAATAATAAAGAAATTCTGCTTTTTGAAATTTATAAATGGACTATACGAGTCTTCCCTGCACTTTTTGGTGTCTGTCAAACTATTTGTACGACACATTTTCCATCTACATGGGATGCCAAAACATATTGTGTCAGACAGTTCACTGCTAAATTCTGGAGAGCATTGTACCGAAAGTTTGATATTTCTTTGGATTTGACTTCTGCATATCACCCCCAATCTAATGGACAAACGGAGAGAATGAACAGAACCCTTAAGCAGTTCATCCATGCCTATGTCAATTCTAGGCAGAATGATTGGGCAGCGTTACTACCCTGGGCTGAATTTGCCTTGAATTCGCATCTGGCGTCCGCCAAGGGATCCACGCCATTTCAGATTCTATATGGCCGTCAGCCACTTCCACCTCTACCTATACCATTGACTGGTATGTCACCTGCTGCCCAAGCCAAGACCAAGGAGCTCCTACAAAAGGCTGGGCAACGAGTGAAAAGATTCTATGATGCTCATCAAGTCACTCCTCAGTTTAAACCAGGAGATAAGGTATGGCTCAGTACCAAATATATTCGGCTCAAGCTACCTTCAGTTCGATTCACACAGCAATACATTGGGCCCTTCACCGTTCTTCTATGTCTGGGACCATTGACTTATAGCTTGAGGTTGCCACCCTCAATGAAGATACACAACACCTTCCATGTTTCGCTCCTGAAACCACTTTCTGCTCTCTGAGTTTTCTCAAAGGACTCCTGATCTACATCCCCTTGATGCTGAAGATGACATAGCGTACAAGGTGGATGACATACTGGACGTATGTAAAAGAGGAAAGCACTGGGAGTACCTCATTTCCTGGGAAGGATACGGACCAGAAGAAAACATCTGGGAACCTTCTGCCAACATACTGGACAAAGAGGTGCTGCATCACTTCCACCTTGTGCATCCCAGGAACCTGAAACTCCCTGGGAGGGGCCCTAAGAAGGGGGGTACTGTTGCACCCTTCAGTCGCAGGCGGCTGCGAACTTTCCTGCTCACCTCCTTCTTTCATTCAGCTCCGAGTCTGGGGAGGATGGCAGCCTCCGCTTCCACACGCCGACCCTCATGGCAGGCCCAGGACGGCATGGGCACTCCCAGCAGCCATCTTACATCCGGAGTTACCTAGGCACACGCGCATGCGCGCACCTGCCCCCTTCTTAAACGTGACATGGCGGGAACCTCAGGGGCATTCCCACCGCATGAAATCATCCGCTCACGATACTTAAACCCAGCTGACTTCTAACAATTCGAGTTAGCAAGGATTCCTGTCCTGCTAGTTCCGCCATTCTGGGACTTCACCTCGCTGTACTAACTGAGTGACCCAGGTCCCCGCTCCTCGGGGGCCTTGCCACTCTCAGGGCTATCCACTCCTCAGAGAGCCATTGCTGCCTTCCTTTATCCTTTCCGTGAGTTTCTGCACCATCCTCGGACAACTCCAGCTGTTCCAGTTCCGGGTTTTCCTCAGTGCCTGATCATCTATCTTCTACAGCTTAGTCGGTGTGAGTATGAGATCTGCCCCTATATCTTTGTGGCATGGATCCTTGGGTCACCTCGTTCTGCGAGCCACTACCAGATTCATCCTGTCTTGTGCAACTATACCAGCAACTCCCGGCCTACCCCCACGCTGCGGACCACTACCAGAGTTATCAGCACAAGCTTCGCCTAGAGAAGGTATTCACTGGACTATTCCACCCTGCGGATCTCTTCAGATGGACCAGCCTGTAGGGCTTACTCTACAGACCTATCCTACTGATATGCTCCTCAGATCACTGCTGGCTGTACAATAAAGTTTATTCTCCTCTGTTGTCCATCACTGCTGAGAACTCGCCTGTTGTGGTGAGTGCCCACAGGGCTCCTCCCTGTGAGTGGAGTCTTCTCACCACAACCCAGGGGCCCACGATAGTTCAAGTCACACAGAACGTAACAGTCATATTTCAGCAAATAGTTTTAATGCTTAGCTTACAACATTGACCCCATGGTTTTCCCAAAGATTTCCACAGAAATATGTAGTTTTTAGTGCTTTTTGCTATAGACCACTGAAAGTTAAATGATAATGACTTTTGATCACTACTCACTTGAAAAGGATTCCAAATACAAACATTAAAGTAAAAAGCATTGCTCCACGAAAACCCTAACAGGCCGATATAATAAGAATCATGGGAGAGCAGGCACCTCTCCTGGGCGTGCAATTCTTTATTTAAATGAGGGGGTCATGCTAATAAGGAGGCACTACGGACAATAGCGAGTCCATAGCACCTCCTTATTAGCGAAGAGGTGGCTGTCAGCGGGTCTCGACAACTGATGCTCTATTTTACCGGTTTCAGTTTCTGAACCTGCTGACAGCCACGAGTTAGGAAAACGGACGCCAGTAACCTGAGTATCCATTTTTCTAACCTGCATATTGGGGTTTACGCGCGCAGCTGGGCCTCTTCTAAAATGCATGCACTGTGCACAAGGCCCAGCTGCTCGCGTAACCTCCGTTTTCCCCGTCCGCAGAGGATTTTAAATTTAGCTGTTAGTTTTCGGGGGGTTGGCTGTGTGTTTTTTGACGCACTATTACCGCTTACAGTATAAGGGGTAATAGACACACGTCGGAAACGCGCAGCCAATCGCGTGGTACATGGTGTGCTCAGCTGAGCACATCGTATTGTATCGGCCTGTAAGTTATGTTCACAAATGAGCTAAAACAAATGTTTCATCATAATACTTAACTTCATCCTTCACAAACTAGCTATTGCTAATGTTCGTCAAAAATCTTTGTAGCATGCATGAAATGCAACACATGAAATAAGTGCAAGAAAAGAACACTTTAACATGTCTATAAAGCAATTTCTAAAACTCTTTTCTAGGTAACTTCTTAGCTCCACACCACTCTTATTTTGTGACACTAAGCAAACATAATCAACCGGCCACTACAATTAGTTGTTTTATGTCAATGTAAGGACTATTTGGCCCCCATTACAACACATGCAAGATTCCATCTTAATTAAATCCAGAAGACTTACACAATACAAGTACGGTAAATGTCTTCTACATCCAACACAGGAAACTGACTCAGTCCATGCATTTATTATAGAAGGCAGGCACATGGAATCATTTTCAAATGGTGCTAATCCTTCATTCCTGCCAAATTCCAACCTAACATATACTTTTCCACTCAAGGTGAACTTCTATGACTTGTACTTTCACTGCATTATAGGGCTGAGCAGCTAATGCAAATGTTTGATTTTATACTATAATATGTAGAATCGTGTGATATTCATCTAAAATTAACATTCTATGAATACTGTGGATGTTTCAGTAGAACAAACAGCCTGAAAAGTAAAATGAAAATCTTTCCCGCTCTTTTTGTTGACTTGCCTTAGCATATCTACGACTCTGTGAATTATACAGTACAGACAAAGCTAAACATGTATATTCCTTCCATAATATACATAAATCCACTTTGAAAATTTGCAGCTGTACGCAGAACCTCTTACAACTTTGTGTGCCTATGCTGCATCTCCTCGAGAGAACATAAGAACATAAGAAAATAAGAACATAAGAACATAAGAGCAAGTGTAACTTTGCTAGGTGTAGATTTACATGCATGCCTGCAAAAATCAAAAGTATGCGTGCAAATCCCTATCCCACCTTAACTCCACCCCCCTCCAGCATGCCTATTTAGCTAGCGTGACACACATAATTTTATGTGCATACATTCCGGGACTATTTTTAAAGAGCCACTTACATACTCAAAATAGAGTTTTATGCATGGCAGTGTCTTTGAAAATTACTTCCATTATGTTATGCATATCTCTATGGGAGTTTGCAAAGAGATTTTGAAGTTGATTAATGAGTAAACAGGGCATGACAGGAAACAAATTTTGGATAGCTAGGCAATTTAAGAAAATAGGTTGACTACAAGCAGTTTTTATCATCTAAAGCTCATAAAGACTTCCTTGTCTATATCTGTGATTATCATTTGTGAGACTGCATTGACTTCTGAGATAGCTCTGACTTCACCCAAAAAACCCTACACAATCTACTTCAGCACAGGCATACAGTATAATAAACTATTGGATGTGTTATCAGGAAATAATTCCAAAAGCACAAGATGTGGTGAGCAGACCACAGGGCCTTCCTGTAAATTCCAATCACTTTGCAAGGTATTTCTTTTTTTTTTTAATAATTTCTTTTTTTATAATTTCAAAATAATGACAACCATAAGAACATAAGAACATAAGAAATTGCCATGCTGGGTCAGACCAAGGGTCCATCAAGCCCAGCATCATGTTTCCAACAGAGGCCAAACCAGGCCACAAGTACCTGGCAATTACCCATTTAACATCTTTGTATGGAAACAAAAGAAACAAAAAATATTAACAGA
Source organism: Rhinatrema bivittatum (assembly GCF_901001135.1). Lineage (NCBI taxonomy): Eukaryota > Metazoa > Chordata > Amphibia > Gymnophiona > Rhinatrematidae > Rhinatrema > Rhinatrema bivittatum. The sequence continues at coordinate 591,600,859 of NC_042615.1, forward strand.
AATAAAACATATAGGAAATACTTGTATAATATTCAGTCCCCAAATCATTTTAGATGGGGGGAAGGGTTCTAAGGAGCCCAACAAAGGACACTTTAATCTTGGAAAAAGAAAAAAGGCAATAGCATGTCTAACCTGCCTTTAAATTGCCTAAGACATAGTACTCTCTAGGGGAGAGGAGAAAGGTAGCAGCCTTTTCCTAGAATCAAGAAACTATTTATTTATTTATTTGTTTGTTTATTTAGGGCTTTTATTTACCGACATTCATGATACCAATCATATCATATCGGTTTACAAGAAACAATGGTGCAATAACATTAACATCAACATGAACAATAGGCGAAGAGGGAGCAAATTGAGCAAAAGTTACAATAAAACAGGGGCACTTGAACTAGGAGGAGGAAGAGCCAGAGGCATGGCTAACTCAGAAAATAATATCAGGTCATATACTCAGGACTATAATAATAATATGTACTCAGGACTGAATACTATCAAATAAATAAATAATACCATATAATCAGGGCTGTAGTGATTTCATATGTTCTTGACTAAATAGTATCTGTTCATAAAACTCGGAACTAATTAAAATAGAGTCAGAAGCCATGTCAGGGATGGGGTACGTCGACTGGAAGACCATGGCGGGTTATTGTAGTTGGGGTGGTCATAGATCCGGGAAGGCTTGTAGAAATAGCCATGTCTTGAGTTTCTTTCTGAATGTCAGCATGCAAGGTTCTTGTCTAAGGTCTGGGGGCATGGTGTTCCAGATGGCTGGCGCCGCCGTTGAGAAGGCTCGATCTTTGGTGGATGAGAGATGTGTGGATTTGGCTGGGGGGGGGGGGGGGGGGGTGTAGCGAGCCCTTGTATGCTTCTCTGATGGGTCTGGAAGAGAAGTGCAGCGTGAGTGGGTAGTGTATATTGATGGGTGTTCTGTTGTAAATAGCTTTATGGATGATGGTGAGACACTTGTGTAGAATTCTGAAGTTTACTGGGAGCCAATGTAGGTTTTTCAGGGTAGGTGTGATGTGGTCTCTTCTGTTGGAGTTTGTTAGAATTCTAGCAGCCGAATTTTGTAGCATCTGAAGCGGTTTGGTGGAAGAGGCGGGAAGGCCTAGCTGAATGGAATTGCAGTAATCTAATTTGGAGAAAATAATGGCCTGGAGTACCGATCTGAAGTCTTGAAAGTACAGTAGCGGTTTGAGTCTTTTTAGTACCTGAAGTTTGAAGAAGCAGTCTTTGGTTGTGTTGGTGATGAACTTTTTTAGATTTAGCTGGTTATCAATTATAACTCCGAGGTCTCTTGCTTGGCTGACCAGGGTGTTGGTGTGACTTGAATGTGTGTTATCTTTGTGGTTGAGAGATATAAGGAGCATTTCTGTCTTAGACGTGTTAAGAACAAGGTTTAAGGTAGTAAGGAGGTCGTTGATATCTTTGAGGCAGTTGTCCCAGAGCTTCAGTGTTTTTGTGAGGGATTCAGTTATAGGGATCAGGATTTGGACATCGTCGGAGTAGAGATAGTGTTTGAGTTTAAGATTCGTAAGCAGTTGGCACAGGGGAAGAAGGTATAGGTTGAATAGTGTGGGCGACAGCGAGGAGCCCTGAGGAACACCTCTTGTAGTGTTGATGAGCAGAGATTCCTTATATAAGGAATTTAAGTTGTTCAGGAACAAAAAATATAAATGTATCATTATTTAACTTAATGATACAGCTATATGGATATCTTAATTGAAAGGATGCTCCCAGATTTGGGGCTTCCTTTGCTAAGTCAGGAAAAATTTGAACAAACTGACCCATGAAATTAACTCCCATGTTTTGAAAGTAGTTACACATTACTGAGCCAATGTCTTTCTCATAAATAAATGAAACCAGAAGTGTTGATCTTTCAAGAATCTCCGTAGTAGAGGATTCCAGGAACTGTGTTAAGTTTTCAAAGTCCACTTGGTGTTATGCCTGAACTTCTCTTGATCTTGACATTGGTAGAAAATAAACTTTGTTAAATACAGAAATATCCTCTGTGGAAATTTTTAATATCTCAGTCATGTATTTACATGGCTATTCTCCCATTATCCTTGGAAAGTTTAGTAATCTTAAATTTAAACATCTGAGATGGTTCTCCACAAATTCAACTTTACTGTTTTTAGCCATGCGTTCCTGAATTATTGATGCCTGAACCTTCTGGACATTTTCTACTTTTTCTTCCAAACTTTGAATCCTAGTTGAATGATCAGTATACTGAGAGTTATATTCCAAGGACATAGCGTCCAACTTTAAAGATAGCTGATTAATTTGAGAAGAACAGCCCTGAAATGCAGGGCCCAACAGAGCCACAATTTCCCAGAGAGAGTCTAAAGTCATCACAGGTGGCTTTGTAGGTGTAGGTGCCAAAGGTATATGGCCCAAAGTTGCTGGAGTTATGGAGGTCTGCTCATTTAAAATGGTGTTCAAAATAGGCTCACCTTTAAGAAGACCAGGATCAGGAGCAATGGCAGCCTCCAAGCCCCCACTTAGAGCCATCATAGTTGAATGCCCAACTGTGCTCTCCGGGACAACTCCCTTGATAGCAGGCCCCATGCTATTTAAATCAGGCCTGCTAAACGCTGATTCCGGAGACAACACGGGAGAAAACACCGGCAGCATTCGTAGGACGGGAGGGCTTAAAGAAATCTCCCCAGGCGAAGCAGAGGCTCCTCTCCTGCATTCGTCAGTGGGGTTCACCCCTCCCAACGGCAGGGGTGTGGTCTGCTCCGGAATGATTCTCTGCCTAGGAGAAAGAGAAGGTGCCAAGGGGAAAACTCGCACCTTCCCCTTGCGCTTAGGGGGCATGTCGTAGAAGGAAACAAAATCAGAACACAGGGCGAGGTGAGCTGAACTAACAACTTGCCGCTATCTTAACTCTTCCTCTGCAAGGTATTTCTATGTTACTGGAATGAGCAGGCTAGAGAAATCTCTGGAGACTTGGAAGAAATGATAAACATTTCAAAATTTCTATTCTCTTTATTTTTTAGGCCAAACAAACTTTTCCAACTTCTCCATACATCTCTCACTCTTGTGTTGGTAGCCTGAAGCAGTGAATTTCTATACCATCATTTTTGGTTTTCACTTTTGATTCTTTTAGCTTCTTCTCACTGACTCAGCATTTTATGACAATCTTTTGGCAAAAGTGCATGAACATCAGCCCTGCAGCCCAGAGCACGTACATTCTTTCTTTATAGAAAAGTATATGTGACGTAAACTGTACGGTATTCAGGATGCACAACTCTGGTAAGCAGTATTCTAGTGCTGCTCTGGCAGCAAGGCCGGAGGAACCACTAGGCGAGCTAGGCCTGTGCCTAGGGTGCTGAGACTTAGGGGGTGCCGTGGTAGGCAGCAGAATTTTGAAAGGGCTAAAAGTGCCCTTTCAAAATTCTGCCAGCCCCCAACTTGCCCTGCCTCCCCCCACCCAGTGCTACCCTCCCTACGCCCCCCCCCCCCCCCCCCCCGATGGTCCAGCAGAGGGCCCGGGAGCGATCTGTCGCTCCCGGGGCCTCGGCTGCCACTAAGCAAAATGGCGCCTGTGACCTTTAGCCCCTACCATGTGACAGGGGCTACCGGTGCCATTTGTTGGCTGAAGGCCACTGGCGCCATTTTGGTTAGTGGCAGCTGAGGACCCGGGAGTGGCAGATCACTCCCAGGCCCTCCATTGGACCACCAGGGGGGCGTCAGGAGGGTGGCACTGGGGGGAGGCAGGGCGAGTCAGGGGCTAGCTGCCTGCCGCGGCGCCTGGTCTCCGGCTGCGCCGATCTGCCTTTCTTCGGCCACGTGATCAGCTAGACCGGCTGCATGTATGTGAGAAAGGAATGGTGCTTTTGTGTGTGTGTATGCGGTATGTATGTGAGAAAGGAATGGTGCTTGTGTGTGTGTGTGTATGTGATGTGTATGTAAGAAAGGAATGGTGCTTCTGTGTGTGTGTATGCGGTATGTATGTGAGAAAGGAATGGTGCTTGTGTGTGTGTGTGTATGTGATGTGTATGTAAGAAAGGAATGGTGCTTCTGTGTGTGTGTGTGTATGTGATGTGTATGTAAGAAAGGAATGGTGCTTCTGTGTGTGTGTGTGTGTGTGTGTGTTATGTATGTGAGAAAGGAATCTGCCAGTTTAAAAAAATGAAATGTGATAATACATATACCTCAACTTTTGTGCTGGTAGCGCAACTTTTGAAAAGTTGGATGAAAGATGAAACTACTGAATTTTAAGCATCCCTCTTCCGGAAAATAAAATTTAACAAAATGGGTAGAGACAAATACTAAAGCAAAAAAAATTAAAGTATTTAAAATGTTCATCTCAGCAAAATCACAAATTTAAGATACTGATGCCAGGTGGGTTTTTTTTTTAAGCATAATTTAAGCATGAAGATTAGAATAGTTCCAATCTGAAATGGTTTTGCTTTTTTTTTCTTAAGCCTTTAGAAAATATATATTTTTAAATGACTAAGACTGGAATCTTCCCATTTAAAAGAGAAGCTGCGTAAGGATGTCTTTCTGTTCCATATCTCCCACATGAATAATCATACGACTGATAGTTTGAAGAAAGACACTTGCTTTACTGCCTGAAAGTGCAAAACAAGAGAAGCTGTACAGTTGGGTGGCTGTCCCTTGGGAGGACAGAACCTGAAGGAAGGATGTCATTTCACCTTCTGATAGGAATGTGGTTTTCTTATTTAATGGTTGGGAGCATCACTTTCACTTTTAGTAAAAGTGAAAAATGCTGCAAGACTGAAAGCAAGGTGCCCCTGTGAGAGTGTAATGTGTATGTGAGACAGGGAGGGTGCTTCTGTATGTGTGTGTGTATATGTGAGTCAGGGAGGGTGCTTGTGTGTGTCAATGTGTGTGTGCGAGAGAGAGATGGAGCATGTTTTTGGCTGGCTTGTGGCTGTGAGAGAGGGCATGTGTGTGATTGAGCCTGTTTGTAAGTGAGATAGAACATGTATGTGATTGAAAGCCTATGTGTAAGTAAGAGAGAGCGAGAGCATTGTGTGATTGAGAGAGACTGGCCAGAGAGTTGAGGTGTGTATGTGTGAGAGAGACTGATCAGAGAGATGACTGGTATGTATGTGCTTGTCTGTGTGTGTGTGAGAGAGAGAGACTGTTTGGGGAGATGATTGATGTGTGAGAGACAGAAACTGGTCTTGAGGGTTTGACTGGTGTGTGTATGTGTATGTGTGTGTGTGTGTGTGTGAGAGAGAGAGAGAAGAGACTAGTTGTGGTCCTTAAGGAAGAGGACTGTGAGAACAGCTTCAGCAGCTACTGCTGCTTCTGGTGTGGCCTGCAAGGGAAAGGAGTAGGAGAACTGCAAGGGAAAGGAGTAGGAGAACTGCTGGAGAGGGTAAGTAAAGCTGGCTTTTTAAGTTCATTTTTCTTGATTGACTACCATTTTAATTATGGGGTAGTATGTGATGTGTCTGCTGTTTGAAATATTTTGTTGGTGTTTGGTAAAGCTTTCGAAATTGACATGAGTCTTTAATTATTGGATATTCTATTCATCAGCTGTTTTGAAATTATTTTGTTTGTATGATTTTATAATTATGATTAATGATTTATATATTTTGATTTTATTGATTTGTTTCACGAGGAATGGTGAAATTTTTGTTTTTCCTTTGTTACACTGTATAGAGTCTGGCGTGATGCGTTTTACAGTTCAGTTTTTGTCTGCACATTTCTGTTTATACTTTATGTGGCTTTATTCTGTATTTGGTAAGGGTCTGTCTCTGTTCTGTGTATGTGACCATGATGAGAGATTCTGCTAGTATATAGTGTCTGTATAGGGATCTATAGAAATTGGGTTTGTTTTGTTTCCTCAGTAGGTGGTGTATTGGTATTCTAGGACCCAGTGTAATATTTACCCTTGCTTTTTCACAGGTAGGGTTATTGTTGTTTGAGTCCTTGGTGTTATTACTGTTATGTTACGATGGGATTGCAGTATAGATTTTGAGTGTCTTTTTTGTGGGGTTTTGTGTTAGTTCACAATGTGTCTGTGGAAGGTATTTGTGCTGCTGTTACTGTGAGGTGACACCAGAATTTGAAAATATCTTTTAGTATGATGAGCTGTAAGGGAAACATCCAAGCTCCATTGTTTGAGGGAATTTCAGTGGATGCACAGAGTTACAGAACTAGAGGTGCAAGCTTTATATTGACATTCTGTCCCTTCCTATATATTCCAGACTTCACTCTCATAGCCATATAGAATTAGTTGAATGAGGCTATCAAATAATTTTATAGTGTGAAATTGGCCAGCTTTTTAAAATTACGCAGAAGACCCGTTGGACTTTTTTATTAACACTTTTTTTTTTTTGTAACCAATTTTAAAGCAGGATCCATGCAATAGAGGTTGGTATGATCAAGAAATGTCATTTTGGCTCCCCCCCCCCCCCCCCCCCAATAACTCTTCTGTCTAGAGACACCACAGATTTTCTGCGACCTTAAGCATTAGTACAAGAAGGATTAAGGGGGGGATGCTGGAGAGGCACACAAATGCATTGGCCCCCGGGCGCCGGAGACCCTTGGTGCGCCACTGGGTGCGAGCCTTATAGGGCCACAAGCGGTGGCAAAGAGGAGTGGAGATTTGGCGGGCCGCAAGCAGTGCCCAACCTGCTCGTGACCTAGAAAACCACACAGTCAGCGGGCGTGATCGAGAATGAGGTAGGAGTCGGGGCCGAGACCGGGGGGGGGGGGGGGGGGGGGGGTGGCGGCGCGACCCGGGGGGGGCGCAAGGGAGAAGGCTCGCCTAGGGCGCCAAATCCCCTTGCACCAGCCCTGTCTGGCAGGTGCTTGGGGTTGCCAAATGGCTGATATTCAGCTGACCTAGCTGGTTTTTATCTGGCCAGGTCCGCTGCTGGCACATATTCAAAACCAGCGGTATAAAAGTCAGTTTTGAATTGCCTTTCTTGCTGTTTACCATCTGTGCTAAGGAACACATAGCCAGCATGCAGCAAGACCACAGCGATCCATATCAGAGGCAGAAGGAAGCAGGCCCAGGAGCGCAGTATCATCATTCTACTCTTGGCAGTTCCCACTGCCCCACCACCTCACGCCCAACTTTGCACATGCTGCCAGTTACCACAAGCATAGAAGGGGGAAGGAATGCAGTTGTACAGTAGCATCTCTCTGTGATTCTCAGGGCCGGTACTAGTTTTTGCTGCTCTGTGCAAACAATTACTATGTTGCTTTCTCCTCATTATATTTTTTTTGCATTGGGGTGAATTTTCAAAACATTACATGTGTAAAAAGTAGTGTAGCCCCTGTGTTGGTTGAACCCAGATATTAGTTCCAGAGGCCATATCTCAAATTTCTATTTCAAGCAGAACACTGTTATTTTGCTAAAAGATCTTTTTTTCCAGGATTTCCTGTGCTTGCATTGGGGGGGGGTGTTCCTTTCAAGGCCTTTCAAGTTGCTCTTATTTTTTCACACTTTAAAGTCCTTGCACACAGCACTGATGATAACAGCATAAATAAGCATTAAAGGCACGACTCGATGAAACACATGAGAGTTGTTTGGTGGTTTCCACACATTTCTCTTTTACTAATAAGGTGCAAAGCGATGAATTAAAGTCTTTACAGCTGTGTACAACTGTATATCACTTTCATGATGGTACAGGGGCCTTTTAAGTAAGTTTGTGACTTCTTACAGTCTTTCTCAATTTCAAATGTTAACTAGGGATGTGAATCGTTTTTGAACGATTAAAATTATCGTCAGATAATTTTAAAATCGTCCTAAATCGTTAGAGTGCACGATGCAATACAAATGCCCCCGATTTATCATCAGGGGCATTTGTAATGTATCGTTAAATAGGGCACAGGAATTATTTGGGGGAGGGCGGGAAAACCGGCACACCAAAACAACCCCTAAACCCGACCCTTTAAAACCAATTCCTTACCCTCCCCCACCCTCCTGAACCCCCCCAAAATGTTAAGTTACCTGGTGGTCCAGTGGGGGGGGGTCCTGGCGCGATCTCCCGCTCTCGGGCCATCGGCGCCATTTTGGCTGCCACTAATTAAAATGGCGCCGATGGCCCGATAAAAAAAAAACCACCTGACCCTTTAAATCGACCCCCCTTAGCCTCCCCCACCCTCCCGACCCTTTTTTTTTTAGGGAGGCCCGTGCCGCTAAAAAAAAACCCCACCTGACCCTTTAAATCGACCCCCCCAAAACTTTTTAAAATTACCTGGTGGACCACGGGGGCCTCGGGGGGCCTCAGGGAGAGATCTAGGGGGGCCTCGGGGAGAGGAGAGATCCAGGGGGGCCTCGGGGAGAGATTTCCCGTTCCCAGGCATCAGCTGTTCTAAAAAGAAATGGCGCCGATGCCCCTTTGCCCTTACCATGTGACAGGGTATCCGTGCCATTGGCCGGCCCCTGTCACATGGTAGGAGCACTGGATGGCCGGCGCCTATTATAGAGTATAGAGGTCTTGAACGAGGAGATGTGACTCGGTTATTTTCACTTTCGAATAATAGAAGGACTAGGGGGCATTCCATGAAGTTAGCAAGTAGCACATTTAAGACTAATCGGAGAAAATTCTTTTTCACTCAATGCACAATAAAGCTCTGGAATTTGTTGCCAGAGGATGTGGTTAGTGCAGTTAGTGTAGCTGGGTTCAAAAAAGGTTTGGATAAGTTCTTGGAGGAGAAGTCCATTAATGGCTATTAATCAATTTTACTTAGGGAATAGCCACTGCTATTAATTGCATCAGTAGCATGGGATCTTCTTAGTGTTTGGGTAATTGCCAGGTTCTTGTGGCCTGGTTTTGGCCTCTGTTGGAAACAGGATGCTGGGCATGATGGACCCTTGGTCTGACCCAGCATGGCAATTTCTTATGTTCTTAAAGATCTCCATAGAAGTTTTAAAAGCTAACATGGAATTCATGCAGTAAAATGGTGATCTGACTTTATAAATCAGAGGGACACTTCCATTGAGAGCTTCCACACGGGGGAGCTGCAAATCCTCTAAATTATTACCTTGTCTCTCCCCACCCCAATGGTATATTTTTCTAACTATACACTAGTAGGGGACTAATAGGATCCTTACATTAGCATATACGTCTATAAATTGTATCTACACTCATATTTTCACTTTTGCAAGCACATATATATAAAAATGTGGCAGTCTATGGGCATTCCAAGACGTGGCCAGCACGTACGCACATACGTTGCTATTTTAATAGTCACTTAGGTACATACATTTGCTAATTTACATGCATATTTTTATACCTGCTAATTATCTGATGTAAGTGATATGAAATGTGGGAGGTATAGATGAACTGGAGGAAGTTCAAGCTGAAGAATTAGGAGGCCTAGGTGACTGGTGGACTAATTGGTAAACTGGTTCATTTCATTTACGCACATGTTTTAAAATTGGCCAACTTATAAGTGCAAATCGGAACAAGCAAGTAAGTCCTACTTTGCTTTCACACGTAAAATATACGTACATATATTTTTTAAATAGGTAGGAAACGTATGTGCATTTAATGCATTGATCTACATGGTTTCAATGCATTGAATGTATTTATGTGCAAGCCTACTTATGCGTATATTTTGCAGGGTGGAGATATGCATATTTTATAAAATGCTTGTATATTATATATGCGGGTTATAAAATACTTGTGTAGGTCTGCTTGCAGCCATATATGTGTGTATATGCCACTGTGCACAGTTGTTTGAAAGTTATCCTCTTAAAGGTCAATATTCAAAGCCATTTAGCTGGATAACTCAAAAGTTATCCATCTAAATGGCAAGTTTTGGGATATCCAAGTTTTTGGATATTCAGTTTTTGGATATTCAGCTTTCTAAATGAGGTGTTCTGGGGCATTTCAGGGAGGCGTTTAGTTATCCAGAAAACTTAGCCAATTTTCAAAAATAACTGGCTGTCTGGGAGATGTATCAAGCCGCTGTAATGCTCTAATGTATTTTACATCATATATCGTGAATATACACAATATTTTCCATATCCCCACCCTTTTACCCTCCCCTTTTACAATGATCTTTGCATGCACTTTGCATGCATGAATAATGCAAATGCATACAAAGAAGGTCATGACTAGGCAACCTCTCGCAAATATTTTACCACGGCCAACTGAGAAAGTGGTCAGCCGCAATAAAATACCTAAACCTATTTCAAATGTGGTAGATGTGAGGCAGGAGAACCAGGACCCTAACGCAGATCCCGCGGCAACCACCTCACATTTAAAGTGCCAACTGAAAAAAAAATTCTGTGGTTCAATAAAAGGTTGAGTGGGGAGTCAGTGCTAACTCCCATCTCATCCCAGGGCTCCCACTCGAGGTGGCTCCAGCAAACCCAAACTAGAAAAATGTAGAAAATGTAGACATGTGGTGATAGCCCTGCCCCCCACCCCCTAAAATCCTATAATAAACTGGAGGATCTCGACCCTGGCTCCCTCAACCTCCCAAAGTCCAATAATAAAGTGGAAGGTCTTGGCTCTGGCCATCCTAGCCCCTTCTCCCAAAAGTGTCACCAAAAAAGAGAAGGTACCAGGCCCCTGACACTCCCCACCCCCCTGAAAGGTCAAAAACAAAAAAAAATAGGTTGAGCTCTGGTCCCCCCAGCTAACATCCTCCCCCAATTCCAATCGCCCTTCCACACCCCCGAACCTTGAAATCAAGTAGTGGTTCTCACAGAGGGGCCGGGGAGCACTCTCACACCTGGCTGATTGGCACATTTTCCAAAATGGCGCCAACCTGACCTTATCCCAGCCATGTGACTGGGGCAAGGTCTGGGGACTGGACTCAGGCCACGTGATTGGCTGGAGCAAGGTCAGGTCGCCGGCATTTTGGAAAATGTGCCAATCAGCCAGGTGTGAGAGTGTGCCCCGGCCCCACCATGAGACCCACTACTTGATTTCAAGGTTTGGGGGTGTGGGGATGTAGTGGGCTGAAGGCTTCACACTGACAGAGGACAACCTGAAATTCCTACCAGCAGGACTTCATGTACCAGAATTCCCTGCTTCATGACGGGTTTACTTACAGTCTGCAATATAGCTGTAGTTAGGACATTGAGAAACTCTCTGTCAGCACGTTTTCATTTTTGGCTTCACTGTTCTTATTCTCTGATAAGCTTTCACTGCTGTAACCTAGATTAGAACAATGGATGTATTATGTGCAGGACAGTATTACTACAGACTCGTGAATTCCTTTCCAGAACTGCAAGTCCCGGCAGCCTCTCCTGCAGAACATGGGAGAAGTTTCACGAAAGTTCCAGGGTGTCTAGGGAGGGGGTCAGTAGCCCCTCAGCCGGGATATGCTTGCTCAGCAAGGCGTAGAACGCATGTGTAAAAGATAAGGATTGTGGAATGTAGAAGAGCCAGCTCCTAAAGGGGAGGGGCACGCAGATTTCTGAGCCATTGTTCTCAGCTGTGTCTTGCATGCAATAAAAGTCTTTCTTTTCGGACCAGTTGTCTGGGGCCTCTTTTCTGAGGGTAACAGGGAGGGTATCAGCAGGGGGGGGGGGGGGGCGGCGGTATTCAGGGGTCTATTCTTTTATGTTTGAACTTTCAGGGGAAGGGTAGGGGATGCTGGGAGTCTGGGACCCTCTTTTTTGGTGGCACCTTTGTGGGGAAAGAGGTGGGGGCTGGGGCCCAGAGCCTTCACTTTATTATTCGATTTTGGGGGGTGGGGTTTGGGGTTCGGACTAGGACCCTACACTTTATTATTGTATTTTGGGGGTTGGGGGTTCGGACTAGGACCCAACACTATATTATTGGACTTTGGGGGTTGGGGGTTTGGACTAGGACCCTACACTTTATTATTGGACTTTGGAGGGTAGGTTCCTACTGCCCTTTAAGGTGATGGTGGTCCCTTGAGGTTGGGGGCCACCATTGCATTAAAGGGCAATTAGGCACATTACTTTGCCCCGTGGTATTTGGCCATGAGACAAAAGAATACACCATAGAATTGTGAAGCTTTTTGGGGGGAGAGGCCCCACTATCACAGCAACACCCCCTATGATAGTGGGACCCCTCCGCGATAAAACCTCACGTCTTAGAGGCTCTTGGCCTAAGTTAGCCGGATAACTTTAGACTTGATTCAGAGCAGGTCTAAAGTTATCCGGTCTTGTGTGGCCAGATAACGTCCAACCTAACCAGCTATCTTCTAAAGATATCTGGTTAAGTAGCTCTGTCTCATAGCAAAAAAAAAGAATTAAAATGACATGTAGCCTGATCCCCTCCGTTCCCCTCATGTGGGCTGCCCTTCCAACCCCTTTTCCACTTCAGTACAAATACGTTCATTAAGTCAACTCCTCCCCCTTACCTCCCCACTCTCAGAACCTGACCCGTGATGCTGCCGGCTCCCTTGCCCTGCCCCCCCCCCATTATCAGAAAATCCCTGCCAGAAGTGAGATAAAAACCTACCTGCTTCTGGCACTCCAGTGATGTCTCTAACATTTGAAGTTCTGAAAGCACAAAATATCTGCCATAAGCTCCTTCTAGCCCTGAAAGTGTAAATTGTGAGTAGTTGAGGCTTTCAGTGCTTCAAATATCAGAGGTATTGCTAGGCACTGGGAGAAGGTAATTATTTTACTTCGCTCCTGGCAGTAATTTTCCAATATAGGGGGAGATGGGGAGGGTGGCATGGGGGTTGATGGGGAGGCTGCCTTAATGAACATATTTGTACTGGAGTGGGAAAAGGATCAGGGGAGCCCCGGTCCTCAGACCAGAACATAATCTCATATTTAAGAGGGGTTTAGAGGGTAGGGGTACATAAGGCGATGACAAAAACCAGAACGATGCTTGGCTGTATGGTGATCAGAAAAAGGGAAGTGATATTGCCCTTGTATTTGGTGTTAGGAGGTGCTCAAAACTCTGCCAGAGAGTAAGGCTGAGGTCAGTGATGGCGGTTGTAAGTCTGTCCATGGAACATTGCTTGTGATCAGATTTTTTATTCCATGCCTTTGTCATGTTTTCCATAGACTTCAGCAACACCTGTATCTGATGGGTCTTCCAATGTCTTCCCATTCTAGAGACTTCAAACTTTTGCAACTGTGTTGTCCAGTCACTGTTGTTCCAACACTACTGGATGATCTGGAAGCAGGGAGGATGTGATTGTATGGCTCTCCATGGTCATTACAGGATGAATCTGTCCAGATGTCAATGGAGATAGCTGTAGGGGCTGGGGAAGGGGGGGGGGGGGGGTGCAGGGACAGTGTCTTTGATGGTACAAATTCTGTTGTTTACTCCATCTTAAGTAAGAGAAAATACAAAGCTGTCATGCTGAGTATGAGGGTCTGTATTGCAGTTTCAGGAAACAGGTGCTGAACCTATTGCTCTGGTTCCACAGGGCCACTGTATTCAGCCTTTTCCATCTTTGTCATAGCTCAGACTGAAGCAGGGGCGGATTGTGGGAAAATAGTGGCCCGGGGGATTTTTCTCCATACTGGCCCATGAGTAACCAATTACATATACAATATAATTTACATATATAATTTACATATGTATGTACACACCCCTATATTTCGATATGGTCCTCCCATATCAACACAGTACTATTTGCCAACACTCAAAAAATAACAACCCCACGTATGAAAAAGAATACCATAAATTTACACCAGAATCTAAAATATCAATACATCTCCTATCAGGAAAACAGAACAGGCCAAGCTACTACAGATCCCTACAGAGAAACCACATGCTTAAAGAATGCTTCATCTCAGTCTTTGCATGCAGAACACAAACTCTCACCAAATACAGAATACAAAATGAAGGAGCACAAATGACAAAAACTGAAATGGAAACGCCAAGAAGCCAGACTCCATGTATTAACAATAGAAAAATAGAACCACCATTCCTCATAAAACAAATAAAATCAAGAAACATAAAGCATCAGTTATAATAATAAAACCATAATAAAAGAATATTTTAAAACTACTGATAAACAGAATTTCTATTAATTAAAATCATATACATTTTTTACAATGTCCCAAACACTATATTTCAAAACAGTACATATATCAAATAACATTCAATAATTAAAACTTAAAAATCCTTATTAAAGCCCCTGCTGTCCCCTTCTGTGGGAGCTCTTTATTTCCAGTCACCCTGATATTGTCGAGGATTAGGAGGTTATCCTCTCTCTCTCACACATACTCCTGGAGCTATGAAGATCCACAGCCCTTACTGCCTCTCCCTTGCTCCTTTCGTAGATGACTCCTCCCAGTGACCCATAAAGTCACACATATAGATGTCACCATGGACCGATCTTGTTAGGAGGTGGACCCTTACTATCACGCAACAATTTAGTACTGAATCTCTCATTGCTGGAACTTTCCACATTTTAAAGAATAGTAAGGCCTAATCAGCACTACAACTAGATTTGTGGTTGTTGAAATTAACCTCAGAAGAAGAAGATTACTCACTGCAGAGGAGTTTTTTTTGCTTCTTTTGGCTTAGGGTGCCTTCCCTGCTTAATAACTCCACAATAAAGGCAAACTACTCAGCTGGACTAGTTCCAAACCAACCAACAAGGGGTTAATATTTCCTGGCTGTGTCACCTCACCCTGCATGGTAAGAAGTGGGACTGTAAAAGTTACTTAGTATGCAACCTGTACTAGTTAGTCTGAGTCTCTATCTTCCTATATGCCTATTATCCTGCCAGCATAATCCCTACTCTATTTCATTATTTATTTTAAAAATTTATAGACCATATTATCCCATGTCCTAAGAGGCTTCCAACCAAAACATTCATAAAAAAAAATATAAAAAAACAAAACACACAAATTTACAAACAATGTATTAGCAATCACTTTAACAGTTTATATAGCCAAGATGAGCTTTCAGTCATCAGGCATTGTTCAACAAAGAAATGGTCTTTCAAACTGAATAAAATGCCTGTTTTAATAAATGCGACTTCAATTGTCTTTTAAATGCTTTATTGTAAGCCTGTTTGCACAGCGTCAGAGAGAGCTGGTTTTACAATATTGCTCCTGCAACCAAAAACAGCCTCTCTCTTGATTCTGAAAGTCTGACCGATCTATGGCTGGGAATTGCAAGTAATATTGCCATGCCAATCACAAACTCCTTACTGAGTGATGAATTTTAAGCAGAGAATTAATGCAAACTGGAAAGTCATCACTCAGTGCATTATGAATCATAATAAGAATTTTATAATATATCTGATTCTCAACCAGTCACCAGTGTAAAGAATTTAGTACAGGAGTAATGTAAACATAGCTGGTGGTCCTAATCAAGATCCTGGCAGCAGAATTTTGAATAATCTGCATGGCCTTTATGGTATACTGAGGTAGTCCCAAATATAACAAGTTAAAATAATCGCTGCTAGGCATTATTACTACCTGTAAACAATTCGAAAATTTGTCGAATCAAAATATTGTTAGGACCCAGACCCGTACCTCCAGACTGCTGGCCGTCTCCTGGCGTGATCGGGACCATCTCCAACACGGCCATGCGCCGCGGAACGCTGTGTGAATCGACGTGGCCGCAGTCCTCCCTTCACGTCAGCGCCCCTCCCAACACCCCCCGCGCCTAGCACAGGAAAAATCCACTATTTAGGCAGACAACCCAGCACAAGCTCTTGCCTCAGCTACAGGCTTGCTTGTGCTGGTGCTACCTCCTGAGTACTCTCTTAACTGCCTTTTGGATTTGGATTGCTTCTGGATTGCCTTATCTGCCGCCTGGTCCTTTGGACTGGATTGCCTCCTGGATTGCCTGTCTGCCGCCTGCCTTTTGAATTTGGATTGCCTTTCGGATTGCCTTGCTTGCCACCTGCCTTCTGGATTCGGACTGTTCTTTGGATCTGTCTGGCCTGCTGCCACCCCCAGGCTTGGATTGTGCCCCTGAGCTGAGGTAAGGCTGTTATTCTGCCATTTGGTCCACAAAACAATACAAGATATAATGTGCGTAGCATACGTAGCTTCCAAAATGGTTTTTGTACTAGACGTTTAACATGTGCTTTGAATGAGAGATCTGATTCAATAATAACTCCTAAATTTCTTGCTTGTCATACAAGCAGAATAACATGTCTTTCAAAAGAAAAAACTAACTGAAAAGACTTTTCTGCATTTTTACTAGGTTTTAGTTAAATTCAGTGACAGTTTATTATATAATATTGATGCCAGATAAATAGAAAACAGTCCCAATGTAGTGTTAAAATTAAAAGAGCAAGGGAAAAAAATCTGAATATGATTTACATATAAGAAGTATTACAGTCCTAACCCTGAAAGAAGCTTACACAGAGGCCCTACATAAATGTTGAATAATAGAGCTGAGAGTATTTAATGGAAAACAAGAAGAAGTTTGAGAGCCATATTTGACTTGTGACTTGTTTGTCAAATAAGAAACAAACCAAAAACAGTATCTTTGATTATAATTTGGGCCAGGCAAATACAGAGAATTTTATGGTTGAGAATATTAAATGTGGAGGAACGAGCTAATAAAGTCAAAATGAAACTCAAACCACAATCATGCCCATGATAAATTACATCTGTACTAGATATAAGTAAGAATTCATTGCTGTATTTTGGCCTGAACTGGAAATGATCAAATAATCCATGTTTGTCTAGCAATGACTAAAGCCATTTTAAGACAACAGCTTCAATGACCTTAGACAAAAAAAGGTATTGAAGAGAGATCTGTATTGTGCTAAATCAGAAATGTCAGCTTGTGGATTTTTTTTTTAGGAGAGGTCGCACAGAGGCCTGTTTTAATGAAGGCTGTAAAAATTCTGATCTTAATGAGAGATTTACTAAGCTAGTTAATGGCTCACAAATGTCATCTAGCAATATTACATGAGTAAAGAGGACAGATGGTTTGATTCATTTTCCTTACAATTTGAATTATGCCATCACTGGTAATAATATCATTGGTAATAATGAATCATTATCATCAATCTGGAGATCACTTGACAAGGGAAGAGAAGAAAGTTGTTGGCCTAGATCAACAACCTTTTTTTGAAAGAATAATTCAAAATCATCTGGTTGTGCAATTGGAATTTGATGCAATTTATTACTATTTGTTAACTGAGCAACCATATAAAATAACTCCTTGGAATTACTACTAGCAGCATGAATGGATTTGCAAATATGGGTCTTCTTGGTATTTGCAACTGCTTCTCTATAACTTTCAAAGTGAGATTATAAATATCTCTATCATCATTCCTGTGGGAATTACACCATCGGTGTTAAAGTTTGCACAAATTTGATTTTAAATTTTTAAGATAGCAGACGCAAGAGAATTGTTCCAGTTCCTCTGTGATATCCTAGATATCAATTTCTGCAATCTGAGGAATCTATAGTTCACATAACTTTGGGCTCTTTTTAAAACAGGAAAAGATTTCTGATTTATTGAAGAATATGCCTTGGGTACAGCTACATTAAATCTGAGTGTTTCACCAAGGTGTTTCACTACAAGAAATACCAGAAAAACCTTGGCCCAACAACTTTTTGCTTAAGAAAGCTAAATCTAATGTATAGCCTTGACGATGTGATGGACCTTGTAGTCTTTGCTCCAAACGAAATTCATACATTGCTGATAAGAAGCCTTTATAAGATGAAGAAAGAGGGACTGCATCAATATGGAGATTAAAATCTCCCAAAAACCATGATGTTATTTAATTCCTGTCTAATCTCTAATAATACATCTATGACGGGGACATAACTAGTATTGAGCTAACATACGGGCCAATACAGTAAGGAGCGGTAGGAAGAGCTGCGTTAGTGCTGGGCGCACCCGCGTTTGCAGCACGCACAGTCCTGCTCACCTACCGCTCAATACTGTATTTAAATAGCTTGCAAATGCAAGCCGCGTCCAAGAAGCGTCTGTGAAGCGTTAGGCCCGCGCAACCCATTTTACTGTATAGGCGCTTAATACAGCGCCTATACAGTATCCTGGGTGCGCTGGTACCTGTCATTTCAAATGTCATTTCAAATGACATTTGAAATGACAGGCACCAGGAAGTGGATCCCAACTTTAACCCATGAAAACCTAAAAACCTAAAATCCCCTCCTCCCGAAGCGGCTCGACATGTGCCAACTTACCTTTTGTTGCTTTTCAGCCCTTTCAACCTTCTCTGCCGTCCTCCGGAGGGGGCAGCAGGCGGCGAAAGCGGCTCGCAGTGGTCCCCCCCGTGCAGGTCCCAATTCTTCTGGCTCAGCCCTCATCTGCTTAAGGAAGATTGTGAAATCAGGTAAGAGCCCACTGTTCTGTGCCCTCTCCAGTCATGGCGTGAGCGGAGCGAAGTGAAGCGTAATTTCATTGGCTTGAGCGCCCATCAATTTGGGCGCTCAAGCCAATGAAAGCACATGGACGGGCGGACGTGACATCACCCGCCCGTCCATGTGCTTCATTGGCTTGAGCGCCCAAATTGACGGGCACTCAAGCCAATGTAAGCACATGGACAGGTGGGCGTGACGTCACGGTGTGTGTCACGCCCACCCGACCATGTGCTTTCATTGGCTTGAGCGCCCAAATTGACGGGCGCTCAAGCCAATGAAAGTACGCATCGCTTCGCTCTGCTCGCACCGTGACTGGAGAGGGCACAGACCAGTGGGCTCTTACCTGACTTCACAATCTTCCTTAAGCAGATGAGGGCTGAGCCAGGAGACCCGGGACCTGCGTGGGGGGGACTGCTGCAAGCCGCTTTCGCCGCCGGCTGCCCCCTCCGGAGGACGGCAGAGAAGGGAAGGGGCTGAAAGCAACAAAAAGTAAGTTGGTAACATGTCGAGTCGCTTCAGGAGGAGGGGATTTTAGGTTTTTAGGTTTCCTTTTGGGGGAAAGTTTGCCATCTACCCTTACCCCTGCCTCTAACATAGGGGTAGGCGGTAAATTAGCAGGTTAAACGTGCGGCAAAATTGCAGGTTAAGAAAGCGATAGTCAGGGTGTGCGTTACTGTATGGGAGGGAATAGCTAATTCGATCGTTTACATCTAATATACATGCCGCGGGCAGAAGGGTTACCCGGTGATTTAAAGAGGCGGTAAGAATGGGTTAAAAGGGGATAGTGAATCGCGGGTTGGACTAACGCGGCCGAAAAGTGAGTAGAAAGCGGGTTAGAAGCAGGGTAACCGCGGCCACACTTTACTGTATTGACCTGATAGCTATTAAGCAACCTGACTTAACTATAGGTTGCTTCTGAGGATGATAGTCCATGATCAAACCAACCGGCACTCAACTGGCACTCAACCGGCATATAACCAGTGCTCACAAAAGGGCAGACCCTTGTCACGCCCCTTTGTGCACACACCAAATGTGCATGCCCCTCTGGCATCACTATGGAATATTAATGACTCCACAGCACTGATAATGTTAGAGAGGGGCAGGGCCAAGATATTCTGACCATGGGAAGGAGGCATAGCAAAGAGTGGCTGCAGCACAAGATGTCAAGAGGAAGACCACAGTGTCGGATGGCAAGAATAGGCACTGGTTTTCAAAGCAGGCTGGCAAATGGTCTAGAGGATATAATTGCTATATAATGTTTTTTTATTTTTCTATCCCCGTTTCCCAAGTAAAGTATTCTTGCAATCTTCCAGTGAAAAGTGCTGAGTCATTTCTACTTCATAGTGTTTCTCCTGGAGGTATAAGAGTCCCATTATACACACCTAATTTTGACTCTGAACAAGATTGAGCCAGAGCATAACAGAAAAACTTACAGGTTATGGGCCCAGAGAAGAGATCCTGAATTCAAGCTGTGCTGATCCAGGGAAATATTGACAGCTGTGAGCTCAGAGAACAGATAGAGGCTGAAGCAAGCTGCAGAGAAGAAGGAACTCTTCTGTAACCAAAGGACTGTGAATAGAGCAAAAGAAAACAATTAAATTAAAGTTTATGGCTTCCAGCATAGACCACAGAGATGCTGTAACTAAGCTAAATGAAAGCAATTATCAAATATGGAATTAAAGATGGAAATACTGTTGAATAAAAATACATTTTGGGATGTAATATACCAGGAAAGACATACTGCATCAGAAAGATATACAGTCAAAAATTATGATTTTTCTTTTTATTAAAGATAGTCAAAGCACATCTGAGAGCAAAGGACCATAAATAAGATGTCGGAAAGCCTGAAAAGAATATATGAAAGATATAATTTAAACAGTAAGAGGTCCCTATTCAGAGGAATTTAGTCATATAACTCACAAGTTATCCAGGGCACATTTCTGGGAGGATTAGGTTGGCTGGATAAGTTATCCAGCTAATTCTGATATTTGGAGTTAGTCAGATAACATTGCTGGCTAACTATGATTATGCCATAGAGCCAGGGATGGATTTAGGATTTTGGCATCCTGAGGCACTGTTAGTGCTTTCACCCTCCCAGCTCCTGTAAGGTTCTGTTACAGGGTAGCAGAGAGCTGTTCTCTGCTGAATGAGATTCAGCAGAGCTGGAAGGCAGCTAATCTTAGGCAGCAAATCTTAGGCAGCTTGCTGCCCTTAAATGTTTGTCACCCTAGGCACAGGCATAATGAGTGCCTGTTGACAAATCCAGGGTTGCTTAGAGCAGTCCTCAAGTTAGCCGGATAAAATTATTGTCTATCTTTAAGATAGCCACTATATTCAACAGTGTGGTTGTACCGGATACGTTTATCTGGCTAACCTTGCCAACCTGTCAGTGACTGAAATGGACCTCTAAATTGTTTCTGATTTGCAAATAATATAGTCTAAGGTGGAAAGAGTCTCAAGAAATGTTGGAACATATTAATGCTGTGTTAGAAATCACAGAGAGACTTAGATGCATTAGAAAAGATATGAAATATAATTGTGTCTCACCAATCATACTGTGCAGTTTGCTTGATTCCTATGACTCACAGATAAAGGCACTAGAAACCAGACCAGAATGTGAATCAACAATCGACTGTGTGAAAGGGTGGTTCATATGTAACAGATTCATTTTGTCTGCTACAAGTAAGGCCTGGGTGAACCTTTAGTTCAGATAGTGAGAATGCACGTAACTGTAAAGGGGAGGTTACCATTTAAATGCAGCCCCTCTCTTTGAGGGGTTGAAATAGCTGTCCCTCTGTGAATCTATATAGAAGCTCTCTACAAAGAGCTTTGGAGGCAGTCCCTTATGGTTCACTCAGAGATGAACTTTTGCTTGAGTTGTTTTTTCAGGCCCAGTAAGAGGAGCCAGGAAAACCCTGAACAGGTGATGGGCAGCAGATGGGTGAGTGAGACTGTGGTCTCCATCTGTGGTATGAGCCATGTATTCAGCCTAACTGAAATAGCATGACTTGTACAGTATCAAATGGGGCTTCAAATGTCCTTCACAGGGACAAAAGCCATGTTGGAGGTCGTGTGCTCAGACTGTCGAGCGTGCCAGTTCCTACTACTGCAACAGACCACT
Organism: Rhinatrema bivittatum; assembly: GCF_901001135.1. NCBI lineage: Eukaryota > Metazoa > Chordata > Amphibia > Gymnophiona > Rhinatrematidae > Rhinatrema > Rhinatrema bivittatum. The sequence goes on from NC_042615.1 coordinate 591,622,179, forward strand.
TTTCACAGATGCTGGCATGGATCCCAGAATTGCCAAGGAGTGGAGAGGAGGCTCCTTGGCCACTAGTGCCTTTCAGTGAATGGCAATACATCAGCGCTATGAGCAAAGTCAACAGTGGGATCCAACTAAAGCAGTGGTAGTATTGGCGCAGAAAAACCCCCCAATCCAGCAGTAAATCTCCCATCACCAACAGTGCCCATTAGTCCTGCTGTGGCAAAGCTGGAGACTGGTTCCAGCCGAGCATTTCCTTTTGAAGAGGGACAGGATGTCATTGTGGAGGCCAGCTATGGAAAGCCTGATCACCATGCTAGTGGCAATACAGTAAAATTGTCCTGGGTTGACCAAGTTGAGGCCCAGAGTCATGAAGAGGCTGATTCTATCATATCAGTGATTGGATAGGGTCAAAGAAGTGCTACATACCGGAGGTCATGTGGCCAGCCAGTGAAGACTCTACCAGGATGGCTAACAACAGCTGTGAGTTAGGTTTTGAGGAGTAAAGAACTGTTTTTTCATTTTCCCCTGCTGAGATGGGTACACTAATCCAGATGGGTGTTTTTTCTTGCTTTTAGAGGAGATTTCTAATCAATACATTACCTATCTCCCCTTTTGAAGAGAGAGAGAGTTTTGTAGATTTTGGTCAGTTTTTGGATTAATTTTTCTTATTATGGGAAATACCCTGTGCTTTGCAGAGGGGCAACCCCTGCCCCAATCCTGAGAGCAGGGGCTGGAGACCTGTGAGTAACCCCTCCATTCCCTACAGGAAGCAAGACCAGTGACAGCACTACTCATAAGGAAGTTAAGGCCATTGTGGAAAGATTAAATGAATTCTTTGCTTCTGTTTGCTGAAGAGGATGTTGGGGAGATACCTGTTCCGGAGACAGTTTACAAAGGTGACGATTCAGATGAACTAAACCAAATAACAGTGAGTCTGAAAGATATAGTAAGCCAGATTGACAAACTGAAGAATAGTAAATCACCTAGACTGGATGGTATACACCCCAGGGTTCTGAAAGAACTAAAAAATGAAATTTCAGACCTATTTCAATTAATTTGTAACATATCATTAAAATCATCTGTTGTACCAGAAGACTGGAATATGGCCAATATAACTCTGATATTTAAAAAGGCTCCAGGGTCTATCTAGGAAACTATAGACCAGTAAGCCTTAATTCAGTGCCGGGAAAAATCGTGGAAACTGTTATAAAGAATAAAATCACAAAACATTTAGATAGACATGATTTAATGGGATACAGCCAACATGGATTTATTCAAGGGAAGTCTTGCCTCATAAATCCACTACATTTTTTTGAAGGCGTGAATAAACATGTGGACAAAGTTGAACTGGTAGATGTGGTGTATTTTGATTTTCAGAAGGCATTCGTCAAAGTCCCTCATGAGAGGCTTCTAAGAAAACTAAAAAGTCATGGGAAGGAGGTGATGTCCTATTGTGGATTACAAACTGGTTAAAAGACAGGAAACAGAGAGTAGGATTAAATGGTCTGTTTACACAGTGGAAAAAGGTAAACAGTAGAGTGCCTCAGGGATCTGTATTTGGACCAGTGTTTTTTAATATATTTATAAATGATCTGAAAAGGGTACAACAAGGAGGTGATCAAATTTGCAGATGACACAGAATTATGCAAAATAGTTAAATCTCAAGAGGATTGTGATAAACTGCAGGAGAACCTTGTGAGGCTGGAAAATTGGATGTTCAAATGGCTGATGAAATTTAATGTGGACAAGTCAAGGTGATGCATATAGGGAAAATAACCCTTGCTAAGGTTACATGATGTTGGGCTCCATATTAGGAGTTATCACCTAGGAAAGAGATCTAGGCATCATAGTAGATAATATATTGAAATTGTCAGCTCAGTGTGCCATGGAAGTCAAAAAAGCAAACAGAATGTTAGGAATTATTAAAAAGGGAAAGGCAAATAAAATGGTGGTTGATATAATGCCTCTGTATCGCTCCATGGTGAGACCGCACCTTATAGAAACATAGAAACATAGAAATGACAGCAGAAGAAGACCAAACGGCCCATCCAGTCTGCCAGCAAGCTTTCACACTTATTTTTTTCTCATACTTATCTGTTACTCTTGGCCCTTATTAGTAACTTTTTGGTCTTATTTACCTTCCACCCCCATCATTGATGTAGACAGCAGTGCTGGAGCTACATCTAAGTGAAGTATCTAGCTTAATTGGTTAGGGGTAGTGACTTCCACAATAAGCACGCTTATTTGTTTACCCAACCTGTGCAATTCAGTCCTTGTTGGTTGTTGTCTGAATATAAATCCTCTTTTCTTCATTCCCCCTGCCATTGAAGCAGTGAGCTGCACTGGATATGTATTCCAAGTGAAGTATTGGGCTTAATTGATTTGGGGTAGTAACCGCCATACCAAGCAAGCTACACCCATGCTTATTTAATTATCCAGACTATGTAATTCAGTCCTTGTTGGTTGTTGTCTGAATATAAATCCTCTTTTCTTCATTCCCCCTGCCGTTGAAGCAGAGAGCTATGCTGGATATGCATTGAAAGTGAAGTATCAGGCTTATTTGGTTTCTGGTAGTAACCGCCGCAACAAGCAAGCTATTCCCCCGCTTTTTTGTGAATGCAAATCCTTTTTTCCACATTTTTTTCCAATGAAGCATAGAGCAATGTTGGAGTCGCATTAACCATGTGTATGTTTATTGAATAAGTGTATTAATCTCAAGGTAGTAGCTGTGTGCATTTCTGGTCGCCCCATCTCCGGGGCAAGCGGCCCGTGCCCAAACCGCCCCGGAGCCCCGAACCGCCCCAGTGCAGCAGGGACCCGTGGTAAGCCCGCCCACCTCCTGATGCCATCTAAAGTGCCCTTAAAGGGCACACGATGGTCCCAGGCATTGCGCGCCTGGCGTCGCACACCTAAGGAGCACGACAAAGGGGCCTGCCCCTTTGTGCGCCCCTTCGTGCTCACCACTGCCGAGAGCAACCTCCTGTGCCCCCATCTCAAACCCTTACTGCATAGTTCCTCCAGCCAGAGCTATTCTTAAGTTGATCACAGCCTCCTTTTTCTCCTCCAACCCACCCAAACTTACACGGACTAGGAACCTTTACACCCAGCGTAATAATCACAAGCATCAATCAATGTCTGAACTCCAGTTTCCGGCCAACACCTGGGACAAGGCATCCAACCAGACAACCTCACCGCTCCTCTTGCTCCCATCAGTTATCCAGGCCTCCCACCTTCACCTTTCACAACCCCCTCGAATGAGCGTCTTTAATATCACACTACCTCCCATAACAGACACCACCAGAAGCATGATGCAAGACTACCCTATCCCCATCTTAATCACCGCCACCTTATCCACATAAAATCACTACTTCAACCCCCGAGACATTCATCCAGAATCCTTATCCCCATCATGACCTCTCCCATTACGCAGCTACTGGGGCTCACGCTATTCACTCTAACCCTCTTCAACGTGCAATCACTCACAAAGAAAACTCATATCCTTAATGACTATCTCCTGGACTCAAAGCAAGAGATCTGTGCCATCACGGAAACCTGGCTCAAAAACTCAGACATAGCCCTGATAAATCAACTACCTTTACATATATATGACATCTTCTCACTTCCCAGACAAAAAAAAACAAGGAGGCGTCCTTCTGCTAGCAGCCAAAAAAGAGCTCAGACTCACCATACATCCTGTCAAGACCTCCACTAAACTTGAATTAGGTCTCTTCAAGTCCAATCAGCTTCAAATTCTATTAGTATATGCCATCCCAGGGCTATTGGACACTGATGTCTCCCCACTCATAGAATCCATAGTAAAATACCTAAACACGGACTCCCCAGCTATTGTCCTGGGAGACTTCAACCTACACGTCGACTCCACACCGACCTCATCCAATTGTGAGGCCTTCCTCACCACCCTCAGGGCCATGGGCTTTAGACAAATAATCGACAAACCCACCCACAAAGCAGGACATACCCTAGACCTCATCTTCATAAACTCCAGCCTATCACATTCTATCACTCCAGACTGCATCCCAGTCCCTTGGTTGGACCACTCACTGATATCCACCACCCTCACAATGAAAGAATGCCCGACCACTCCCCACACCCACTCTACCATCCACTTCAGGAAAACTTGCGTGTCAGACGTGCTCAGTGAACACCTATTCAAAGAACTCCCTAACTTGGATGTTTCTAACCCGAACTCAGCCCTTCCCACCTGGCACAATATCACAGAATCAATAGCCAATAAACTTTGCCCTCCTGCAGTCAAAATAATCAAACCGACCCTAAAAAGAAAACAACCTTGTTTCTCCCCTGAACTTACGAAGATGAAGCAAGACCTCAGACACAAGGAATGTAAATGGCGTAAGGCCCCCTGCAACAGCACACTGTCTGATTATAAATATACCGTCCACAGCTATAGGAGCTCCATCTTACGTACTAAAAGAGACTTCTACGCCAGCAGAATTCATGACCTCTGATTCAACGCTAGAGCTCTGTTCTCTTATGTCTCCCAACTCACAAAAACCACTGCCCCAGCCATCCCAGATGATCAAGCTCAAACCAAGGCAAGTGAACTCACACTCTTCTTTCAGAAAAAAGTTTCCAACATTCTAACACTCCTCCCCACCAACACTACTTCTCCTCCGTTACTGTTCACCACATCATCTTATGCTGGAGCTAACCTCGACACCTTCAAACCCACATCCTCCTTGGAGATCAAGTCCCTACTAAAGAGACTGAAACCGACTAGCCACCCGTCAGACCACATCCCAACAAAACTACTGTTACTGATCCCGGACACCATCTCCAAACCCTTGGCCGATATTATAAACTGCTCCTTATCACAAGGAATCTACCCAGACACGCTAAAAATGGCCACCCTCAAACCATGCCTAAAGAAACCAAACCTAGACACAAGAGCACTCACCAACTTCCATCCTATCTCTAACCTCCCTTTCATTGCCAAACTTATGGAGAAACTGGTCAATACTCAACTCTCGTATTACCTAGAAGACCACAAAATTCTATACCCTTCTCAATTCGGCTTCCACAAGTCACTAAGCACGGAAACCCTCCTCATCTCCCTCACAGACCACATCATCATGGGACTAGACAAAGGGCATGCTTTCCTTCTAGTACTTCTAGACATCTCAGCCGCATTTGATACTGTGAACCACTCCATTCTTCTAAATCACTTTTCAGACATTGGTCTCTCAGGAACGGTCCTCAGATGGTTCGAGTCCTTCCTCACTAATAGAGGCTACAAAGTTAAAATCAACAATAAAGAATCCCCTAGCATCAAATCATCATTAGGAGTTCCCCAAGGCTCCTCACTGTCTCCCACCCTCTTCAATATTTACCTCCTTCCCCTCTGCCAGCTGCTAACAAACCTAAAATTAAAACATTATTTCTACGCCGACGACATACAAATTCTGATCCCCATAACAGAATCTCTTACAAAAACACTCATATTCTGGGAAAACTGCCTCCAATCCATCAACCTCCTCCTCACCAGTCTAAACCTGGTCCTTAATGCAGCCAAAACCGAACTCCTCATCTCCTCCAATCACACCGACCTTCCTCCACAGACCCCTACCAATACCATGATCACGCAAGTAAGAGACCTCGGAGTAATCCTCGACAACCGTCTGAATCTAAAGAAATCCATCAACAACACTACCAAGGACTGCTTCTTCAAACTATAAGTGCTAAAAAGACTCAAACCACTCCTACATTTCCAAGATTTCAGGACAGTCCTCCAAACATTGCTTTTTTCCAAGATAGACTACTGTAACGCCCTCCTTTTGGGTCTCCCTTCCTCCACAACTAAACTCCTTTAGATGCTCCAGAATGCGGCTGCCAGAATCTTAACAAACACCAACCACGTTGATCACATCACACCCATCCTCAGGAACTTACATTGGCTCCCAATAAATTACAGAATCTTACACAAGTCCCTCACCATCATCCACAAAACCATCCACAAACAGCTCCAACTCAACCTGCAGATCCCATTCAGACTCCACACCTCCTCAAGACCCATCAGAGAAGTGTACAAAGGAACCCTACACATCCCCACAACTAAAGCCACCCTTCATATAGCCACCAGAAGACAGGCATTCTCGACAGAAGGACCTGCCATCTGGAATACCATGCCTCCTGATCTCAGACTGGAACCTTGCCTGTTAACATTTCAGAAAAAACTTAAGACCTGGCTATTCCTACAAGCCTTCCCTCATCTGGTCTGAACCATGAATAAAAGCCACTTAGACAGTCCCTCTATATATATATCCAGGCATCTCCTATTTACCGTTTGTTAAGTTTTTTCCTTTTTCCTTAGCCTCTTGCTACCTCAGCTCCCAAGTTCACTCTACCTTGTTTATTGTAACTTTGCCTCTTGTTCAATGATAAAGTTAATGTTATTACCCCTTGTTCCTTGTAAACCGACATGCTATGATATATATTAGGGATGTGAATCGTTTTAGGACGATTAAAATTATCGTCCGATAATTTTAATATTGTCTTAAACCGTTATGGAACACAATACAATACAGCGAGGGTTCCGGCGCCTCGCTGAACGACCTCCTGCAGTCGATCTCCTGCCGGCGCCATTTTCCGTACGAAAACGATTCGCGGCGGGAAATCGCTCCCTGACCCCCGCTGGACCTCCAGGAACTTTTGGCCAGCTTGTGGGGGGCCTCCTGACCCCCACGAGACTTGCCAAAAGTCCAGCGGGGGTCCGGAAGGACCTCCTGCCGTCCAATCTTTTTCGTCTATGGCCGCCGCCATTTTCGGCGCCATTTTGGAAAATGGCGCCGGCTGAAGACGACAAGATTCAGAGCAGGAGCCCGTTCCGGACCGCTGCCGTTCCGGACCGCCGCTGGACCCGCAGGTTATTTAAGTTATTTGGTGGGGGATTTAATTTAAAGGGTCGGGGGTGGGTTTTAGGGGGTTTTAATGTGCCGGTTTTTCGATTTTTCGATATTTTTCGATTTTTAACGATTTTTAACGATTTTTCACGATATTTTACCCCCCCAAACGGCAACAATACGATTCCCTCCCCCTCCCAGCCGAAATCGATCGTTAAGACGATCGAGGACACGATTCACATCCCTAATATATATCATGAATGTCGGTATAGAAAAGCGTTAAATAAATAAATAAATATAGTTACACTGGAGAAAGTACAAAAAAGGCGACCAAAATGATAAAGGGGATGGAACGGTAGAGATTAGGGTTGTTCAGCTTGGAGAAGAGATGGCTGAGGGGGAATATGATAGAGGTTTACAAAATCATGAAAGGACTTGAACAGGTAAATATAAATCGGTTATTTACTCTCTCAGACAATAAAAGGACTAGGGAGCACTTCATGAAGTTAACAAGTAGCTCATTTAAAACAAATCAGAGAAAATTATTTTTCACTCAGCGCATAATTAAGCTCTGGAATTCATTGCCAGAGAATGTGGTTATGTCAATTAGTGTGAATGGGTTTAAAAAAGGTTTGGATAAGTTCCTAGCGGAGAAGTCCATAAACTGCTTTTAATCAATAAGGAATATTAGCTTGGGATCTATTTAATGTTTGGGTACTTGCCAAGAACATATGACTTGGATTGGCCACTGATGGAAACAGGATGTTGGGCTTGATGGAACCTTGATCTGACTCCATATGGCATGTCTTATGTTCTTATGTTACCCATCTTGAGATCTTTTAGATTGAGACATTTGGAATTTTCCCCTTTTTGTTAGTGTGGAGGTTTTTGTCTCATCCCTCTGTACAATGTGGTGAAGGAGATAGAGAGTTAGAAGCTGAACTCTAATGTTTGGCCTCTCTCCCTGAGAGGTCCTTCAAGGTTGTGACATCAAGCCTTGGGAGATTTCCAACCAGATCTCCACTCCAAATGGATCAAGACACAGGTTGTGGGCATTAGACTGAACTTTGGACTCAGGTAAGATCTTTTCATGGCATGGGACCCCGGCCCCTAGGATTCCCCCCTCTACTGGACTGTTTGCACAGATGAGGAGATAGTGGCAAGCTCCTTCCCAGGAGCTAGATGTTACGCTTGGGCTGAGTTCAGGGGTAGTGAACACCACCCAAAAGGGTGGCTCCAGGTGGAGAGAGACAGGGATGGCTGGAAACCGTGTCTGGGTCCCGGCTGAGTCAGGGCAGACAGCAAGTAGCAGTGACTGGGTCTAGGCTGGGTCAGGGCAGGCGGCAGTTAGCAGGGTCTGGGTCCAGGCTGGGTCAGGGCAGGAGGCAGATAGCAGTGTCTAGGTTCAGGCTGGGTCAGGGCAGGAGGCAGATAGCAGTGTCTAGGTTCAGGCTGGGTCAGGGCAGGCGGCAGATAGCAGTGTCTAGGTTCAGGCTGGGTCAGGGCAGGAGGCAGAGCAAGGCAGGTCAGAAGGCCCGTAGGCCACACACACACAGAAGGCCCGTAGGCCAGACACCGTAAGCGGGGCAAGGCAGGTCAGAAGGCCCGTAGGCCACACACACACAGAAGGCCCGTAGGCCACACACCGTAAGCGGGGCAAGGCAGGTCAGAAGGCCCGTAGGCCACACACACACAGAAGGCCCGTAGGCCACACACCGTAAGCGGGGCAAGGCAGGCCAGAAGGCCCATAGGCCACACCCACACAGAAGGCCCGTAGGCCACACACCGTAAGCGGGGCAAGGCAGGTCAGAAGGCCCGTAACACAGCCACACAGAAGGCCCGTAGGCCACACACAGTAAGCAGGGCAGAGAGCCCGTAGGCCAAACACACACAGACAGTAGAGCAGAGGGCCCGTAGGACCGCACGCACAGTAAGCAAGGCAGGGCAGGGCAGAAGGTCCGAAGACCATACACAGCACAAGGTAGAAGGCCCGAAGGCCGCGCAAGGCAAGGCAAGACAAGACAAGACAGAAGGCCCGAAGGCCGCGCAAGGCAAGGCAAGACAGAAGGCCTGAAGGCCCCGCAAGGCAAGGCAAGACAAGACAGAAGGCCCGAAGGCCACGCAAGGCAAGGCAAGGCAAGACAAGACAGAAGGCCCGAAGGCCACGCAAGGCAAGGCAAGACAAGACAAGGTAGAAGGCCCGAAGGCTGCGCAAGGCAAGGCAAGACAGAAGGCCCGAAGGCCACGCAAGGCAAGGCAAGGCAAGACAAGGTAGAAGGCCCGAAGGCCACGCAAGGCAAGGCAAGGCAAGACAAGGTAGAAGGCCCGAAGGCCGCGCAAGGCAAGGCAAGGCAAGACAGAAGGCCCGAAGGCCACGCAAGGCAAGGCAAGACAGAAGGCCCGAAGGCAAGGCTAGGCAAAGCAAGGTCAAAGGACCACACGCACAGCAAGCAAGGAAGGCTAGAGCAGGGAGCCCAGGCGAGCTCGATGCTGAAGCCCTGAGGGAACTGTCAGGCAGGGTTATAAGGGAAAGCCCAGAACATAGAGAGGAGAAGGGAGATAGACTGGGCCTGTCAGGGGAGCCAGCTCTAGAGGGACCCCTGGTGGTGAGGCGGTTGCACAGCAGCCATAGCCGTAACACTAGAGAGATGGACACAAGTGTACAGAGTCATTTGTGGAATATTTGTGGGACAGTGATTGAACTTTTGGAAATTATCAGTAAACTGAAATTGAACTCTCAGTCTGAGTCCAGCCTGTTTGTCCCTGAAGAAACTACATTACCAGAGAGATGCACACACATCAGGGGAAACATTCTGTCACCTGGGCTACAAAGGATTTCCCTTCCCCCTACAGAAAGAGATCACTCCCTGGGTGGTGCAGAGAGAAGAGGAAGGATGGTGAGAGCAGCCCTGAATAACATGCTTTTATGGCCCTAGTGGAGCCAATAAAATCCCTGACAAAGGGTTATAATAAGGAGTGAGAAGGTTTACACACTCGCAATACGGAGCTCACCCAAGACAGTGGCTCCATGAACCATCCTAAGAATTAATGATGCCAGTTTAAATTGGCATTTAGATTTAATTGGGAGCCAGTGTATGGCCAGCACAGGTGAAATGTCAGATTAGATAGGATGTTACAAGTCTCCATTTTCCTCCCTGCCTATTTTGCTGGCCACACAGACACAATCCCTATCTATAGAACTATGTAACTGCATAGTGCATATTATTTTTCTATCCGAGTTTTCAAATAATGTATTTTTGCATATTGCCAGAGAAGAGTGCTGAGTTATTTCTACTACACAGTATTTCTCCTGGAGGCATGGAGGGGGAGGGGGGGGGGGGGGCGCTGCTGCACACATTCAGTTCTGACCCTGAACAAAAAGATTGGACCAGATCGGTACCAGAAAAACCTACATAGACTTCCAGACAGGATCTGTGAATAGAGGTGGGTTCCCATGACCATCTCCAGGAGCTGCTGGCAGCCAGGCCAGAGAGCTAGGTTGTATTTACCTGGTATACAGTACTGGTTGTAACTACTCACATCTGAATCCTGGAAGAACTGCCCAGAATCTACTCAGCACTAAACAGCTAAAGCTTGAACAGAACTATAAGAGGGGGCTCTGTCACATGTGTCTGCAGGGCTGTATCATGATGCAGGGCCTACAACAGAATACAATAATTAAAAAAGGACAATTCTTACTGGCAATATATATATATATATATATATATATATATATATATATATATATGTAGGTTTTTGTTTCCCTCCAGAACTCTAGGCACATAAATAGCTTAAGGAAAATCCATGGGTACTTTTCCACTTTTGTACTTTCAGCCAGCTTTTAAAGAGAATCTGTCCTGGTAGTTTGTCCATGAAAACTGGCTAAAGATATACAGAAACAAATGTTACTACAGACTTTGCTGCTCTGTAGCTTATTAAAATGTTCCTCCTACAAGTATTAAAAATGAATTAAGGATTCTGGCCAAAATGATAAATTAGTTTACACTTCTCCAGTACTGAAAAGATTAATGTGTGTTATTGTTAAGAGTCTGTATTACTGCATGCAATGTGCCAAAAGTAACATGTAATGCAGGCAAACAGCCCATTCCCCCTTTAAGTCCTGTATAAACATCAAGAGTGTCATTCATCTTTTGGAGAATTTTCCCACACAATCAAGCACTACTATTCGATTTGCCCAAAAGATGTTTTGCCTCTGGGAGGCAATTGTCAGAAAAGATCCTAAGAGTAGCTGTCATAAAAACATATTCTGGATATATTTCATCATAAGAAGATAATTGTCATGGCTCAAATGTCTTTTATGAGCAATGTCAAATATCTTTCTGACATGTCTCCCTTCTGCCCTGAATATCCCCTTTTATGACAGTAGCTATAAAAAAAATTAACCTGAATGTCTAGAGATATTCATCCTCCAGAGTTCACAAAGATATATGGCTGTCTTCAGCCAGCTTGAAACCAGTTTCAAAAGTGTTGTCAAAAGCATTATATATGAAATGTATGTTTGCACATGGGGAAAACAATTTTTAAAGCCATTTATGCAGGTAAAAGTGTTCTATCTATATAAATTGGCCATCTGAAAATGATCATCCCATGATGTTTCCTCCCTCAATGTTCCACAATGTGCATCCTTTTTAGTCAGTAAGAGGATATGTTCCAGAGGCATGCTTAGGTTGGAGGAGGAAAAATGCACATGTAGATTGCATTTTTCAACTCTATGTAGGACTCTCCCACCATGTCACGTTTCAAACCAAAAGTGTTGATGTACTGTAATTTTGCTTTGAAAATTGATGCAAAGTTCAAGGGAGCAAAGTACCTGTGAACCTTGTTCCAATGTAGACAGTTTGAAAAATTGCCTTCCGTATGCCAAGGAGTCGATACTGAAAAGGCTGCTAAGCAGCCAGGATAGCTGGATATAGGTATTGCTTAGCTATCTTTTCTGACAATTGCCTCCCAGAGGCAAAACATCTTTTGGGCAAATCGAATAGTAGTGCTTGATTGTGTGGGAAAATTCTCCAAAAGATGAATGACACTCTTGATGTTTATACAGGACTTAAAGGGGGAATGGGCTGTTTGCCTGCATTACATTGTACAACAATTTTACTGTTGAGGTGTGTAAAAACAAATTTCACTTCAAACGTTCCACTGATAATGTAAAAGCCAACGGCAATGCTCTCCCTCTTGAGAAGGGGAGCCACTCATTCCAACCCTGCTGAGCACTGACCCATTCATTGCAGGTTTGGGGAATGCAAATTCAGTGAAAGGGCGACAGGATATACCTGCAAGGACTTAAGAGGATTACATGACACCATTTATTTATTCATTCATTAGCTGGATTTATTACCTGCCTTTTTTGAATATGAGTGTATGGTAAACCTTCCTTAAGTCCAGGGCCAGGCATTTAGCCTGGTTCACCTTAAGACAGCTCACAAGGGGATCCTTGTTGCAGGGTTGGGACAGCTCTGAAGAGGATGTTTCCCCTCGGGAGAAGAATAAGAAGGCAGGAACCAGGGAGGATAGTGGGCCCCACATGCAAGGAATAGGAAACAGGAGCTTTGCTAAAGCAACTTACCTGAAGACTACTTCAATTTTGTTTCCAGGACTGCTGAAGTAATCGAGTTTTTGGTTAATTTTGTCGTGAAAAATCAGTCTGTAGAAGAATAGCTGAAGTCCAATCTATTCTGTCTTTCAGCAAGCCAAGGACCATGGGTTATAGCATATTAGTTAAAACTCCTCTTGATTTAACAGTCCCTAATACAGAGGTCACAGCAACTTCCAGAGCCAATTTCACCATCCGGGAGGAGGGCAAAGCCTTATGATAGGTTGTCATGTGTAACTTGCATTGTAGTCTGTTCTCTTCAAGGAATGATTTACACCATTTTCTTTCTAGTTTTCACTTGATATTTTAGGGCTTGAAATTTTTGAGGGCACCAAGTTGAGCATCTGTGGGGAGGGCATAAGGATTTTTTATGTGGGGAAATTTTATCTAAGGCTTTTGCTAAGTTTTCATTCCATACCTTTACTTGCTCTGTTACAGATAATCACTTCTTTTCCATAAGGGGGAATTTAGAAGGTTTTCCAGGGTCTTGGATTTCTTGTTCCAGATCACTTTCAAGAATCTAGTTGTATCTACCTGTTTAAAGTCACTGCTTAGGAAGAATTTCATTAGTGAGTGATCAGTCCATGAGAATGGTGTTATCTTATTGCCATCCACATGATGTTCTGGATTTTCCACTCCTATGTGGAAGATCAGGACTAGTATGTGCCCCTTCTTATATGTGGGGAATTTAATAGTCCAGGTGACACCTAGGATCAACACAGTGGTGAGAAAGTCAGCTATGTGCAATTATAGGTTTTCTATATATAGGTTAAAGTCATCCATGATCACAAGTTAATTTGTGCTAGGTAGCATCTTCTGAAGGGGGAACAAGTTGAGGGTAGACAATTGTTATCTAGGTTGGAGAATGCTTTCTTGAAGAGGAAAGTTTTTAGGTCTTTTTTGAAGAAAGTTCTTTCTCGAAGACATCGTACTACCTTAGGTAGGCTGCTCCATAGGAGTGGTCCTACAGAGCATAATGAGCATTATCTGGTTTCCTCGAGATGGGTGAGCTTTGTAGGCAGAGTGTCTAGTAGCATTTAGTTGGATGATCTGAGTTGTTGGGACAGGGCATGGATATTTAATGTTGAGGTGAGCCATGGGGAGTTTAAGTTATGGATCGAGGAGTGAATGATCATAGCAAGCTTATATTGTATTCGGTAGGAGATAGGGAACCAGTGAAGAGATATGAGTACAGGAGAGATGTGATCGCACATGGGAGTTATGGTAAGGAGTCTTGCTGCCAAGTTTTGTATGATCTGGTGGGTGGGTAGCATATACAGGTAGGCCTGTCAGGAGGGAGTTGCAATAATCTATCCCTGAGAATAATAGGGATTGAAGGACTGACCTGAAATTCGAATATTCAAGAAGGGGCTTGAGGGGTCGGAACAGGTGCAGCTTGTAGAAGGAGAAGTTGGTGATATTTCTAATATGGTTACACATGAAGAGATGAGGGGTCGATAGTGACTCCCAAGTTCTGTACACTTTGGGAGATGGAGATGGGTTGAGAATCAAAAGTGATATGGTTGAGAATATTAGTGACTGGATGGCATGATAGAATAATGATTTCTGTTTTAGATGCATTGAGAGCTAATTTATTACTGTGCAGCCATTTTTGGATCATTGTAACAAAATTGAGCCCTCAGGTGCTGGTGGCTGGAAAAACTTGGACAGGAACAACAGGAAACATATATATATATACTAAGACAATGTGGATTTCAAAGCTAGGACATAAAAGCGCTCACAGAAGCAGTGTAGGATCATTGTAGTTGAACTAGATACATGCAGCAAACTAGGACCAAACAGGAACATTGAACACATGAAGCAATAAGGACCAAACAGAAACATTAAATAAAGGACCAAATCTAGAATCAAACATATGATCACATATAAGACCAATGCAGAAAGTCTGGCTGCACGGAGCAAGCTAGGATTAAACAGGAACTCAGGATACATGAGTCAAACTAAGACCAAACAGGAACACTGATTACAAGAAGCAATCTAGGAGTAAACAGGAATATGAAACATAGGACTGAGTCTATGACCAAACATAAGAATATAATGTAGGACCATGCTCTGAAAATGTGCAGACTGTGAGCCTGAAATATATAACTCACAAGATGGCTACCAGTAGGAAGTATAGGCTATAGACCAGGAAGAACTAACCAGAATAACTAAGAGGCCCACTAAAGCCTTCTGCTAGTGGGAGGCAAGAACTGCTCAACAAAGTCTCACACCAAACCTTTTAGAGGATGGACCACCCTGTCACTGTTAGGTGACATTACTCCTCAAGAACTTTCCAAAACTAGAACATTCCCCATAGTGAAGCCAGAAGGGTATAATACAACATTAAAGGCCTATGCACTAAAGCTTAGCATGCATGCAGTTTAGCTCACCCTGTACTAGGACACTAGCATGCACACTAAACCAGTCTCAAATGACATTAGAACACATAAAATTAACATATACACAATGGTAATGAAGAATCCACTGAAAAGGTAAGAGAACTGGCTAATTTTAGGATAAGTTTCAGCTGAATCTAGCCAGCTAACTTTCCAGGTGAAAATTCAGTTAAATTTAGCCAGTCAAAATTTGAGCAGTTATACTTGACTAACTGTTAAGCAAAAACTCACAATAAAACCTTTTTTAGGTACATTTGAAGCAAAAAGCCTATAAGGAAATAAGTATGACCATTAAATGATAGAGGGGTAATAGGGGTACTAAGGGAGGACAAGACCATAGCAGAGGAATTGACTGAATTCTTTGCTTCAGTTTTTCTTTTTACCGATCTTTAAAGGTGATGATTCAGAGGCAATGAAACAAATCTCAGTGAACCTGGAATATGTACTAGGGCAAATTGACAAACTAAAGAGTAGCAAATTACCTGGACCAGATGCTATATATCCCAGGATGCTGGAAAAAGCTGATAAATGAAATTGTAGACCTTCTGTTGGTAAACTGATCATTAAAATCAGCTATGGTACCTGAAGATTGGAAGGTGACCAACGTAACACCAGTTTTTAAAAAGGGTTCCAGGGCTGAACCAGGAAACTACAGACAGGCGAGCCTGATGTCAGTGTTGGGGAAAAATGGTTGAAGTATTCTAAAGAGCAAAATTACTGTACATATAGATAGACAAAATTTAATGGGACAAAGTCAATATGGATTTAGCCAAGGGAAGTCTTGCCTCGCCAATTTTCTATATTTTTTTGAAGGTGTGAATAAACATGTGGATAAAGGTGAACCAGTTGATACAATGTATCTGGATTTTCAGAAAGCATTTGGAATAGTAGCTCATGAGGAAATTAAAAAATCATGGGATAGGAAGCAATGTTTGTTGTGGATTGAGAACTGGTTAAAAGATAGAAAACAGAAAGTAGGGCTAAATGGTCAATTTTCTCAATGGAGAAAGGGGAATAGTGAAGTGCCCCAGGGATCTTTACTAGGGCAGTTGCTTTTTAACATATTTTTAAATGACTCAGAGATGGGAACAATGAGTGAGGTGATCAAATTGGCTAATGATACAAAATTAGTCAAAATTGCTAAATCACAAGAGGAATATGAGAAATTGCAAGAGGACCTTCAGAGACTGGGAGATTGGTCATCCAAATGGCAGATAACATTTAATCTGGACAAGTGCAAAGTGATGCAAGAAGGGAAAAGCAACCCAAATTATAACTACACAATGCAAGGTTCCACTTTGGGAGTCACCACCCAGGAAAAGTATCTAGACATCATTGTGGATAATATGTTGAAATCCTCTGCTCAGTATGCGGCAAAGGTCAAGAAAGCAAATTAAATGCTAGGAATTATTAGGAAAGGAATAGAGAATAAAACAAAGCATATCATAATACCTCTGTATCTCTCCATAGTGTGACCACAACTTGGGTATTGTGTGTAATTCTGGTCACTGCATCTGAAAAAAGACATAGCAGAATTAGAAAAGATACAGAGAAGGGTTACCAAAATGATAAAGGGGAAGGAATGATTCCCCTATGAGGAAAGGATAAATAGGTTAAGGCTATTCAGTTTGGAGAAGGGACAGCTAAGGAGAGATTTAATAGAGGTCTATAAAATAATGAGTGGAATGGAACGAACATATGTGAATCTGTTGTTTACTCTTTCAGAAAGTACAAAGACTAGGGAACATTCAAAGAAGTTACTAGCTGATACATTTAAGACAAACAGGAGAAAATATTTTTTAACTCAACGCATAATTAACTCTGGAATTTGTTGCTGGAGGATGTGGTGAAAGCTGTTAGTGTAGCTGGATTTTAAAAGATTTATTTATTTATTTGTTTATTTATTTATTTGTACAGTTTTATATACCGTCATTCGGTGCAGCCATCATAATGGTTTACAAGAATCAAATAGAATACAGATAATTAGACATAGTTGCAAAAAATAACAGTGGGAGGGATGGAGGGAAGGGGGAGAGGGCGGGGGGGAGGGAAGGGAAGAGAAGGAAATAAAGGGAAAGGAGGATGGTAACGGTATGGGGATTTATTCATCTTAGAGGTATACTCTTAGTGTTATTTCTTATAAGTTCCTATTGGTATGACTATGGTTGATGCCGGTTGTTGTTTCTGTTTCTTTCTTGCGTGTGTTTGGTTGGTGGTATTGATTGTAGTTAGATTGTTGATTTAGCTGATCGTTAATGTAGACTTTGTGGAAAAGCAAAGTTTTTAGATCTTTCTTGAATGTTTTGATGTTAGTTTGTGTTCTCAAATCAGGTGGTAGGGAGTTCCTTTTTTTTTTGGGCAGGCAATGGAGAATGCTCTATTTCTTGTGGTTGATAGGTGAGCATCTCTGATGGGAGGAATTGTTAGATGAAATGTGTTATTTGATTGAAGGTTCCTCTGGGTATTTTGTGGAGTGATTTTTAAACCTGTTTGTTTTTGATGATCAGAGTGTATTAATTTGTGTATGATGGTCAAGATCTTATATTCAGTTCAGGATTTAATAGGAAGCCAGTGTAGTGAAGTTAGTATGGGGGTGATGTAATTGCTCTTTTTTTTCCAGTTAGAATTCTGGCTGCTGAGTTCTGTAGAATCTGCAGAGGTTTGATGTTGTTGTACGGAAGGCCAATCAGTAGGGAATTGCAGTAGTCTATGGTTGAGAAAATTATTAGTTGCAGAACAGTTCTGAAGTTTAACGAGTTTAGGAAAGGTTTTATACATCTTAAGATTAGGAGTTTGTGATATCCTTCTTTGATTTTGGTTGTTATGTGGTTATTGTAGGATAGGTTTTTGTCAATGATTACTCCAAGGTTTCTGGTGTGAGTGACAGGGGAAATTGGGTTAATTTGATTGTTAGTTGTGAGTTGAGGTGGTGGTGTTAGATTGGGTTTTTTGTCCATGATGATTATTTCGGTTTTGTCATTGTTGATTATGAGTTTTAATTTTGTAAGGAGTTGTCTGATTGAGTCAAGTAGAATAGATGTTTCTTTGTATGTTTTGCCAATGGAGTTTTTGATGGGAATTAGAAGTTGTATGCCATCTGCATAGAGGAAGTGGGTGATTTGAAGATCATTTAGTAGCTGGCAAATGGGTAAAAGTTATATGTTGAACAGAGTGGCAGATAATGCTGAGCCTTGTGGAACTCCAGTATTAAGGTTAAGTTTCTTAGAGATGTTATTGTTGAATGATACTTGATAGCTTCTGTTGGAAAGATAGGATGAGAACCATTGTAGAGTAGTGTCAGCTAAACCAATTTCTCTCAATCGTTCTAGGAGTATTTGATGGTTTACTGTATCAAATGCTGCGGAGAGGTCGAGGGGTATGAGTAGGTATTGTTTTCCATTGTCGAATCCTCTTAGTATAGTGTCATTTAATGAAAGAAGGAGAGTTTAAGTGTTTAGGCTCTTTCTGAAACCATATTGGGTTGAGGATAGGATGTTATTTGTTTCAAGGTATTCATCAAGTTGGGAGTGGACTACTTTTTTGATGATCTTGGCTATGAAGGGTAGGTTAGAAATTGGGCGGTAGTTTGTTAGGTTTTTTGGGTCGAGGTTATTCTTTTTTATTATAGGTTTGATTATTGCTGATTTGAGGCAATTGGGGTAACTTCCTTCAGTAAGAGATAGGTTGACGATCTTGGTGATTGTTTTTGTTATAGTAGGTTCATTTGCCTTGAGGCTTGTTATGTAGATGCTATCCAGAGGGTGGTTGGTGGGATTCATTTTCTTGATGATTGATTGGATCTGGATGGTAGAGGTACTGTCAAAGTTTGTCCATTTTGACTTTATGTTTAGACAAGTTCCTGCAAGAAAAGTCCATAAACATTAATAAGGTAGCTTTGGGGATATCCACTGCTTATCCTTGGGATGAGTAGCATAGAATCTTTCAACCTTTTGGGATCCTGCCAAGTATTAGTGACCTGAATTGGACACTTTTGGAACAGGATACTAGGCTAATGGACCTTTGGTCTGATCTAGTATGGCAAAAACGTATGTTTTTATGTTCTTAATTCTAAAATTCGCTGCTAACAAGTTAAGAATATTGAAAACCTTATGATCCCTTTCCCTCCCTCCCCACACACAAAATATTTTTAAAAACCTTGTCCCCATGCCCCAATCTCCTTTCCTCCCTTCCGCGGAGGGCATCATTCAGCACTGAGATGCTGAGATGGCAGGAGGTCTATTTTGTACCTCTTGCAAAGGAAAGGGGAGATCCCCAGAATCGTATCTAGATTCAAGAGTAGTAGTGGATGGAAGGAGACTGGAGGGAGCATACCCCATAGGAGATCTTGGATTCAGGGAAATGGAGCTTTTAAAATTGAGGATGGAGAGCCATGATGTGGAGAGGAATCTGGGTTTTAGGGAAACCGGGCTTTTTTGATAATTCACTGTCGGTGGGGGGGGGGGGGTAGGTGAGTAGGGATTTGGGGTTTCAAGGAAAAGAGATTTTTTTACAATTGAATATTTGGAGGGATGTTTGGGTCAGAAGACCAGGTTGTATTTTTAAACATTGGCTTGCTGTTGAGTTGCTTATTGAAAATATATCTGGCACGAAGCTCTGTTGTATACAAGCACATCCTGCTCCTTCCAGAACCACCAATCACAAAGCCTTTTGTCCTGCAAAACACTTCACTGGTCCTCTGATACTAAGCGTCTTTCCCGTTTGCTTCCCCAATAATTCAAATACTCCCTCCTCTGGCATATGCAATCCCAAGACCCCTCCTTCCTGCTCCCTAATATCTCAAACACCCTTCCCTCCTAGATCCTCTGACGCTGAGCGCCTTTCCCTCCTGATCCCCCTAATACTTCAGACACCCTGAGAGCATCCGATTCTGAGCCCCCATCTACCTCTCCAAAGCCCAGATGCACAAATCTGCCCTCCCCCCCCCCTTCCCAGACACATTCCTTACTCTTGGCAGTTTTCCTCCAATGGCAGGTAGCAGAAAGACAATTACATCCTTCCAAATTCAAAATGACTCCAGCAAATCAGACACTTCACTATATGCCTTTTAAAACACACATGCTTACCCTACACATACACCCACTCACATAAACACCTACCACACTACTCACCATCTACAGAAACATACTTCCAAACATCTCACCACACACATCCCATACACACCACTATAGAAATAACCAAATTTGCATCATACACACAGACACGTAGAACCACACTCACATTCATCTGAGATTTATCATTGCTCATGCGTGTAAGCGTATGTGTGTGTGTGTTCTGCATGTCTGAGTATGTAGCCCACTGATCCTTGTTTTCTAATGTTTGAATTCACAATAGAATGTTTTCTGGTAACTGAGAAAATTGGGATAATGCTTCAGTTTTACTCTCGGGCAAGCTAATGAGTGTGTGTGGGGGGGGGGGGAGGGGCACTTTTGGAATGGAGCACATGCCAACATTATTCAGCCTATAAATTGCATCCCCCAAAATGGCACAATCCTATCTAAGACCATGCACACACTCTCACCCTGTACTCTTCCAAGCTGCTTTCTCCCTTCTGCCCCCATTCCCTCATGGTTGCAACAAGTGAAACGGTGCAACAAATAGAAAAGCCACACAGAAGCACAGCATGTCCTTGATATTTAATGTAAGAATCCTATCGTTCCCTTGTACACATCTATATTGGAAAGCATTCCTGAGGTCATACCTCTGCATGCTTTTCCCACTTGTTTACTTTTGAAAAGAGAGCTTTTGTTTATCTGTCTGTATAACATTCTTCAGCGTACTGTGCTGAATGTGCAGAGAGAAAACCTAGAACTCACACAGCGTGAGTAGTTTATGCTATAAGATCTTGCCTTAGGCTACAAAAAAAAATTCAACTACACACCCAGAAATGTGCTAAAAATTATTTAATAAATTGAAATGAAAATGGACCACACATAAAAGCTGAGCAAATCAGAGATTTAAAAAATGTACCTCACAGAATAGGGGAAAAGTGCCAGTACCCACCATGTACATTTCTCAAATAAGTTCCTCAAAAATTGTCTTGGATTGACTATTTTTTATGACTGTTGCAATTATAAACCACTTAGATATTTTCCTAGGTGGTCTAGAAATCTAAAAAATAAATAAATAATAGCTAAATTATAAGCTTTAATGTCAACAACTGATGTGATACCATGGGGAGAAGCCTTCCAAGTAAATTTTAAAAGGAGCATGCTCGTGCACCCATAAATGCATGATTTGGGCACATGAGCAAAAATACGCGTGCACTTGCACGCATGATATAAAATTGAGTGTATCATTTAAAATATCCCTACCGTGAATGAGAAAGAGAAAGAGACTCTTTAAAATAGATAATCTGACACTCTATATATATCTCCCACTGTAAGAGGGGCACTTTAAACTCAAGTTGGGTTTTGGGGGCGCAGTGTCACAAGGGTCTACAGACCCTTGTGCCCTAGGCAAACCAATGTAACACTGCCCCTCCCTTCCCCAAACCATCCTGTTGAAAGTGCCCCTCTTACAGTGGGAGATATATAGAGTGTCAGATCTGCAACAATCCCAACATGGGCCCATGTTTTGCCTCAGCCAAGGCTTCCTCAGGAGAACTTCCAACCACTAAAAAACAAATCAAAACAGCGAATAAAAATGCAGCACTTACCCAAACCAAAACTGACAAAACACATCATGTATAACACCATGACATAAACAATCCTTTTCAAAAGGACAAACTACCAACAAAGCAATAAACACAAAAGCAATAATAAAACTGTCCATCCCATGTTCAACACCAATAATAAACCAAAAATGTGACCCAAAAGTAA
The DNA here is from genome assembly GCF_901001135.1 of Rhinatrema bivittatum. Taxonomy (NCBI): domain Eukaryota; kingdom Metazoa; phylum Chordata; class Amphibia; order Gymnophiona; family Rhinatrematidae; genus Rhinatrema; species Rhinatrema bivittatum. The sequence continues at coordinate 591,643,903 of NC_042615.1, forward strand.
TTTCACAAAATTCTCTCAAAAATGGCCAAACCCCTCCACTGGCACTGCACAAAATGAACTAACCATCTCAGAAAACCTTTTACCCACACAGGGTCAAAACCCTTCAATGAAACTGCCTGTGAAGGACGACAGAGAACAGCTCTCTTATAATGGTTTGGGTTTGGTAAGATTTCTGGACCAAAGTCATTTCTCTTGACAAGCTCTCTGCCATTTCCTCTCTGCCCGGGTAGCTTGGGCCTTTTCTAGACCTAAGCTGGCAGCTTCTCCCATCCTTTATTATTGTTTCTGCATCTGGATTTCATAGTCAACCAGGTTTTGTCCTGAGGTCGGTTCTTCCTCCCAGGTCTCCTGGGCTACATCTAGGATTCCCTTTTGTCTTCTCCCATATACATATAGTAGTTTACAAAGGGAGCTTTGGGGAACTTCTCAGATTGCAAGCAATACATAAGACAACCCTGAAGCTGGATCCTGATGCCTGGGCCTTGACCCAAGCCCAAGCCTGATGATGGGGCCTTGGCCCAGGGTCAGGACCAGGCCTGGAAGTCCTCTTCCTCTTCCTCTTCCTCTTCTTTCTTCTTTCTTCAAATAATGCCGCCCGCTTGGGGATACAACAGAATAAATTAACTCCAGCACATTCTCCTCAGTTTCACACCTCAGAATATCCCCTTTCATAGTATTAGTTTATACCTACATGGTTTTAGAAATGTTAAGCTTCTTTTTAAGTTTGGATGGGCTTTGTATGTGTTAATCACCTATGACATGAAATGTAGCATTACGCCAGCCCCATTAACATAGATTCTAAAGTTTTTTCAGAAAAAGTTGGGGACTATTTTATGAGGGGCAGCAGCAGCTCAACTGTGAAATGGAGTCTGTTTCAAAATGAAGACACTGACTTGATCAGGACTTTTAGGGATCTATAGTTTAATTAGCATTCAAACACACTTTTTGGATCCACATTTCTTCACACTCCATTTATTTCACTTCCCCACATCATTCACATAGTTGTCAGAAGCAAAAATACATTTTAAACCCTGAAAATAGGTCACATAGCTTTTCAATTCAATTTGCCCTTTTTTTTTTTTTTTTTTTACAGGATATTTTATCTCATAAAGCTCCCAATTTTTCTCAGGTGATCCATAATGTTTGTCACAGAAATTCCTTTTAGAATAGCTGTTTTATAACTCTTTAATCAGCATTTCCAATCTCTGTCATTCCTGCTTGTGGGGGTAGAGAACCTCTCCTTTCATGACCACTATCAGCGTCAAGGTGAAATTCAGCTTCATTACGCTGAGTTGCCACTCGTTTTTAATGGGGTAATTAATATCCATCTTGGGATTCTTCACCACCTGTGCTCACCAAGGGGAGCTCCCTGACATGCCCCAGTGTTTGTTTGTATTCAATTTTATATTTTAGAAAAGTTCTGGGCACTTTTTAAATGAAATGAGATAGATGGACATTTTTCATTGACTATTTCTCATGATTCACTGCTGTGGATATTTCTATAGATTGAGGGTTCACATGATTAGTGCTAGTGTTATGTGATGTCCATGCCCAATCAATTATTCCCTGATCTGGTAATCACTCTTTTTCACTCATATTCATACAATACATGCCCGGGCTCCTGGCACCGGAAGCACATAATATACCCTATCTCATTGCATGAAGCTTGATATCGCCTTTCTCTAAATCAGGCCTGCTGTCCCATTTGATTGTACCTCTTGGAAGTGTACATTTCTCTGGGCTGATATTCCTCTGGTTAATATAGCTGTCTGTTGCCGCTGCCCTCTGACCAAATCCTCTTGTGGTTTACCTTGCTATTTATTTGTCTTACTAGCCATAGCTGCTCCATCTTTTCCTGCCCTTTGCAGGATCTCATCTTGTCACTTGCAATATTTACAATCACAGCTGACTCATACTTTGCTCCCTGGCAGTAGCCCTGGTTGATGATGCGCTGACTGTTGATTCATTTCTCCCTCTCGCTAATAACCGAGGAGCATCTCTTCACTATACTGTCCATTTCATCCTGAGTTTTCCATCGTATAACCTGCTGCATTATCTCTGGAATGACTTTTTCAGGATGTTCAAAATAGGCTTTTCATCATTTCCCTCCTTAAACTAAGATCTCTCAGACCAATTTATGAATCTCTCCTTCAAGATTTTCTCAGGGTCTGCCAAACAATATGGATTTATTGCCAGTGCTCTATTTAGGTTTCCTTGAAGACTGTAGGCATAGGTGCACAAGTCTATTTCATAGGCCTGTCTCCTCTCATGGAATTCTTCCAGTCGGGTGCTGACTGGTGCTTTATCTCTCCATAGACTTTTTGTAGCTGATGAAACAGATCTTCAATGTTTCTAGGTCTGGGTGTAGCATATTTAACCACTTCATTCACCTCTCCCAACAAGTGATCTTTCATTATTTCTAATTGGTCAGTTTTCACTATGTGAAGCACTTTCAAGGCTGACCTGGTTTGTTCGATCCAGTCTTCAACTGATAGGTTGCCTGGCTTTGTGGATACACCAGAGAAGTCAGGAAATTTCTTTTCTTTGGGCATGTACATAGCCATGAGCTTTGAGCCTTCTGCTGGATGATCAGCACAAGCTCTTCCCTGTTGCTATTCCTCTCTTGTTTGCCA